>NW_024412441.1:3430513-3601106 GCF_014898765.1 Herpailurus yagouaroundi
TCTTTCTTTCTTTCTTTCTTTCTTTCTTTCTTTCTTTCTTTCTTTCTGCCTGTAAACTGGAAATAACCAAATTTAGGTCATAAGGTATGTTAAATAAAAATTTATAATGACACATGTTAAAATGATAAAGAAAACTTTATTCCAAACTATTACAATAGGAGAAAGAGGTGCATTCAATGTCAAAGACAACAAAGGAAAGTGGGAATTCATAGCCGGGGGGGGGGGGGTTCAGTGGATGGAAAATTATTAAGAGGCAATGTCAGGGATAAAAGGAGTATTCTGGCTAAATTGAGCTAACAGGATTCTTGCTGAAGATAGACAGGCCTGAGTGATCAGAACTGATCTGGGGGATGGTGAAGGATGAGGAACTGCGTTAGACGTGGAGAGTGTTCCATTGTGGTAGATGGGGGATTGGCCTAAACTGACTTAGTGGGGTTCTCACTAAAATTGGACAATGTAGACAGAACATGGCAGTCAAAAGCCATGCCCAGTTGAAAAAGAGTTTGGGGGAGCCTGAGTAGAGTTGGGTCTAAGAAAGGATGTTCGGCAGGTTATTAGCTATAAGATTATTATGATAATTTAGTGAGAGAAACGTTATTAAGTGGTTTCCTAACACATAATAATGACTCATAGTGAGCTTCGAATATTTTAGGGTGAGCTTCTAATATTTTAGGGTAGACAAAAGAAATGCTCCAAAAGCCATTATTAAACAATATATCAACATCCTATTTAGGAAATCAGTACTAACTTGGAATGTAAACTGAAAGAAAAACCAAAGTTCTTGAATGACTTTGATGGAATAAGATTTTAGGGCTTCCTACATCTGTCACCAAATGAAAGATGGCATGAGAAAACATTTCTTAAAAAGCACTTGGTGCTGTGGATAAAAAGCCTTTTTAAAGAAATTCAGTAGTCTATATGTAGAATAATTGCATCCTTTAAGGTCGTCATTCACTAACCCAACAGTGTCCATTCTTATTTCCATAAGGTAACTGATGCTCTTGGTTGCCTATCCAAACATATGGGCATTCTTTCTCCCATTCCAAATTTGTTCAGGTTTCTACCCACTTCCCCGGGTTAATTTCTTTGGGAAGATGCAGCTCCAGCACCAGGCACAACCAATTACACCTGAGGAGTGATACATGGCTCTTCTCTTCACACCTGTATATTTGTGTATTTGTGTCTTTGTCTGCTCAGGCCGCTATAACAAAATACCACAGGCTGGGGGGCTCATAAACAACAAATTTATTTCTCATAGTTCTGAAGGCTGGGGAGGTTATGACCTAATGACCCCCCATAGGCCGCATCTCCACCATCACATTGGGAATTAGGTTTCAACCTATGAATTTTAGGGGGACACAAACATTTAGTCTATGGTAGTTGGCAAATCCTGTTAGCTCAACCTCCAAAACATATCCAGAATCCATCACTTCTCACCACCCCTACTGCCACCATCCTGGTCCAAACCATCATGTCTTTCTTAGGTAATTGTGGTACCCTCCTAAATGCTGTCCTATTTTCTACCCGTCGACCCCTTCAGTCTATTCACAACAAACAACTAAGTGATCTTTTTAAGAAATTAAATTAGGGGCGCCTGGGTGGCGCAGTCGGTTAAGCGTCCGACTTCAGCCAGGTCACGATCTCGCGGTCCGTGAGTTCGAGCCCCGCGTCGGGCTCTGGGCTGATGGCTCAGAGCCTGGAGCCTGTTTCTGATTCTGTGTCTCTCTCTCTCTCTGCCCCTCCCCCGTTCATGCTCTGTCTCTCTCTGTCCCAAAAATAAATTAAAAAAAACGTTGAAAAAAAAAATTTAAAAAAAAAAATAAAAAAGAAATTAAATTAGATCATTCTTTGGTAAAAACACTTTAGTTTCATTCTAAGTCATTCAGGAAAAGCCAGTCCTTACTATGACCTTACTTCAACCTTGGCAGTATTGACATTTGAGCCAGATAATTCCTTGCTGAGAGGGGGAGGAGGGCCTAGAGGAAGTCTATCTCCTATAGATACTTAGGATATTTAGCACTGTAGGATATATAGCAGCATCCCTAGCCCCCCTAGCAGTTCCTTCCCACCAAGTTATGATGACCAAAACTGTCAACCAAATTTTATAAATGTTGTCAAAATTGCCTCTGGGTGAGAATGACTTGTCTGCAAGGATCTACATTTTCTGTAACTACCCCATTTCCTACTACTCCCTCCAACCACTGTGGCCTCCTTGACCTTCTCAGGACCTTTGCACTTTCCCTTTTTCCTGGACTACTCTTCAATCTGTATCTGTATCGCCTACTCTATCACTTTATTCAGGACTTTATCCAAAAGTCAACTCAGGGAGTCCTTTTTTAAACCACCCTATCTCAAATTTCAACTTACCCATGATACTTCATAGCCCCTTTTCCTTTTTTCCTCCTAGTAGTTACTACTGTACAACAACATATTATACAGGTAACTTATTTTGAAAATAAACAAAGAGTATTCCTTGGTACATTGTATGCTCCATGAGAACAGGCAACATTTTTGACTATTTGAGTCACTACTATATTCCACGTCCCTAGAATGCAAATAGAAAACACACTATTTTCTTGTTAAATAATAAATGAATCATGATATTACCATTCCCCTTTCCAGTGATTGGTTTAGATAGTATGTATATATGAAGTGTAGGTAGAGACAAGAGTTTTCTGGGCACTTCTATAAAGAGATGCTCTCTTCTGGATATCATTGAATGTGATGCCTAGAATTTCTGCAGTCATCTTGTGAACATGAGGGTAAAAGTATAAATCAAACACCAGAAACTGCAGAACTTTCAACAAATGAGGTTAAAATACTTATTTATATATCCAAAAAAAGAAAGGAAGAATAAAAGAAAGAAAAGAAATTCAACCCTAAACTCACTCCTCATATAAATCTTGACTTAAAATTGATCATAGATCTAAATCTAAATGCAGGAACTAAAACTATAAAACTTTTGAGAGAAAACCTAAGAGAAATTCCTTATGATTTTGGATTCCATAAATCTTTGTGATCTTTGAGTTTGTATAATTAGAATGTACCCCAAAAGCTGAAAGCCTAAAAAAGAACTTGATAAATTAACTTCATCAAAATTAAAAAATTTGCTCTTCAAAAAGCCCTGTTAAAATATCAAGTTTTGGTAGGTATGTGAAGTAACAGGAATTCTCTTTCTTTGCTAGTGGGGATCCAAAGTGGTACAGCCACTTCAGAAAATAGTTTGTCAGTTTCTTATAATATTAAATGTATAATTAGCATATGACCCAGCATGCAGGTTCCTGGTTATTTACCTAAGAGGAATGTCAACCTATATCTACACAAAGACTTTTATGTAGATGCTTACAGAGCTTCTTATGTAATAGCCAAAAACTGAAAACAGCTCAAATTCACATCAAGTAGATTGTGGAATATAATATATCTTCTACACATCAGAATATCACTCAGCAATAAAGAAGAACAAATGACTGATATACGCAACAACCTGGCTGGATCTCAAAAGCATGATGCTATGTAAAGAAAAAAAGACACAAAAGAGTACATATTGTATAATTCCACTGAAATGCCCAGGGATTAGTTTGAAGGGGTGGATTGATTGCAAAGGGGCTAGTGGAATTTTTGGAATGATAGAAATGCTTAATTTCTTGATTGTAGTAGTGATTACATGAGTATACATTTGTCACAACTCACCTAATTGTACGTGTAAGATTTATGAATTTTATTATATGTAAATTTTGCCTCAATAAAACTGACTTACAAGAAAACAATGGCTGAGGAGAAAGATGAGAAGAACCTGAGTCCTTGAGACCTTCCTTGAATCATTCATTCAACTAACCTTGAAGCCACCATACTTTCCATATTCCTCAATAAAGTGTTTAAGTGTCCATATTTCTGAAGCTTCTTAGCATTGGTTTTTATGTTTCTTGCAGCCAAAATCTTCCTAACAGATGAAATAGTTTCAAGTGACAATATATTTAAAATGTTGATAAATTTGTGGTTAAAAAAAATGGGAACAGAAGTGCAGGTAAACCTGTACTGAGAATATGTGGGGTTTTCTTAAGTGTTGGGTTTTAATGCAGAATTTTATGATTCAGAGCATATTGCTGTGTGTATGTTTCAAGATGAAAACTGACAGAATATAGAAATACAAATTTTGGAACTAGTGAAAGAGCGTCTTCTGAATGAACATGATGAGAAACAAGAAAGAAAAGAGAATCTAGACATGA
Source organism: Herpailurus yagouaroundi (assembly GCF_014898765.1). Taxonomy (NCBI): domain Eukaryota; kingdom Metazoa; phylum Chordata; class Mammalia; order Carnivora; family Felidae; genus Herpailurus; species Herpailurus yagouaroundi. The sequence goes on from NW_024412441.1 coordinate 3,434,740, forward strand.
AGCACAAAGTATGAGTCATCAGAAGAAGAAAAAATAGGGAAAACAAGGTTTTCAAACAAGGCTATTTTGATAGATCTTACAGACTATGAGTGATTCATCACACACACACGCGCACGCGTACTCTCTCGCTCTCTCACACACACACATACACACACACACACACACACACACACACACACACACACACGGACTTTCTTGGCAGTGTGCCAACATTGTAGGTACTGCTTGGGTTCTGTTTTTCAAAGAACCAGGTGCTGTGAAATGCTTGTACTGGTTCATAGAAAGAAGAAAAACCTAGCCATTCAGTGAGCATACTTTACAAGGCCAAGATCATTTCATATCAATTAAAGTGTTAAAGATGTTGCATAGACAAAACATTTAGAAAAATCCAATCTTTGTTATTTAATGTGAGAAAAGGAGATCACTTCACTGGAAACATTTTGCCTGCCAAAGAAGAGCTAGTTTTTGTTTTGTAAAAATCAGGAGGCCATTTGCACTCATAAACGCAAAATCCCTGGAGAGCTAAGCAGTTACTGACATAGAAATTTTGAAAATGATAGTATTCAGATAAATGGAATCTCAAAGCTCTCAGATATACAATCAGACCAAATATCTATGTCCTTTGTATTCTTTACATATAAGACCATTACAAAGCATGAATGTATTGTCCCCAAAACATAATTCTTGATTGTCCATATAAATGAAAGACAAGGATAGAAAAAATTAATTTAAAATGTCATCTGTCAGTATGTCAACAGGCTTCATAAAATTGTGTCCAGAGATATTAATTAGCAGAGCCCTACTGCCAAACAATTGGAAGTAAATATGTATCAAATTATCTCCCAAACAATTGAATATGGTAGAACCTAGTATGGCTAGCCAAAATGACATTAGTCCTACCCTGTCCATTCATCTAATGCAAGCATCATAAAAGGTTAATTAATCATAAGACTATATCCACACTTCACATCCTCTTTCTTTCCAACTAACATGCCTGCAATAATCAAAAACATGAGCTGGAAAAGGAGGAAGGGCAACTGGCTGACTGGTTTTCAAGAAAAAGCTGTGCTTTCAATAAGAATAGAGTTGATGATGTATTCAATGGAGAGATGAGGACAGTTTTCCCACGTGTGATGTAAGCCATGCTCTTAGGCTTGCCTTTCACACACTTGCAGCACTGCCGTCTTTCAGTTTTTATTCTTAAACCCTATAGGCTTTGAACTCAGGTTGACTTTAAGCACAATTCAAGCACAATTAAAAACTCAGGACCTCAGTTTAATGAGCCAGGTTTCAAGTGCTCAATGGCCACAGGTAGCAGCTAGTGGCTACCCTACTGGACAGAACAAGTTACAGAATATTTCCACTGTCATTGAAAGTTTGGCGGGGTGAACCTGAGTGGACCTGAGTGGCTCAGTTGGCTAAACATCAGACTTTGGCTCAAGTCATGATCTCAAGGTTAGTGAGTTCAAAGTTCAAGCCCTGCATGGAGCTCTACGCTGACAGCCCAGAACCTGGAGCCTGCCTCAGATTCTGTATCCTCTCTCTCTCTGCCCCTTGTCTCTCTCTCTCTCTCTCTCTCTCTCTCTCTCTCAGTCTCTTTCAAAAATAAACATCAAAAAACAATTAAAAAAAGAAAAAGAAAGTTCTGCTGAACAGCACTGCTATAGACAATGGAAAATCCTTGGCAACTCAAGCTGTGGTAGTGTCCCCTCCCTAGGAGAGAAAATAAAACAAACTTCAATGCAACCTGGCTATATGCATACGTGATAACATCCCTCACGACCTTGTAACATGAGACCACTTAATCAGACTGCATGCTTGTGTGTTTCCATATATGGGAGACAAAGAAATAGAAAATATATAAAAAACTACACCATGTGGTGATTGGGGCTCAGTTCTTCCGGTACAGAATCCAACTGAGCCATGCCGGCATGAATAAAGTTGCTTCCTGGAAAGAAAAGCCTCATTGTTACGACTCTCCATGCAAGAATCCTGCACAAAGCAGGAGGCTAACCCTAAACGCTTATTATGTTAGTCCGCCCAGAGTATAGACAAGTGTGTCTGGAAAAGGTCTGTTCCTCAGCCCATACTATATTCTTTTGATTATAGTAATTTTATAATAGATTTAGTTCATTTTGTACATTGTCTTAGATATTTTGACACATTTCACATATATTTTCACATATATATGTATATAAAGTTTGTATTAATTTTATTGGCATGAACATAGAAAGGATATGGAGCATAGACACTATCCTGATGCTGAGAGCTTTGCGTTATATCCAGATGTGAAATTGAAATGGTAGGAGTAGATTAATATTTTATTTTAGACTTATGACATGTTTTACCTACTGTAACAAAGAAAAATCTATGCATGTTATCTCTATAAGATGAAATTAATGATATACTGACTCCCTTATCACATTTGTTTTTTTAAAAAATTTCTAAGGGAAGATAATTAGGTACCCAGTAGAAAATAGGCACTTCATATTTTAAAGGGATATAAATTCTCATTTTCGATATGAAGGGTCCAAAATAATATTATTATATCAAATATACTCCCTTGATGGAAAATGAAACGTAATCTTACTTATACTCTACTTTTTGTTTATGATCTATATTAGGTGAGAAAAAAATCATAACTGGAACCACTTCAGGAGGCAATTGGAATACATTAATGATATGTCATGTGAGTCTCGCTTCTGGAAAAGACCATGCTTTATTTAGCTGTCTCTGGCACATAGTAGAAAAAGTCAAGGATGTTTAAGAGGATATTCTTCTAATGAAGTCATTCTAATGGATAACAGCCATAACTACTGTTGGAAGTTCTTCTTTCCAAGATTATCCTCCAATGATTCAGTTCAAAAGAACAGATGTATTTTTAGGATAGTGTTTCTTATGCAGTAATCTCATTTTACACCTGAGTGTTATCCATACCTTAGTGTTTCCTATTTTCACACATATGTGGTTGGGTTTCATCTGATGCTATTTGAATGCACTTATAAAAATGGAGGAATTCTAGTACTCTTTTATACCTCATGGAGCTTTCTCTCTTCTCTTCTGCTGAATTATGGAGAAGAAGCCTACAAAAATCCCATTCCCTAGAAGTGAAGTTAGTAATGCTGAATTGATTTGATAGGGGTGATGAACATTCAAATCCCAATATATTGGAGTGAATCAACAGTGTGAAGTACTCATGACACTGCTCGTTCATTTCACAAGGGTATTTGATCAACTATGAAATGCAAATGTTACTAGCATCATGAAATCTTCCTCTGAAGCTATCTGGGCAATCTATTACAGGATATTTCACGCTATATGGATACTCTTGAGTTTTTTAATACACATAATAATTTCCTGGGATTCAGTTCCTACTCATAACAAAAATAAACGGGTAAATAGCAGATGAGAGAGTATATGGAGACCATAGTCTGGTGAAGAAATCATTGGAAGCTTCTGGGCAAGATAATAACAAAAGCAGACTTTTATCTCTCTGCTCTCAAATTCTGATTGCAATGCCTAACATAATATTTTTAAAGGGGAAAGAGGAAAAAAACAATTCCACATTAGCACCAGAAAGTAAAAATGAATACCGGCCATATGCAAGGAACTTGGAGGCATTTCTGTTAAAAGTTATACAGGTAGAGGGGCACGTGGGTGGCTCAGTCAGTTAAGTGTCCTACTCTTGATTTTGGCTCAGGTCGCGATGTCACAGTTCATGAGATCCAGCCCTGTGTCAGGCTCTGTGCTGACAGTGTGGAGCCTGCTTAGGATTCTCTCTCTCCCTCTCTCTCTGCCCCTCCCCCATTTTTGCTAACTCGCTTTCTCTGTCTCTCACTAAATAAATAAATAAATAGACATTTTTAAACAAGTTATGCAGGTGGAATTATATTGAAGGACAGCATGGAGCATCAATGTCAAACATCCTCTGTTAAAGGAGCCATGTACCAAAATGCGATAGACAAAACGCTGACCAATTAATACTACCAGCTTCTGAAATGTGAAGGTATTAGGGTTAAGAGTGAAATCCATGCATTGAATCATCAGGAGCACAACCTCTCCTATGTGGACCATAACATTTTGACCATATCACTGGTACTGCAAGGCCTCATGAGCAGTGAGCTGGCAGCATTGCAGCTTGCTCCCCACACCCAGGGAGAGTCACCAAACATTTATAATAGTGCTTGGAGTATAACTGCTTGGTCAATATTTTGAATGAATAAATGAAGTTTATATATGTATATAAACTTCATTTATATATATAAACTTTGCTGTATCTATATATACAGCAAAGTTTTTATATATATATATATATATATATATATATATATATATATATATATACAGCAAACCTGCAACCTGTTGTCAGCTTTCCTTTAGCACTGACCTGGGGAATAAAAAACAAAGATGAGAGATGGTGTTCATGCTCTAAGACGAAGACAAATTCACAGAACAAAACAGAGGGTGAAATGAAATGCGCAGAAACCCCCATGGAGAAACCAGAAACAGCAATGCAGATTCATTCACTTACTCGAATATTACTTCAGCTTGGCTCTGGAGACAGATTGTACCAAAAGACAGAGTCATTGCCTTCTTAAAAGTCATAGACAGGGAGCCTGGGTGGCTCAGTCGGTTAAGCATCCAACCTCAGATCAGCTCATGATCTCACGGCTCATGTGTTCGAGCCACATGTCCGGCTCTGTCCTGACAGCTCAGAGCCTGGAGCCGGCCTCAGATTCTGCATCCTCCTCTTTTTCTGCCCCTCCCCTGCTTGTGCTCTCTCTCTCTCTCTCTCTCTCTTTCTCTGTCTCTCAAAAATAAATAAGCATTAAAAACAATTTTTAAAAAGTCATACCCCTTTGGAGGGGACAGGAATTAAATAATCGCTGAGAAAACGTATAGGATTCTGTTAGAAGCTGTAACAGAAGGAGTTCATTCCAACTGGCAGACAGGGTCATGGAAAACCTGTGAGGGAATGACACTTAAAATAAGACCTGAGTGGGGTGCCTGGGTGGCCCAGTTGCTTAAGTGTCCGGCCCTTGATTTTGGCTCATGGTTTGTGATATCCAGCCTCACATCGAGTTCTGGGTTGACAGCACAGAGCCTGCTTAGGATTCTCTTTCTCCTCTCTCTCTCTCTGCCCCTCCCCTGCTCACTCTCTCTCACTCTCTCTAGCTCTCTCTCTCTCTCAAAATAAATAAATAAACTAAAAAAAAAAAGAGAGACTTGAGGGGTGAAGGTCATTAGGAGTCAGAAAAGGGAAGGAAGAACACTTTGTGGAGAAAAGGCTATCTGCAAAGTCCTGAGGTAGGAAGGAACTTGGTGTTTTTAAGGCCCCAAAAGGACACCTGTGAGAGATGATAGCAAAGGATGATCCTGGAGATTAAATAATACTACAATTGGTGAGTGAAATGAGGAGCTATTGAAGATTTTAAACAAGGGAATGGGAATGACATGATCCTGTCTACATGTTAAGATCACAGTAGCTACCGAGCAATTATTCTCTAAATGATCCATAGTGATAGATAGCAAGTGATTATTAAAATTTGTAAACACTTACCTGGAATCCTCAGAAGTTATTTGGGAAACAACTACGTTATCTGCACTCACAAAGGATCAGAGCTTGAATCACTTTATTTGTAGGATAGAGGAAAGAATTTTTCGAGAAACCTTGAGATTTGTGAAGACATCAGAGTTACACTGTTATATTGTAACTTTTTCTGTTTATCACTAGAGCCATACAGGAAAGATTCTAGTAGGAAATCATATCAGTTTAACAGAAACTATATCCATTTCTATTTGTCCATAAAACAAGATGAGAAAAGCATAGATAGCCCTCTGTAGATGACCAAATTGAGAAAAAATACTGTACTTAAGGAAAGATCCTACAATTTAGACTCCATTCCTTCTTTGAAAAATCAAAACTACCTTCTTTTGAAAATAAAATTATTACAGGAGCACCTGAGTGGCTCAGTCGATTAAGCATCCAACTTCGGCTCAGGTCATGATCTCCCGGTTCATGGGTGCAAGCCCCCCATCAGGCTATGTGCTGACATCTCAGAGCCTGGAGCCTGTTTTGGATTCTGTGACTCCCTCTGTCTGTTCTTCCCCTGCTCACACTCTTTCTCTCTCTTTCAAAAATAAATAAACACTAAACATTTTTTTAAATAAAATTACTACAATAAACAGAAAACCATTCTAATTTTTTTATTCATAAATACAATACAATCAAAGAAGAGATTTTACCTATGGAACTAAAGATAATATGTAATAATAATGTAGAAGATAAACATAAAATTTCTTTAAAATTCAAAAGAAATGATAGATAATAAACTTCAATGATGAGGGAAAACATTCAAAATTTATCCGAGCAAAAATCTACTTACTTGCAAAATGAGATCCGCCTCAAAGATTTTTCTCTGTGACACTAAGTGAAAGAAGGAAAGGAGTGTCAACCACAGAGTTGTAAATAAAGTGACTGTGACTTCAGAATGCTAAAACAGTCAAGTTATCCTTATGCGTGAAGGCAAAAATAGCGATATTTTCAAATATGCAGAAGTCAGAACATACACCAGAAAAACTTGCTAAGTAAAGTAACTAAAAACCTGGGGGGAGGGGGGATACTAAAAATGAGGCAAAAGTAAAAGCAGAGTTTCTATCTATTCATAACTACACCACATCTTATGAAAGGGAATTTCGTTTGCTGAACACCTAAAAGGGAAAATCGCTCTGTAGAATTGGGAAATAATGCGGAATTCTTAGGGTTTTCCAGGAGTAAAGAAAAGGAAACAAGACAAAGGTGGAAGAGAGGTCAACCAGAGACATAGCATGAAACTGGAGGCTGGGTAGGGTAAAAGGTCATTGCTGAGACCTTGGTTGTAGGATAGACAAAGGACTAATCAAGACTGATGTCTACTGTGCCACTCAAAGTTGTTTGGGTTGCTATGATCTTAACTCCTCTTCAACGTTCCTTCCATTTTTTTTTTAATGTGTATGAATGAGTGTATAAATTAAAGAGTCCATGTTCCATATCTGAGCAGGTGTGACTCAAATTAGAGATGGCACATGAAGAAACAACAGTCCGACGTAGCCATGAGAATATAACATAAAGTATTTTTATGGAGAAAACCTATTCAAATTTTAGGAAAGGGACTTGAGTTCATTTTTTCTAGATCTTGAGAAATTTGGAAGCACCTGGCTATCATTTAGATTGCACATTAGTTATGGAAGTTACGTTAGAAGAAAAATACTGGTGGTGAGCTTTAATGATCTGAAGTCTAAGTAATTATTTCAAATATTTCAAAATGTATTTAAAGTTTTCTTTATTTGGCCTCTCAACTTCAATGATTTTTTTTCCTCTACTCTGCTGAAGCCAGTCACGCTGAGGGAAGGGAAGAAACTGACATCATATTCTTGGTCTCATTACCAAAAAATGCATCACTTCCAATCCCAATTATCTTCTTTGGTCTCCTGGTGCTCTTTTAGTCCAGTAGCTATTCCTTCTAAATTTACTTTAGTCAGTCTGTCTCTGCTCAGTCTCTACTCAGGGCACAGACATTGATCTTTTTTCATTCCAAGGCTTTAAATGCAATTATATGGGTTATGAACTCCAAAATTTATATCCCTAGTTGTTTTAGTCACCATTTGGAGTCACCATTTGGACAAACACTCCAAACTTAGTGGCATAAAACCACAGCTACGTTATCATGCTCGTACATTCTGTGTGTCAGGAGCTTGGAAGGGGCACAGAGAGAATGGCTTTTTCCTGCTGGGATGATTTGCAAGCTGTGGGTGACTCTCAGCTTAAGTACTAGAATCATCTGAAGATTTGACCATTCACATGTTTGGACTAGAAGACCAGAGCAATGACTCTAGAACTCATAAACTCAGGAAAACTCATAAACTCAGGCAAACAACAATCATAAATGCTGTGTGAGATGATTCTTTCAGAATTCAAAAAGCAGTGTTAGAGGCCAGATAAGGATGGGCCTTCTTTATCCTGATACTCAAGGAAAAGTCAGATGACTGTAAAAGAGAACAGTCAACAGTTAAAGATAACTGTAGACCAGGAGCTCAACAGAACCCAGAACCAAAGTGACCATTATGATACAAAATCAACAAACAAATACAAATTCCTAAGAACCTCAATATTATAAGGGAATAGCCTATGTGTGCCTTAGCCTAGCAATCCAAATAATTTAATCTGGTCATGAGAAAAGATTGTGAAAGACAAGAAAATAGGGCAAGATCTCACAAGCTCTGCCAGCCATACTACTTGCTTTTAATCAAGTCTACATTTGGTCAATGTAAAAACCCTTTCCTCTTGGGGCACCTGGGTGGCTCAGTCAGTTAAGCATCCAACTTCGGCTCAGGTCATGATCTCATGGTTCATGGGTTCGAGCCCCCTGTCAGGCTCTGCGCTGGTTAACTTAAAGCCTGGAGCCTGCTTGCAATTTTGTGTCTCCTTCTCTCTCTGCCCCTCCCCAGCTAGCTCTCTGTGTCTGACTCTCAAAAATAAATTTAAAAATATTTTTTAAAAAACACCACTTTCCTCTTAAATTTTATGAAGTTCCTTTGTAAAAGTCAGTTTCTACTTGAATTGATACAAAGTAAAAAATGGTCCCATCTAACAATGTTAGAGTAGATAATCAGAGACCTCTGAGAGGTTAAGCCCAATGGGAACTGTGAGGAAAATGGCCTAAGACAGAGAAGAATGGTGTAAGTGGACCAGACAGGTAAGAGATATTGAAGTGGAAGAAAATTGGAGATGCAAATTCTGGTGATCACTTCATGCCTGGAGGTTTGCCTTATATTTTTCTCCTGTATTTTGTTTTTAACAGGAATAGAAAATAGCTCATCAGCTTCCATAGAGCTCTTTAGGATTTTAAGGGAATTTTTGAATAGACTTCTCAGCTGGCTCTTTTGGAATTACTGGATGACTAAACTGCAATGAGGTATCTCATCTTCCAGAAGATGTACAAGTATTTTTCAAGAGAGATCAAGTTGTTAAGTGTTTTAATATAACTGTCAAGAATTTCAAAAACCCAGAAACTGTTGTATTGGATTACTCTTTGGAAAAAAACTGCTTCTCTTTTTAGATCTATATAGATAGATGTAGATATAGATGATACAGATATAGATATAGATATAGATATAGATATAGATATAGATGATAGAGATATAGATATTTCTAACTGCTGATATAGTGTTGTAGTAAATAGGAACTATGGACGAGACCAGGAAATGATGTTATTACTTGTCATTCTTAAGTGTCACCTCTTTCTGGGAGCCCTGGTGTACAAAGCACTAAATCAGGATCAATGAAATTTCAAGATGAAAAACAATTTCCCCTGCTCTGAATTCTAAAAATAGCTGGTGAGTCCAGACTTAGTATTCAGGCATCTCCCATCTAGATTAAAGACCTAGAATATGTAATTGTTCGAGCTCTATTTAACAACAGTAACTGTCGTTCTTACTAGGCAGTTCTTCATTTGAAAGCCTTGGCCATGGTATGTCCCTCTTCCACCACGTGGACAAATACTGTAGTGTTGGTCACATTTTGCTAAAATTTAGCCATACTCAATTCCTCTTCTTAAAACTTCTATTTAAAAACATTGGCCATATTCATGGAAATACACACAAATTTCTGTTCAGAGGAGAGACTTTTTTCCCTCTTTATCAGTGTAGCCGTTCCTATTATCCTCTCTTTTGGTCACCCTCCTGTGTTGGATACTTACATTTCTATAAATCTCAGAGAAGGAGCCAGTAGTCTTTTTCTACCTGAAACACTTGTAACAAAGTTCTGTCAATATTTCTGTCTGTACTGGGGTCAATATTTATACACATTGACTCAGATGTACAAAAAGTAATTTTTTATTTATATAGCTGACTAGCTCTATAATTGACTGTTTTCCTTTACTCGGAAGCCTCCATTGTGTTGTTTAAAACACTGTTTTGGATTTGTATTCAGGCATTTTAGAGGTTTTACTATCAGTCATAGCTGTTGCTCTCCCTCCATAGAAGCCTTCTCACCACCACTGCCTATTTCTGTTGTCTTTCCTTGGATGTAATTTGAATACCGTGGGATCTTATTTAAGTTCATGGGATTGGATAGAGAGGCATTTTATCTTTATATCATACCTTGGATTTTCACTGGACTCCAATGAAGATTTTTTTCATCCTGCTGAGTCACTGGGCATCTCGGATTGGTGCCCTTAAGTTTTTAGTATTAAAGAATTAAGGTGATAAACAATTAGAAAGGCAAAAAGAAAGGGAAAGCCACCCTTAATTTGCACAAAATGGTACAATTATTTAACTGATTATTACTTTGTTCAAAAAAGTTTACAACTACATACCCATAGGCTACCTAAAACCGACTAAAATTTGAAGATTCGTGTTTCTTCAGCAGTCAACAAAATTTTCTCTTTTGCCGTCAGCCTATAAGAAAAATAATTAAATAGTCTTTTATTGCGTTAAAGTCAGTACGTTCTAAAAATAAGACAGAGCATTACTCACTTCTCTAAAATGCTACATATGCCAGTACCGACAAGCTTCACTCATGACCTCCACGTTATTTATGGAACCTGCTATTTGTCATGGTTTTATATTCATAGGAAGAGTATTGTGGATCCCTAGCCTTCAGGAGTCATATCAACATTCCTTAGCTAAATATATAGGATTATTTTATGCTATAGAAATTAATTACATAAATCAGATACTAACCCTTCCCACTCTCCCCTCCCTTTCTCGCTCACACACAAACCACTGGTCTCACTGACAACACCTGCCCTTAGGTAATAGACATTCCAATAATCTCAGCAATTCAAAGATTTTCCATTACTCTTTCAGAAGGGAAAATTTACCAGGCAATTTTCACTTTGCACATCTCCATGATGTAATGGAACAAGTGAGACAGAGTACACTGGAAAAGGGAAGACTTGCAATAGTTGAAGTATTAAAATCCCCCAGTAGAGTCACATTTTATTCCATTTACACATAGTTTTATAGAGCACTATTTAATGCATGAGGAGTAGCCATCTATACTGAAATCACAGGGACCATTACAAACTGATGAATGCTTTGTACAACTTATAAATTAGATGAAAAGAGATTAAGATATGGGAACAAAAGTTAGATAAAGGAGGCACAACTTGCAAAGGCTAATGCTGGAGCCAGTGATCTGCAAAGGTCAGGCAAAAGGTTTTTGAGTGTCCCTGAGCAAAAGTTTACCTTTTCTATAAAAGCCACCCAGTTGGCATCCTTTCTCTGGTAAACTGAAAAACACTAGGATAAAACAATCCAAAATAGAAGGGCATCTTTAATCCAGCCAGAGGATTCATTCTATCCTTGAAAAAAAAAGTTCATGCCACAGTTCTTGGCTGTCCATCAGGTCTAAGTTAGGCAGTAAGAGAAACCATGACTTAGAGGGAAGCAGAATTCACAGAATAACCCTGAGCGATGAACACAAAGGTAGATACAAGACATTTACGTTAGAAATGGTTGAAATATAGCAAGTATTTAATTTTAAAAAATTAGACTATGATTTACCCCTTTTGTCTGGTTCTTTAGTTTAGGCTTTCTCTAAAATTGGCCTTCAAATTCTTAGTGTATTCAAATGAAAGAAGGAAACCCCAGTGCTAGAAATAGTAATGGCTCACCACATATTGAGCTATCGATTTGCTCTAAATACTTTTAAGGTATTAACTCACTTAATAGTTAAAAAAGGAGGGGCACCTGGGTGACTCAGTCAGTTTAGTGTCCGACTTCAGCTCAGGTCATGATCTCATGGCTCCTGAGTTTGAGCTCCACGACAGGCTCTGTGCTGACAGCTCAGTCTGGAGCCTGCTTCAGGTTCTGTGTCTCCCTCTCTCTGCTCCTTCCCCACTCACTTACTTTCTCTCTCTCTCTCTCTCTCTCAAAAATAAATACACATTTAAAAAAATAGTTAAAAACGAAATGATACATGTATCTTATTGTCCTTTTTTACAGCAGATGAACTGAGGCTCTGAGCAGTTTAGTTACTTGCCTAAACTCACACAGTTTGGAGGCAGGAGTGACATAATTTGAATCCAGAAGTCTAGCTGCAGATCTCACACTCTCAACCATTCTGCTGTAGGGCATACAATGTTCAGTGTAACATGGGATTAAGGGCAAGAATGGCTTAACTAAAGAGTGGCCATATGAGGTATCCTTTGCCCATAAGGAAGCCTTACCAATGCAAGGACCATCACCCACATTTACATTTGGTTTCTAGCAAAAGGTTTTTCCTTTATATTTGAATCTTTAGATAACCCTTAGCTCCAAAAATTATTGATCTTTTTCAATGTGATCCTTTTCAATACCGATCCTTTTCAATTGTTGTCTCATTAACCAACTAAATTCAGCACCCTCACCATGCATTATTACTTGAATACTGTGTGAGACCTTAAGAGCTTAGTATTCTAGCAGTCAGGTCTTTATGAAAGCATCAACACCTTGAAATCAAATGTCTTTAGGGTATTTGGCTTATACCAGAGGTAACAGATTTGCTGCAGTGGGATCTGTGGATAGATTGGCTAGGAATAAAGTTGGATGGGCCCAAGTTTAGAAGGCCAAACAATTCAAAAACAAAATATCAAGAAAGCCATTATTCCCTTTCCCACCAAAAATAAACTTAAAAGTGTTAAAGCCACTGGGAGTGTCTTCCCATTTGACTCATTGTTGAACATCATAAATCCACTGAATTTAGACTCCCACTACCAACTGAGATTATACTCTCTATCAAGTGCTTTAACTTAATTCTTCTAACAGAATGACAACACACACACACACACACACACACACACACACACACACACACGCACTTCTATTAATTCCTGATATATCCTACTTCTAAGCCTATTATTTCAAACTTTAAATTGGAAAATGTCTGTCCTGAACCCTTAAGCTGTTCTTAAGTGTGAATGGTTCTTCACAAACCTGAGATCCATTGACAAAGACAGTAATTCCAGCCTAAAATGGAAAATTCCAGTTTATTTCAGAAGCTGTTCTTCTGTCTACCCATCTCTAAACTTTTCCTGAAAGATGAAAGTATTTCTTACCAGATAGGTATCTTTCCATCATTAGTATTCAATTCTGAGATTGCTGACTTCTTTCCTTTTTCTAGTAAATCTCCATATTTCAACTGTTTGGTTGTTTATATCAACCTGTGCATGACCCTCTCCTCCAAAGCTCCTATACTGATTTTGTAATGGGGTACAGATACTGTCCCCAGCTGACTCACCCTGGCAGCTCTGATTGTATTTTCCTATGTATTTTAGAGTTCTAGAAACAAAAAGGTTTTACTTCTAATGTTTACCTTTGGCCATTACGTAAGAAGCCAGAAAAATAGAAGGAAGTGGCACACTTTGGGATTTCATCTGTTTCATTTTCAAATTGATCCTTTTAATTGCAGACATTTTAATTTTAATTTGTAGTCGGTAACTTCTAGGTGTCTGTGCAGAGGTCAGCTTCAAAAATACACATTTACTATTTTGCTCTTTTTAAAAAAAACTTTTGTAATATTTTTTTTTTTTTTTTTTTGAGAGAGAGAGAGAGAGACAGAGTGCAAGCAGGAGAGGGGCAGAGAGAGAGGGAGACACAGAATCCGAAGCAGGCTCCAGGCTCTGAGCTGTCAGCACAGAGCCCCACATGGGGCTCAAACTCATGAACCTCAAAATTATAACCTGAGCCGAAGTCAGACACTCAACCAACAGAGCCACCAAGCTGCCCCACTATTTTGCTTTTTAAAAATAACCTTTCACGGGCGCCTGGGTGGCGCAGTCGGTTAAGCGTCCGACTTCAGCCAGGTCACGATCTCGCGGTCCGGGAGTTCGAGCCCCGCGTGGGGCTCTGGGCTGATGGCTCAGAGCCTGGAGCCTGTTTCCGATTCTGTGTCTCCCTCTCTCTCTGCCCCTCCCCCGTTCATGCTCTGTCTCTCTCTGTCCCAAAAATAAATAAACGTTGAAAAAAATATATATAAAAATAACCTTTCAGAATCGAAAGTATAGACTTGAAAAGATATCTGTACACCCATGCTCATAGCAGCATTATTTACAAGAGCTACAAAGAGGGAGAAACTCATGTGCCCATTGACAGATAAATGGATAGACAAACTATTATTCAGGCTGAAAAAGGACAGACATTTTGATGCATGCTGTAACATGAAAGAAACTTGTTATCAACCTTGTGTTGATAAGCTGATCACAAAAGGACAAATATTGTAGGATTCCACTTATATGAGGTACCTAGAGGAGTCAAAGTCATAGAGACAGAAAGTACAATGGCAGTTGCTGGGGGGGGGGGGGGAGGAAATGGGGAGTTGCTGTGTAATGCGTATAGACTTTCAGTTTTGCCAACTGAAAAAAAAATCCAGAGACGATGGCAGTGATGGGTGCATAACAATGTGAATGCACTTAATGCCACAAAACTGTATGCTTTAAAATGGTTAAAATGCTAATTATGATGTATATTTACCACAATAAAAGAAACTTTAAGTTATGTTTAAAAAAATCTCTTTCTATGCCTGCCGCCTCCAGTATGTGAACTTCTGACTTGTATTTGCTTTGTGATAGATACCAACCCAGAGTTTCTCACAGACACCACAATTTTTACACTAGCTCTTTTCTCACTCCTCTCACTCCTTCCCCATTGCCCTCCCCCGCCCCCCCACTTTTAATTGTTGCTTAAAATACTACAAAGGATTTACATTGGGAACATAATGTTGGAACATCAGTACTGAGGCATTAACGTTTTCTGACTTTCAACGTTGAACAATCTACTCATGATTGTCAAGCACTGCAACATTCCAGGCTTACTCAGTTCTCAGGCTGTTTCTGACATTTTCTCAGAACTTTTCAAGTAATTACTTTTTGGGTATCAGGGGACTTAGAACAACCAAAGAGCATGTTGCTCATCTCAGTCACTGTCTGGGTGCACTGACACTCATTCTAAAGGCACTGACACTATTTCATGAGCCTGGCCTCATGATTGAGATCACATAATTGCAATAATTAGGAAACTCACCTCAGGATATTATCAAAATGACCCACCCAAACCTAAGTCCATATGGTTTGAAATAGCTAATGAGTCAGTTAATGTGCTATGTCCAGGAGTAATGGGTACTCAATATGGATAGCATGAAGGTATAATTTACCAACTTTCTGACTGATTAAGATTTTCAAGTGGACATTTTGCAACTTAAAGAGGGTTCAAAGTATTAACAGCTTTATGGTAGATACAAAAGGAAGAAACAATGATTGTTTAAAAGTCAGGGGCATTAGATTTTGAGCAATTTCTTCCAATCAGATACCTCAGGATAAAAAACATGATGCTCTAGAGAGTCAAATGAGATATGGGTTTCAGTGGCTATTTGTTATATTGTGGCAGGACTTAGGTGTGGGAGATGCTACTGGCTGAGTCTTGGGCATAAGGAAAAGTAAAGAAAATGTTAAAAACTATAACTCATTGATTTTTGGGTGGGGTGAAGAAAAGAGAGGAAATTCAATTACAAAAAAAAAAAAGAGGCTTGAATCAGTATTAGCAGATGTCTACATGGAAGAGATTCACTGGTAACTGATGGATATATTTTTCGCTTCATAAGTTAGTACAAACTGAAACAAAATTGTCATAATATCTCTAACTTGTTGACTGTGGTATCTTACAGAAAATTAATATCCCAAGCATATTGACAAGCTAGCATTAAGAAAAATTCTACAGTAACATATTAGCTATTCATCTGAAACCCATGTGACAAACATCTATATTAATTTTTTTTTATTTTGACTATGAAAGAATTTAAATCTAGGGGATTCTTTTAAAGAAAAGTTTCTTAATTTGGAGCCCATACACTCTCTGCGAATTTCTGGATAGACTTTAGGAATGGTTTGTGAACCTGGAAAAAAAGGGAAGATATCACATCTTTATTTTCACCACTTTTAACTGGAATTAGTATTTTCTGCAGTTACATAACAAACCATGTAATATTTGCATTACCTATGATTTTTCCACCCCCCAAAATGGAGGAGTTCTCATATCATAATACAGCTGTTGTAGATACCTCAAAGTATCATTTATGTTCATCACTATTAGAAAAGTCTGGCCCTCTGACAGGTCTGGTTTTTAAAACTATTCTGATCACTAATTTTAACAGATTTTATTTTCTTTATGATCCTATGTATTTTGTTTTATTTATTAAAAAAAAAGAAAAAATTATGCAAAATGGGTCCAAAGGCTCTCTTTGACTGTCAAAGGAATCCACGCATCACACTAAGTTTGAGAACCTCTGCTATACAGTGCCTTAGGTAAAATCTTGGAAGTCATTCTGATACTGAGAGTTAAGAGCCATTGGTCTAGTATAAACCACTTAGATCTGATACTTGCAGTATCAGAATGGCTTCCAAGATTTTACCTTATTTCTTTTAAAAACTTAAAAGATAATTCATGTACATTGAAAAAATGTTCAGTTATACAAAAAATTATACAATAAAAAGTGGTCTTTCTCTTACCCTCAACTCTACTCCCCAGAAGCAACCACTATTTCTTATGCACCTTTCCAGAGACATCTTTCATATTAAGCATATAATATATACAATCTACTTACAATGTTTTGTACATACATATATATATATTTACATAGAACACTTATATACATATAATACATATATACAATACATACATATATTTACATATACATATGTGTGTGTGTATATATATATATATATATATGTGTGTATGTTTACCTATACTTACATTTACTTTTCTGCTTTTTACATAAATAGTAGCATCCTTTACACAAATATGTACCTCAGTTTTGTCATGCAACTGTATATTTTGGCAATTGTTCCATATCAGTACAAATTAAAAAGCACCTTTCTAATTTTTAATGGTTAGATAGCATTTAATGATATGGAAATATCAGACTTTATTTGGCCAGATCTCTGTGATTGCCACTTAACTGGCATACAGTCTTTTACTATTTCAAACAATCTCCCTAAGTAGTGTTTTAATATTTTCTCCAAATGGACCTCCGACATATTTCAATATGTTGCCTCTTGGTTATGTCACCTTATTTATGCTTTTTGAAAAAATTTGAATTTTTTAAATCCATCTCTAATGGTCTGTGTTTCCTTGTTTTGTGTGTATATTTTCCTTCTTTTCCTTTTAGAAGTTTGAATTGTTTGAAAAGTTGCAAGTGCATGGTTTTTCTAGTTCTTTTAGTTGTTCTGTAACTGTAATTTTGTATAGTGTAGTCGATTCCCCATTTCTTGAAATAATATCTGTTTATTCTTTTTTTTTTAACTTTTATGTATTTAAGTAATCTCAATATCCCACGTAGGGCTCGAACTCATGATCCCAAGACCAAGAGTCTCCCACTCCTCCGATTGAGCCAGCCAAGCACCCCTCTATTTAAGCAATCAGGGAATTAATATACTTCTGAGGAATAGTTAGATGCCCTGGTCCTCCTCAGAAATTCGGCTTCATGAACAAATTCACACAGGTTATGCTGCTCTGCTGTCAAGATTGAGAAGCCTCTGTTTAAAGGTTGAGTCTACACTAGAACCACAGGGCAGGAAGCCTGAATGATTCCCAAATAACTGGAATATACTTCTTTTTCTGTGGTATTTGAAAATCAATACAGACTAAATTATACACTCAATGCCATTTAGGTCAAAGCTTTCTATTTCCACACACACACCCCAGTTTCCCGGATAATTGTCTCATTTCTCTATGTCACATTAGCTATGAAAACCTAGTACGAATAGGAGTCATGGCTAAGTTTTAACTAATGTCAACATTACATAATGTTGACATTTGCAAGATTGCTGTGAAATTCCTAAAAAACAAACTCAGAGATATTTAGTAATTACTCTTAAAGCGTGTATTACCTCCACACTTAAAGTACTAATCCTTACTGATATTCTCAGCATTGCCAGTTTTGTGAAGCAGCATTAACATTTTCTCTTCATTGTTCTAACATTTCACATAGTCATGGTATTCAGTAATTAATTTAACACATTTTATTTTATTTTATTTTACTTTATTTTATTTGGGGGTAGGCAGAGGAAGAGGGAGAGAGAGGCTCAATGCTCAGCATGGAGCCCGACTCAGGGCTCAATCCCATGACCCTGGGATCATGACCTGAGCCACAATCAAATCAGATGCTCAACTGACTGAGCCACCCAGGTGCCCTTCCACACAGATTTTTGAGGGCTGATATTGTGCTTGGCGTTATAGATACCAATTTCAGAAAGATGGCTTTTGCCTGCCGATCATTTAGTTTATTTATCTGGTAGGAAAGGTATTTAAAGATGCATTTCCAATACTGTGTGAAAAGCACTGTAATAGCAATGGGATGGACCGAATATAATGATTTTAAAGTTCCTTTTTCAAAACTGCATTTTCTCATACTCAAGTGACATTATCTTCTACATATTTGCTGTCTCTATTTGTTATGATGCAGCCCATACTATGGACATTTTCATATAATTATCAAGGGGAAGCTTAAAAAATTCATGTGATCTAGCTTATTTATTTGTTTAACAGAAATTCAACAACAAATCCAAGAGAATGACTTTACTATAATTAACAAAAATTAAGGTAACTGGCTTCTCTTTCAAGGAGATGTATTGCATATTTAATCACATACTTCAAATCTGGATTCATTATATACTAATAGCAGTGCTTTGAGAAAGCAAGGATCTCCCATAAAAAAAAAGGAAAAATAAGAACTTTGCATTTCAGGATACTAATATGAACACGTATATGTAACAAACTCTTTCCCTAAGTTTCAAAGAATTGATTAAAGCAATGTAAATAGTGGGAGAAATGAAAAAAGAATATTAAGTATTGTATAACAAGAAAAAAGGCCATTAAGAGGCCCCAATGTAGAGGATTGTCTACAAAATCCAGTGCACATGGGATCCGATTGAGAGCCATAATCATTAGTCCATGATTAGGCACTTATGACAAAAAAAAGAGCCCATGTCTGTAATAAGAAAAGAGAATTGCCTAATACCTCCTCTTTATAATCCAGGTTCAGAATAGAAGCTGGGAATTGGGACCTGGGAGTCAGGGGAGGGCAAATAACAGGGCATCAACTGGCGGAGCGGGCAATGTCAGAAGTGAGATTCGTCATGCCCAGGTGGAGAAGGCAGGGATGGGTGCCCAGCTAAACTGGTTTGTTTACCAACTGTGGAAAAGAAAACCTGTTATCAGGCAGAGAATTAAATAAAAAAAATTTTTAACCGTGATTTATTTTTGAGAGGCGGAGAGACAGAGCGTGAGTGGGGGAGGGGCAGAGAGAGAGGGAGACACAGAATCTGAAGCAGGCTCCAGACTCTGAGCTGTTAGCACAGATGCAAGGCTTGAACCCATGAACTGTGAGATCATGACCTTAGCCGAAGTAGGATGCTTAGCCAACTGAGCCACCCAGGTGCCCCAAGCAGAGAATTTTCTATCATGTGACTGCTTCCTCAGAAGCTCTGGCACTTCTCACAACAGCCACTCGGGACTCCCAGATCTAGCAAAATAAAGCTACAAGAAATGAAAATATTTCCTTGTCCCCCTTGACTGGATTTAAAAGGTAGTAATGAAACCTATATACCAGCTGATTTCATATTAACTCCTCCAACTGAACATAGTATCTTACTCTGTAATTTAAACAAACAGAAAAATCACTAGGCAAATGGAAGTATTTTGCAGTTGTGGGGAGAAAAACTACCATGAGGAGGTACAGCTAATATCCTCTGAGGGGAAAGAAAACAGTCATTCCAAGAAACAGGAGCAAAATTTTCAAAGCTCTCTAGTTCACATTCTCCATTAGTGTCGAGAAAATATGGCATCTATACAAATGCAGCAATTTAGAACTTTTAAAAAGATTGCATTTTAGATACAAATCTTTATTTCAAAATTAAAACACAATGGAGAATTTGTAAATTATAAGCTCTATAAAATATGATTAAAATACTATCAACAATAACTGATGTTTGTTGAACACCTATTATGTTCTAGAGCTTTTATCATTCACGTGCAATAACATATTTTATCCTTACAAAGCTACAAGGCAAATACCACTATGCTTTCAATTTTGCAGATGAGGAGACTGAGAGACACAGAAAGTTTAAGCAACTTGCCCAAAGATCAAAGACTTTTAAGTGGTAGAGTTAGACAATGTAACTCAAGATCTCACAAAATTAATACTAGAAAAAGCAAAGGAAGTAGACAAAGGACCCATAATCAAAGAAAAGCTTACAATAGGATTTGAGCAAGGTATTTAAATGTAGCAGAAAGGACATTGTGTTGGTTGAAATTATCCTTGACTGTGTAGTATTGATAATTAAAATATTGTTGTCTAATGTACATTGTATAGATTGGATGGTTTATCTCCTTTTAAAAAGATTGTTTTTAAGTTTACTTATCTATTTTGAGAGAAAGAAAGCAACCAGAGGAGGGACAGAGAGAATCTCAAGCAGGCTCCACACTGTCAGCACAGAGTCTGATGTGGGGCTCAAACTCACACACTGTGAGATCATGACCTGAGCAGAAACCAAGAGTTGGGTACTTAACCGACTGAGCCACCCAGGTGCCACTGGATGGTTTATCTCTTTAAGTAAGGGATACTACATAGAACAAATTACAACATAGTATGTTCCCAAGTTTGTGCACCAACTTATGTATATGTATCAATTTATGTATATGTATCAATTTAAAAACTGATAAAATGAACTAATTAGAAAGGAATTATCTGTGCTAAGAATAGCTGATATTAAATCGCTGCTGGAAAATAGAAAAACTGTCATGATTGTCTAGGTGATATTGTCTGAAAGTATTGTAAAAGATTAACCTATAGCATGTATAAAAATAGAATAGAATGAAAAAACATTACAGTCTAATATAAAAATATGAAAAATTTAATCAGTTTGTACCACACCTGTCTCTTTTTACAAAACTCTTCACAACTTTTACTTATTTTAAAAATGTAAGAAGAGAATTATATATTCAACATTTTTAGGTAATTGGGTAATTAAAAAATTAAATTATTGGGTTTACCATCAAATACCTTTTTATTATACATTATTTTCATATTTCACCATTAAAATATTTTGGCATTTAAAGAACAGAAATGCCAGTAGTTTTTGTTTTTGTTTTTTTCTTTGCTTCGTGATTTTTTTGGTTTAACTTTATTCATCTAAAACTGGAATTGAAAGGATTTATTTAAAAAAATAGAAAATAGGGGCGTCAGAGTAGCTCAGTCAGTTAAGTGTCCAACTCTTGATTCTGGTTCAGGTCATGATCTCACAGTTTCGTGAGTTCAAGCCCCATGTCAGGCTCTGTGCTGACCCTGCAGAGCTTGCTTGGGATTCACTCTCTCTTTCTCTCTGCCCCTCCTCTGCTTGCTCTCTGAATAAATAAACTTAAAAAAAAATAAAAAATATATAATAAAAATAAATAAAAAAGGGAGAGACTAGCTATACGTGTTAGAGGGTTGGTTTTTCAATCCCTTCCCCCAACCTCTGGAGAGGGGAAGGTGGATGGAAATGAGTTCATCCACTGGGGCACCAGGCTGTCTCAGTTGGTTGAGCCTCCAACTGCTGCTCAGTTGTGATCTTATGGTTTGTGGGTTCGAGCCCTATATCAGGTTCTCTGCTGTCAGTGCAGAGCCCACTTTGGATCCTGTCTCCCTCTCTCTTTACTCCTCCCCTGCTCGTGCTGTCTCAAAAATAAATAAGCATTAAAGAAAAACAAAAAAACAACAAAAAAAAGTTCATTCACTGACAATCTGATCTATGATTTAATTTAGCATGTCTAAAGAATAAACTGTTATAGCAAATACTCAGCACCCAGGAAGAGACAAGCCACACAAGTATTTGCTGTAACATTAGGTGTATTGGCCAGGAAAGTTGGTCGACCACCCGCACTGGCCCCTTGAATCACCGTTGTCAGAGACCAGTGGAGAGGCCACTCTTCACAGGCCCTCACGACAGAAAAGAAGGCACGCCACTGCTGGTGATTTCCCTGGACCCCAACCCTCCCTGGGCCAGGCAATAGTTGGTCCCCGCTGTGCTCAGAGGGACTCCAGGGGGAATCAGAAAATTCTACCAGGATGGGACATCCGATGGGCTAAGTGTCCCCGGGGACCCAGGAGAGAGTTCAGGCCCACCCTAGAGGCAGAGATGGAGCTTGATCACCTCCTGGGCAACACAGTCACCACATAAGACAGGGAAGTCCTGGGTAGAAGTCTGCAATCTGTCTGAATGTGTGTGTGAGTGCCCATGCTCCATTGTCTCTGCTGAGGAGCCTGAGTGGGCCCTACCCTGGGATTCCATGATGACCTCATAGGGCTCAAGGCAGAATCAGGTCCGCAGAGGCCTGATCCAAGTCAGGGGTTTACACTGACCTGCCAATGCTAAGAGACATCTAAATCCCTGAGAGGGGAGCAGCCAGTTGGTTGAAGCAAACTCTTCCCTCGTGTTTGTCCTGTGACATCGTACATTGGGAGGGATCTGTCTAGGATACCAGGATGGGGGGAAATTCCTCAAAACCAACTATTTTGGAATACATGATTAAGAATTTTTTTTTTAATTTTTTTTTCAATGTTTATTTATTTTTGGGACAGAGAGATACAGAGCATGAACGGGCGAGGGGCAGAGAGAGAGGGAGACACAGAATCGGAAACAGGCTCCAGGCTCTGAGCCATCAGCCCAGAGCCTGACACGGGGCTCGAACTCACGGACCGCGAGATCGTGACCTGGCTGAAGTCGGACGCTTAACCGACTGCGCCACCCAGGCGCCCCGATTAAGAATTTTAAAAAGAGATTTTCAGGTGACTCTGCGGTCAAATTGATCCCCGGGAAGTTATGCATCCTCTGTGAATTAGAATGGCCCATGTTTGGTGTAGACTGGCCCCCTAAGGGCACCCAAGGTGTCCCCATAGTCCAAGCTGTTTATAAAGTAGTTAGTGGAGACCCTAGCCACCCAGATCAATTCCCATACACTGATCCATGTCTGGAAGGAGCCTGAGTCAAGCCTCCTTGGGTCTGGTTCTGTGTTAATAGTAAGGGACAATGCAGAGTGTTAGTGGCTCAGGCCAAGAAGAAGACTTCACAGCAGAAAAAATTGCCCCCCATCCTCCAAGAAAATTCAAAAGAAGTCCCTCCATTTCTGTCACCATATGCCCCCAGCAACCCATCAATCGAGAGAGGCCTTAACTGCCTGATAGTCCACCTCCATTGGTCTCACCTCTGCCAACAGCCAGCCTGCCCCAACCAGGGACACATGAACCAGTTGGAAGATGCCTTAGGTCCACAGCTAGAGGTCTGAGGTCCCTAATGGCAATGCAGATGCCACTATGGGAGACTAGGGATCCCCAGAGAATAGGCCTCGATGGGACTGTACAAGAGAGCGGATCAGTTTCCTACTACCAACCATTCTCCACTACTGACCTCCTCAACTGGAAACACCACACACCGCCCTACTCTGAGAAGTCACAGGCAATGATAGATCTCCTAGAATCCATAATTCAGACTCACCATCCTGCCTGGGTCGACTGTAAGCAACTTCTTCTTACCCTTTTCAACATGGAAGAGCACTGACAAATTGTCACCGAAGACAGAAAATGGCTCCAGACACAGGCACCAGATGGGAATCTAGACGTTGAGGCTCGAGTATGGGAAATTATGTCTGAAGAGGATCCCCACTGGGACCCCAACATAGAGGTGGGAAGGGCCAGATTACAAAGATGTTGACTCATTTTCCTCTAGGGGGTGAAAGCAGGGGCCAAAGAGCCCACCAACATGGCAAAGGTATCTGAGGTCCTACAAAAGTCAGAAGAGAGTCCAGCTGATTTCTATGAAATATTGTGAAGCCTTCAGAATTTATACTCCGTTTAAGCCCCCAAAAATCAGCACATGGTCCATGCTGCCTTTGTGGGACAGGCCCAAAGTGATGTTAGACGAGCTCCAAAAATTGGAAGGATTCGCTGGAAAAAATGCCACCGAATTATTGGAAATCATCAACAAGGTTTTTGTAAACCAGGATCCAGTTGCCAGGAAGGAGGCAGACCAAAAAATGAAACAAAAGGCAGCTCTCCTGGCCATGGTCTTGGGGCGAACACCACCTCCAGAAAGGCACCCCATGGAAACCACAAGGGATGCAAGAACAAAAAAAGAAGGGCACCACTGGGATGGGATCAATGTGCCTACTGCAAGGAATTCGGACACTGGAAAGATGAACACCCCAACCGCCAAAAAGGGAAAACCAAAAACTTCTACTCCACCCAGCTACTACCAACCAGAACCACCTGAGGCTGACCTGATCGAATTGGCAGGAGCAGACTCTGCTTAGGGAAGTCTGCGCTCCATCCGGCTAGGCCCCCATGAGCCCATGGTCAAACTGAAGATGAGGGGCCAAACAAAAGATTGCATGGTCAGCATTGGGGCCGAACACTCTGTCGTGATACACGAAGTGGCACCTCTGTCGGGTCGAGAAGTCACCATCGCAGGATCCACAGGGGTGCAAACCCAAAGGCCATTTTGGGGTCCCCGACAGTGCTGGCAGGGTGGGGAGTCGCCAAGTAGTTCATGAATTCCTGTATCTCCCCAACTGCCCGGTCTCTCTGTTAGGTAGAGACCTCCGAGCCAAGTTGAGCACAGAAATAGCCTTTGCCTCAGATGGACAGATGCAATTATGCCTAAACAAAAAGGCCCAACCCACGATTTTGTTCCTGACGATTCCACGGGAAGAGGAATAGAGATTATATACTTCCCCTCCTGGTGAGCCAACTGTTGTCCCCCCAAGATAGAAGCTGAATTCCCTTCAGTTTGGGTGGAAGGAAGGAAACCGCCCCCCCCCACCCTGGCCTGGCAAAAAAACACCCCAATACTAATTGACCTAAAGTCTGGATCCCAACCTGTCAAAATACACCAATATATGGTCCCACGGGAGGCACACCTAGGGATCCAGACACACTTGGACTGTCAACTCAAATGGGGACTTCTAAAATGATGCCAGTCCCCAAGGAATACTCCCCAGTCATCACACTGCATTCAGCATTCCCTAACCTATACACTCTACTAGGGCTCATACCTTCGGAAGCAGGATGGTTCACATCCCTAGTATTTAAAAGACACCTTCTTCTATCTCCAGCTAGTGCCTAATAGCCAACCCCTATTTGTTTTTGAATGGGACAAACCTTCCACAGAGGAACAATTCACTTGGACTAGACTCCCGCAAGGATTAAAACAATTCACCAACCTTATTTAGTGGGGCGCGCTGGCATCTGATTTATCCAGGTTTCCGAGATGGGACCTAGGATGTATCCTCCTTCAATATATGGATGCGCTTCTGCTAGCCATTCCCACGTGGACCCAGTTTTGGGAGGGAACCAGGGCCCTACTCAGGCTACTAGCAGAGGCAGGATACCAGGTGTCAAAGAAAAAGGCACAGATTTGCCAACAGGAAGTTAAATATTTGGGCTTCAAACTTACCCAAGGCAAATGATGCTGGGAGCCAAAAAGAAACAGGCAGTCTGTGCCATGCTGGTTTCCACTACCCGCTGGCAGGTCCAAGAGTTCTGGGAGCAGCAGAATTCTCTCAAATATGGATCCCAGGGTTCTCAGAGTTGGCCAGACCTCAATACAAGGCACCCCTTTCCTGGGTGAAGAGAGAACACCCCTTTCCTGGGGTCCTAATCAAGAAACGGCATTTGAAATTATGAAAACAAAATTCACGGGGGCACCAGCCTTGGGACTCCTGGATGTATCACGAGATGTCAACCTGTTCATACTTAAGAATGGGATGACCCTGGGTGTTCTCACCCAGGAATTTGGAGCTTGGCAAAGACCAGTGGCATAGCTTTCAAAGCAGACTGATTCAGTTGCGGCAGGATGGTCACCCTGTCTGAGGGCCCTAGCACTATGACACTTTTTTTTTTAATGTTTGTTTTTATTTTCGAGACAATGCAAGAGAAGAGTGCAAGTGGCCGAGAGGTAGACAGAGGGAGACACAGAATCTGAAGTGGGCTCCAGGCTCTGAGCTGTCAGCACAAAACCCGACATGGGGCTCAAACTCACGAACCCTGAGATCATGACCTGAGCCGAAGTCAGACGCTTAACCGACTGAGCCACTCAGGTGCCCCAGCAACTACCACACTTTTAATCAAGGAATCAGACAAACTCACATTGGGGCAAAATCTAAATATTAAGGTTCCCCATTCTGTTATTACCTTGGTGGATGCCAGAGGGCAACACTGGCTAATGCATACTCAGATGATACAATATCAGGGACTGCTATGTGAGAACCCATGAATAGATTGGAAGCTGTAAAAACTCTAAACCCCGCCACCTTCTTGCCCGCAGTGGTGGGGCCCACAGAGCATGACTGTCTAGAGGTACTTGATGAAGTCTTTTCTAGCCGACCCAACCTATCAGACAAAATCCTGACCTTGTCCTGTACACCCAAGGCAGCAGCTTCTTGAACAAAGGCAAAAGATACGCTGGTTATGCAGCAGTCTCTGATTTTGAGGTCATAGAAGCAAAATCCCTTCCACAAGGATGGCCAGCCCAAAGAGCAGAACTGTGGGCCCTAATAAGAACACTAGAACTCAGTAAAGACAAACGGGCCAACATATACACTGATTCTGGCTATGCCTTTGCCACTCTACATGTACATGGGACTCTCTCTATACAAGGAGAGAGGACTTTTGACCACAGGAGGAAAAGAAATAAAAAATCGGAAAGAAATCCTAAAACTATTAACAGCAGTCTGGGAACTGAGGGAGGTAGCAGTCATCCACTGCAAGGGACACCAAAGAGGAAAGGACTCAGTGTCAGAAGGTAACCGATGAGCTACCGTCGCAGCTAAACAAGCAGTGGGAAAACAAACAACACCCTCAAAAATCATGCTGGTCCTGGAACTGCCAACTTCCCCAAAGTACACAATCCAAGAAACAAAATGGGCACAACAGGAAAAAGGAGGCCAGACAACAGAAGAATGGTGAGTACTTACAGACCAAAAAGTCTACACATCTGAGCAGCTAGCCCACCAGGTGGTCCTCCAACAGCAGGAGTTCACCCACCTAGGAAAAACTGCCCTTGATATCTTATTAAGCCATTACTATGTAATTGCTCGACTCCCCTCCCTCCGTGCCTCCATCTCTCAACGCTGCCTCCTCTGTGCTCAAAATAATGCCAAACAAGGCCCCATTGGGCCCATGGAAATCCAACGCTGTGGTTAGCCACCCTTTGATGATTTAGAGGTCGATTTTACCAAAATAAGACCCAGTAAAAGATACAAATATCTTTTGGTATTCATCTGCATGTTTTCAGGCTGGATTGAAGCCTATCCCACATGCACCGAAAAGGCAGGAGAAGTAACCAAGGATTTGCTAAGGGATACCATTCCCAGACATGAAATGCTGTTAATTATAGGCTCAGACAACTGCCCACCTTTTGTGGCTGAGGTGGTGCAATAAGTAGCCAAAGCCCTAGGTATCCAATGGAACTTACATGCAGTCTACTGGCCCCAGAGTTCAGGGAAAGTGGTGTTTGAACAGGACCCTTAAATCAGCCATGGCAAACTATGTTAGGAAACTAGCTTGTCCTGGCCAGATATACTACCCCTAGCTCTTCTCCAAATATGCTGTACACCCCAGGCAAAAATAGGATTCTCCCCATTCGAGATCCTGTACAGAAGGCCCCCTCCACTAGTCAAATTCAAGGGGGACCTGACAGAGCTAGGTAATTTAGAAATACAAAAACAACTACAAGGTCTAGGGAAAACTGTATTTGAGATACTTAGATGGGTGACAGGATACCTGTTTCCCTAGGAGTAACTGTGCACCCCCACAAACCTGGGGACCAGGTTTGGATAAAAGATTGGAAAAAGGAACCGCTTACACCTACCTGGAAGGGTCCTTATTTAGTTGTGCTAGCCACACCCACAGCTCTCAAGGTTGCAGGACTAACCACCTGGGTCCACCATTCTCGAGTAAAGGCAGCCCACCTGTCACCTGACAACCATTTAAAATGGAAAGTAACCGCTAATGGAATAATCCTCTCCAGACCACCCTTAAGAAGGTAGCAGACAATAAGCAGCCTGAAGCCAACACTTGAGAACTCTCTGTAACCAGAAGCTTGAGGAAAGTCACCAAGGAACTTAAATGAATTATAAAAAATTGTTCTCTCTCAGATTTCATTGTCATCCCCTACTTATTTCTCTTTCCATACTTGTTGCTATACTCTTTGCAGTAGCGCTGACCCAAGTTACTCCCACAGACTGGCACCTCACTCACAAACTCTTGTTAGCCTTCTTCTACTTACTGGTGTCAGGATGTCTTATTCTCTTTAGATATATATGATCTCAGTTATGATTGATGTCCTTCTCTGCATGTTGTTCTCTGCCTTTATAACCATCTCCTACCCTAGGATGGGATTGCCCTATCTCCTTTCCTGCTACACATATTCCTGTTCCTAACCTGTTCAAGAGGAGTTTTCTCATTCCTGCCATGCAAATGTGTGACTTGTCACTCTCCCCTTTGTCCCCCAAGGCACAAAGAGCCACTCTATGCTCCCAACCATTGGACCCCATCTACCATCTTCATGAGGGACACACTCATGTTACAGGTGCATGGGTTGCACTGCCTGCTACCTCACTTGGTTTCCTAAAGAGGCCATTCCTCCCCCTGTGTCCTTCCTGACTCTTGCTCCAGCTCCTCCCCCTGTGCCAATTCCTGCTTCTCCGGCCCATAGAGGTAAAAAGACACTACCACCATGTCCTTGTGCCACCATGTACCCCCACATGCTGAGCAGATGTTATGATACCAGGAGGATCACCCTCTGTACCAGAAATGGGAAAACTTATTGGATAGGAAAAATAAAAATAAAACACTATTGGGGGCTGCCTGATCCAACCTGCCCTGAGGTTCCCCATGCCTGTTGGGTCACCTCTGACCTAGCCCTTCAACCTCCGACTAAATATAAATCAATAGACCACTCATCTTAGATCCCCATCTAGACCAAATGTTAAACACAACACATCTCCTCCTCAATGATGCCATTCCCAGCCTGGACAGAGCCTGCTGGCTCTGCTTGTCCACAGGACCCCCCAGTTACACAGCTACTCCAATAACACAGGCAACTGCAAATGTGACCCTGTTAACTAAAGACCCCAATGCCCACATGGTGAGACCTGTACTAACTGGAGTCAACTTGTCCCAAACAGCTCCCTAGTGTCTGACAAACAAAATGGGAATGGGGCCAGTTGGCAATCTGACCATTGGCAAATGCAACCAGACTCTTGACAGTTAGAAACTCAGTTATCTTCCTATAACCCAACTATGGTCTACCAGCCAATTAGACAGGCATCTGCACCCTGGCCATCCTCATTCCTCAGCTAAACATTGTACCCAACAATCAGTCTCTTATAGTATTCTTGGCAGCATATACTCCATCAAAAAGAGCCATTCAAGTTATATCCCTGGCTGATTGCCTTAGAAATAATGGCAGGGGTGGGCACTGGAATAGGAGGAATAGTCTCCTCAACCACTTATTATCATGAATTATCCAAGACCTAACAAATGACATAGAACAGGTTACCAAATCGCTGATGGTTTTACAAGACCAAGGACACTCCCTAGTAGCGGTAGTCTGATAAAACAGAAGAGGGTTGGACCTGCTAACTGCTGAAAGGAGAGGACTATGTCTCTTCCTAAATGAAAAATGTTGCTTCTATGTCAACCAATCAGGGATAGTCCGAGATATGGTCCAACAGTTAAGGGAGTGAATCAACAAACAAAGACAGGAACTAGCAGATTCATGGAGCAACATATGGAATTGGGCATCTTGGTCCTCCTTTTAGCTGGTCCTCTCCTAAGGCTTTTCATAGCCCTCTGGTTTGGTCCATGTATTCTTAATAGGCTAGCCAGGTTTGTTTCCTCTCATCTAGAAGCTATAAAACTCCAGATGACGCTCCAGTTGGACTATTCTAACTGTTGCTACTCTCCTTTGGATGACGAAGAATCCTAGCTGCTTCATCCCTCCCTTCCATGTCCCTGTCCAGCAGGAAGAAGCCAGAACGGTTTTTGCCCCTCCTTCCATGGCAGCAAAGTATTCCCTGGCTCCCACAAACTGATTTTCTCTAAGTCTGCTACAGCAGCTTGAGAATCAAGAGGGGGAAATGGCAAGAAAAGCTAGTAAAAACAATATAAAAGGGGCCAGCCAGATGTCCGAGGCTGGATACTCCCCTGGCATGCTTTTGGCTTCTGTAATCTTGTTTGCCTCCTGCGTCCAGCAACTGCCTGTATAGCACCACTGATCAGTGCCCCCTCCCCTTTTTCTTTTGTCTCTCAACCCCTTACCATCCCAACCATAAAAGGAGGCCAATGCCAAGGTTTGGGGCTCAGCATTTGGAGGTGACTCTGCTGGGCCGGAACCAGTGCACAATAAACAGTCTTTTCCTGATTCCCCGAGTGCATGTGGCTTGTCTCTTTGTGGGCGAGTATTTGCTGTAACAAAACCATAAAACACTCATGAACAGCAAGATTCCAGGAGTCTGGGGTGGGTGAATGCATTGATGTACTGGGAGGATGGCGCTCTTGGAGAAGACATGATAGCTCTGCCCCTTCCTCCTCTTACCTTGCCTTTTGCACCTCATCCATTTGGCTGTGCCTGAGTTGTATCCTTTGTAATAAACGTAATACTAAGTGCAGTGATTGCCTAAGTTCCATGAGTCATTCTGGTGATTATCAAACCTGAAGGGAGTAGATTGTGGGAACCCCTGATTTTTAGCCAAGCTGGATACAGTAGGGCAGTTAGCTGTGGACCCAGGAATTCAGTGAGGGCAGTCTTTTTTTTTTTTTTTTTTAATGTTTATTTTTGAGAGGGAGACAAAGACAGAGCACCAGAGGAGGAGGGGGAGAGAGAGAGGGAGACACAGAATCCAAAGTAGTCTCCAGGGTTTGAGCTGTCAGCACAAAGCCCGACATGGGGCTCAACCCACGAACCCCGAGATCATGACCTGAGTCAAGTGGGAGGCTTGACTGACCGAGCCAGCCAGGTGCCCCTGAAGTGAGGACAGTCTGGTAGGACTGAGCTCTTAAACTTATGAAGTCTGATGCTAACATTGGGTAGCTAGTGTCAGAATAGGATCGAATTGTAGGACACCCATTCATAGGCCACATTAGAGAGTCAGAACTGTTGTTGGAAAATGACAGACCCAGATATTGTTCTTCATATAGTAAGTGATATTTAGCTCAGATAATAGCACGTATGTAACAGCAAATGATACTCTGAATTTGTACCTGTGGCATAACAATGAGAACCCCTGGGTTTCAACTACTACAACGCATTTTACTGAACTGGTTTTGCTCTCCTTGTGTATAACGAGACCCAAAAAATGGAACGTCAGGAGGAGAAATTCCAGGAATACATCTCTTACCATCTTAGCAATTCAAGTGCTATTGTTAGGAAGAAGCAAATTCATCAAGAGGAAAGTACACCAGGCACAACTGTGTATTTCTTCCATGATTTAATATGATTTATTAGAGGAGTGACGCTAAATCACTGTTTAGAAAACTTATTAATAGCAATTCTGGTTCAAGTATCTTCTCAGCCAGCAGCTTTGGAAAGAAGCTTTTTGACTGGCACTTAGAACCATCATAGAGGCAAAACTTTACAACTGAAAAGAATTGGAAGAAACCCAAAGAAGGAATGCCATTAATATTACTGACTAAAACCACTAAAACCAATTTCATTGGATTATATATTTAGAGCATCGTCTGTGGCCAATCAGGTTTTTCATCCCTGTCAAACAAACATGGCTGAAGTTTTGCCCTTGCCCTAGGGCAGCTATTGTCTCAGGAAAAGTTGCTGCTCTTAATGCAAATTTAGTGGCTTCAATTGTCTTCTCTGACATTACCAAAAAAAAAAAAAAAAAAAAAAAAAAAAATGCCCCGGGCTTTTAGGTATCTATATATTTCTTAAAATTGATATGTATTGGATAAAGTCCACATGATTAACTCCTAAAACAGTACACTTGACACTTGACCTCCAAGTCATGGTGGCCAGCTAGCTTTGCCTGATGGAGTTATCCATTGAAATGCCTCTGAAAACACAGGAAGACTTATAGAGTTACATCACAATTGTACTAAAAAGTAAGGTTATTAATGTATGAAAATATTTGAGGGCGTATTCTGGGGCAGGCATTGTTTTAGGTAAACATTCAGAGAAAATTGCCTGCCTTTGTAGAGTAGCTGAGGTGGATGGGGTGAGGGTAGGGGCAGACAATACACAATTAACATAACATTTTAGAAGGTAAGGATTGCTATGAGTGCAAAAGATGCGTGGAATTGCTAGCCTGGAAGTATTAACTATGCAGAAGGATCAGATCAGGAAACCATGGTCCTCATGCCTGGGCCTTGGAAACTACTGCATGGACAGGCAGGTAGATGGCAGAAAGCCCCTGCACACCCCTCCTCCCTATTCCTATGGTAGAAACAGAGACCTGTGTTACAGCCAAAATGAGTGGCAATCATTCTTCCTCTGGGGCAAGCAAAATTGACCAATAGACTAACTGCCTTTATCCATTGACTATTTGAAAGTCACAGTATGTGAACTAATCAAGGGTCAATAGGGACTAACTCTTTATTTTATACTAACTAAAGCAACTAACCAGTTGTACTGGTTTTCTAGAAACCACAAATTCGGGGGTGCTCTGCACACATCTATTGTTAACCAGCTTAAGGTAGGACAGAAGAATTTTGGCAGCATCCCAGTGGACATCAGGTAGAAACATTAAGGAGAAAATTTGGAATACACATTCACACTGTCCGTTTACAACTTGTAGGCCTGGGTATACTGATTGCTCCCCATTAAAGGATGAGTAAGCTGAAAAAATATCAACATGAGGAATCAACGAAAGTATTCTCTCACATAAATAAAACATCAATCTACAGGCAATGAGCAAAGCATATCTAAATACTGTTTACTTCAGGAAACAAGGAAGTCTACGAAGTATCCACAATAAAGTCTTTACAATTTCAACAATATATGGGCTGTATGAACAAGATGAAAATGGAATAGTCTAAAATGTCCGATGACATTAAAAAGTAGTAATGATTCAAATTGACACTGCAGAAAATCAAAGTAGGAATTAAATAAAATGGGCATATAATGGAAGGTGTGAACAATATGGGTGAAAATGAAATGATCAATTAAACTGTAAGAAGACATAGTAGATCTACTAATTATATTAGTTTTAAACTAAAAATAAGAAGGAAATGACCCTTTACTAATTTTATTAGTAAACAGGTTGCACTGGTGGCTGTCCTTTGTTACTATATCACATGGTCACAGATGACATTCAATGCCAGTGGTACATAGAGAAAAAAATAGAGAAAGCTCCATGGTACAAATGGAGAGACTGACAGTGGTCCTCTCAGGTATGTATGTATGTATGTATGTATGTATGTATTTACGCGTATAACGATGTGTGGATGTGCCTACACAATGTATTATGTGTCTTGTTAAACAGATCCACTGATGGTATTTTCCTAAATCATAGAATCATACTTCTTTCAGTACAGGAGATGAGAAGTGACTATAAAAACAAACAAACAAACAAACAAACAAACAAACAAACACTTGTCCTGGTTACCTCATGACAAAGTACTTAAGAGAATTGTTAAACTTGCATATGAGCTATAGGTTTTCTCTATTAAAAAGACAAGCATTCCAGATTTTTATAAAGAGAAACGGTTCATTGATATATATTCTAGAAAAAATAAACACCATAATCAGTTTCTTCATGGAAGTGATTTTTTATCAAAAAGTGAGAAAGTAACAGCTTTCAACAGAAATTCATGATAAGCAGAAAAGATTTTGAAAATAAATATATGGAAATATTTACATCATAATGTGGAATGTGTGTGTGTGTGTGTGTGTGTGTGTGTGTGTGTCTGATATTGACGTATATGTGTTGATAAATCTCACATATCTACATACTTTAAAAACTTGGATACAAAATTTTCTAACCTAATTACAAATCTTCCATACGAGGGGTTTCAGTGAATATTGAAACCAAACCACTTGTTAAAAATGTAAAATTACACTACATTTTGATTATTTTGCAAGGACTGATCGACAAGGAGGAAGGTAAAAATTTAATAAAAAGAACCTGTGCATAATTAGTTAATGAGAATTTTAAAGTGAATATCCTAATTTAGTAAGCACAATTAATTCAGCACCTATCCCACTGGATCTGCGTATCTTTTCAGTTATAATAGTCATTAACATTATATATCCAAAACTTAGATCTTAGAGACATGATATCAGAAAATATTAGGGGCGCCTGGGTGGCTCAGTCAGTTAAGCTTCTGACTTTGGCTCAGGTCATGATCTCGCCTGTCAGAGTTCAAGCCCCGTGTCAGGCTCTGTGCTGACAGCTTAGAGCCTGGGGCCTGTTTCAGATTCTGTGTCTCCCTCTTGCTCTCTGCCCCTGCCCCACTTGCTCTCTCTCTCTCTCTCTCTCAAAAATAAATAAACATTAAAAAAAAAAAAAAACAAGCTAACTCCTTACCTACTCAGAGACATTGATCAATTTGGCCAGCCTTCATTATAAAACCCATTGATGATGTTTATTAGGGGAAAGATACTGGAAAATGCCTATCTGAAAAAAATACTATACCTGGTCTGTCTAGAGTGCTTATTATAAATCAACCTGTATGTACTTTGGCTGCTGGAGAATGGGATATAGTAACATAAACATTTTCCCTCTGAGTATAAAACTGGGGAACCACAAAACTGAAATGGCTTCTTTTTAATTTTTTTTAACGTTTATTTTATTTTTGAGACAGAGAGAGATAGAGCATGAACGGGGGAGGGCCAGAGAGAGAGGGAGACACAGAATCTGAAGCAGGCTCCAGGCTCCGAGCTGTCAGCACAGAGCCCGACGCGGGCTCGAACTCACAGACCGCAAGATCATGACCTGAGCCGAAGTCGGACACCTAACTGACCGAGCCACCCAGGCATTCCTGAGATGGCTTCTTTAAGAAAGATGTTTCACCTCCTCAATCAGAATGTGTTTGTTATCTATGCAGGAGAAAGGGATGTTTTTGAAAACTGTGTCTAAAGGATTTGTGCTTTTCTAGAAAGAAATGCTACCTCTGTGCCAGTTCCTGTGTCCTTTGAATCTATGTAAAGTTTTGTTATATCTTGGGTAATAGCCATGATTAGCCAGAGTCTACTTTGACGGTTCAAACTGCGTGGTAAGCTGTTTAAGTTCAAATACTTTTACTGACAGGGTATTATATTAGAAGTGTGGATAACACCACTGCAGAGAACACTACAAAGGAAAAATATGAAATATTTGACTCTATAGACGTTTAGACGAACAGGCTAAAAAAATTATTTATGCAGAAAGAAATGGTCACACTTTAATAGAAATACTACCAACACACAGGAATAGATGTCTGCGTGGCAGATGTCTCAGTACCCTTTACTTTACAAGTGACCAAAGAACCCCCAAACAGTTCAAACTGACTTCAACAGTGGAAGAACTTTTTAGCTCACATATGTGCAGAAATAGTCTTCACAGAGAGAGTCTTCAGGATTGCTTTCATCCAGTAGTCCAATGGTGCCACAGACCCTGCTTTTTTCCACGTCTTTGCTTCTTTCTGAGGTGTCAGCTTCATCCTGACCCCAGATCCCCTACTGCTAACTAACTAAAGCCTGTGTATCCTAGTGTCTGCATCCAATGCCTAGTTTCCCCAGTCAAAAACAACAGGAAGAAAAAAACCCCACACAACAGCTGCCAGCAGCACAGAGGGGATACATGTTTCCTTATTTATATGGAGAGAGAGAGAGAGAGAGAGAGAGATTGCTTGAAACTCAGTTTTGGTCTTTGCTCTGATTCAAACATCCGTGGTGACTTTGGGAGCCTCAAATAAACTATCATGGTCAGGTAATTGTATTTACTGATGTGCCCATCCTTGAACTAAATATGGTAGCAAAGAAGTAGGTTGGGATTCTGTTGACAGGTTTAGGCCAATTACAAGCCATCCTGGGAACCAGAGGTCATCTGAGGTCAATTTCATACAAACCTCATGTCTAAAATTCCAGGAGATCAGTTTCACCAAAGGAAAATTTGGGAACTGGGTGTAGTGGATGCTGTGGTACATTATCTGTATCTTTCTATGAGGACAGAGGGACTTCATCAGTTTCTCGACTTTGGTTGAAGCTGGCTCACAATTGAGGCCCTCTCCAGGAATTTCTCAGTCAAAGGATGCTGTGTTCCCCCAAGATCATGCTCCTTACTTGGGACAGCCCTCATCAAATAGCTAGTTTATGTGGGAATACAAAGGTCTGGCCCCTTTGTCTCACTGAGGGCAACTTCCATGGGCAATTCCATTTCTTGGCCCATACCTACTTCCTTCACTCCCCTTACTGGTGTTGCTTCCAAGTAACCCTCACAACACCTTACTGGTGTTGCTTCCAAGTTGGTTAGTTTTATGTATCAACTTGGCTGGGACACAAGGTGCCCAGGTTAAACATTATTTTTGAATCTGTGAGGGTGTTTCCAGATATGATTAGCTTTTGAATCAGTGGACTGAGTAAAGTAGATTGACCTCCCCAATGTGTCCTATTAAGAGCCTGAAGAGAACAAAAAAAGTGGAGGAAGGGAGAATTTTACTAATTCTGCTTGACTATTTGGGAACACTGTTAGTCTTCCACCCTTGACATGGACATACTATCAGCCCTTCTGGTCTCACAATGATACTACCAGTTTTCCTGGGATCTGTAGCTTGCAGATGGCGGATCATGAAATTTCTCAGCCTCCATCATCATATAGGCTAATCCCTTATAATATAAAATAATATGTATGATATATAATAAACATATAAAAGATATATATCATATATAAGGGCACGTGGGTGGCTCAGTTGGTTGAGCATCCAACTTCAGCCCGAGTCATTATCTCACGGTTCATGAGTTCGAGCCCCGCATTGGGCTCTGTGCTGATGGCTCAGAGCCTGGAGCATGCTTTGGATTCTGTGTCTCCCTCTCTCTCTGTCCCTCTGCCACTCACACTCTGACTCTCTCTCTCAAAAATAAATAAACATTAAAAAATTTTTTAAAAAGTATATATCATATATAAATATATTTTTTTATATTTCATGCAGGTTCTGCTTCTCTGGAGAACCCTGACATTCACCCTAAAAGAACTTCCTGCGAAACAATTTCTATCACAGTGACTGTTTTCCGTGGAAACTGACCAAAGATGAGAAGAGGGAGAAACACACAATCAGAACTTCACCCCCCAAATTACAAATTAGTAATATAACAAATAATATTTACCACTAGAATCAAATATTAAAAATTAAAACAACTGAGGGTGCCTGAGTGGTTCAGTTGGTTGAGCATCTGACTCTTGATTTTGGACCAGGTCATGATCTCACCGTTTGTGGGATCGGGTCCCACATCAGGCTCTGTACTGACAGTGCAGAGCCTGGTTTGGATTCTCTCTCTCCCACTCTCTGTCCCTCCCCTACCTCCTTTCACTCTCTTTCTCTCAAAATAATAAATAAAAATTTTAATAAAGAGATTAAAAATTAAAAACAATGGTATACAATTTTCCTTTATCTGATATGTAAAGATTAAAAAGAATGATAATATAACTGGTAAAAGGTAGGAAGATAGGCACACTCACATGTGATTGTGGACATCAAAATTGGTACAGGTGCGCCTGGGTGGCGCAGTCGGTTAAGCGTCCGGCTTCAGCCAGGTCACGATCTCGCGGTCCGGGAGTTCGAGCCCCGCGTCAGGCTCTGGGCTGATGGCTCGGAGCCTGGAGCCTGTTTCCGATTCTGTGTCTCCCTCTTTCTCTGCCCCTCCCCCGTTCATGCTCTGTCTCTCTCTCTGTCCCAAAAATAAATAAAAACGTTGAAAAAAAAATTAAAAAAAAAATTGGTACAAATTTCTGAAAGACAGTTTGACAATGTCATACCCTGTGTCCCAGATGTCCCATTTCTCTAAGGAAATAATAATATAAACTCACACACTTGTAAAAATAACTATATTTATCACGTAATTTTCTATAAATTTGAAAATTTTAGAATGCCTTCCATTTAAGAATGGTAGGCTAAGTCTTTCTGCTCCACTCTGTTCTCAAAAATCTACTAAAATCAATAAAGAGAACAAAGAAAAGAAATTGCTATTATTTTGCATAGAAACTATAAAATAATACCAAATACCTAACCAAAAATGATGAATAGATGAAAAATTCAGTGAATTTTGGCAAAAATTAATGGAGGATTCAGGATGTAGTATGTAAAGTTCTGGTAGTATGTAAAGTTCTCCTGAGAAGATGACATCATTGATTTGGAATGGCAGGATCCAAGAGTGGGGTTGGCTGGACAAGCTGACTACTCCCCCACCCCAAGTTTCCCACCCCCATTCTATTCTATAGTAAAACCTGTCTCGAGGAAAATGGCAATAATAAAAACGTGAGGTCAGAATGGAATAAGCTGGAGGCCTATATAGAGTATAATTTTGATCATTTGTCTTTCTCTGCTTAATTCTTGTTATTTTTTTTCTTACCTGGATTCCAGTTCACAAATTATCCCTTTATCAGTGTTTACCCTTGTTTTCTTGCTATGCATTGCATTCTCAATATCAGTGGGGATTTATTTTAGAGTTGTAATCTATAGTTGATTCTCTACCATTATCACTTTCACTATTCTTTGTTTTATTTTTTCTATTTCGAAAGCTCTATTATGCTGATTCCTAGTACAACTAGTTTACTCTCATCGTTTCTCTTGGTTTAAATCTATTTTGTTTCTTCATATATCTGCTTTTTATCGTTGAGTGATGGATATTAAGATAACTTGAGATCTAGGACAATATTATCATTTCCCCAGATGTTTCATAATTGCTTCTGTTAGGAAGCTAGCAGAAACAACAATCCTGGATTACCTGAAATCAAGCAAAAATCAATATTATTCAAAACTGAGCATTAGCCTCTATAAGAGATGGTCTATCTGATTCACTTACCCTTTGTTTGTAGCTCAGTAAAGTTTCCAGGCCCCGTTTCCCCTCCACTCCCATATTTTGGTAGATATACATACCTATTTTTTCCTATGTCCTAACAAGTTTGATGAAAGCTCTGCTCAGTTTCTCAGCTGTATCAGTTTTTCTAGAAAAAAACCTCTTAGTATAAGGCAGTTCCAAATGCCTGGGTCAACACTCTGAGTTTATTTTTCATTCTGTATTTTTGTCCCATAATTTTTCATTGCTTGTTGCCTTTTAATGATTTGCAACAAGATTTTTCTTTTTGTCCAACTTTTCTTTTTTTTTCTTTTCTTTTTTTTTTAAAGAAAAATTTTTTTAATGTTTATTTATTTTTGAGACAGAGAGAGACAGAGCATGAATGGGGGAGGGTCAGAGAGAGGGAGACACAGAATCTGAAACAGGCTCCAGGCTCTGAGCTGTCAGCACAGAGCCTGACGCGGGACTTGAACTCATGTTTTCCAACTCTTCTAGGTGTTCTCAGAAAAAGATTGGTCAAAATTTCCACATTTCTAGTTATTGGAAGTGGAACTCCACAATCAATTTTTTAAAGACCACCCACTGCCAGATAATTTTGAAATCTTTCTTTCTACACATTGTTCTTTGGTTTATTATGACCTATATAGTTGTTACTAAGAATTTTTATTTTACCTAAGATTGATTGGGATTCATAATCTAAGTTTTGGTGTTTCCAACACCTCTACAAAAATGTTGACCCCTTATCTTTTTTAATGTTATTACTGACCTTTTCAGTTATTCTTCCATGTCTTTTATTTTATGTGTTTTATATTTTTCTTCTTACTATATTTTTGTATCATTTCACCAGATTCATTTTGCATCTTAACCTTTCTTTACTTAGTTCTAACTTAGTCTTTACTTCACCAACTGAGTTTTTACATTTAATTATTCTATTGTAAAAAACTACATCCAATATAATCCCAATTTTGTAAAACTATTAAGATTTAGAAGACTAGAAACAAATATATCAAAAAGCACAAGCTTTCTAGATACTGTTGGAGTAAGAAATTATTTTCATTTTAATCTGTACACTTTCTGTATTTTCCAAATTTTCTTCTATGAGCTTATATTATTTTTGTGACAAAAATCCATAGTTTTAAAATAAAGTTATCCATTTTGATAATTTTTAAGTAAGTTATTATCTTCTTAGATGTTATTTCTTTTATTAACTTAATCCCTGTGTAAGCATGGTTTCCTGGAAAATAGTTTTACATCTGAATCCCTACAGACTGACCTGGCTAATTATAAAGTCATATCAAATAGAATGTAATGTATGAGATAATCCTTGATGAATATTTTCTAGATGACCTGTAAAATTGCAAGCCTCTTCTTCACTGCATGAGTGTTAATGCCTGAATGTTTATGCATTTCTTTGCCTTTCAATTGTGAAATTAGACTAAATGGACAACTAATTGGTTTCTGGAATTAGAATACTAGCTACTTAACTAGTCTTTAAATCTCAAAGTTAACTGTAATTGCTGAGAATTTTATAGGCTTTTATTTAATACAGTTATAAAATAGTCTTCCACTAGACTCAAAGAACTAGTATATGGCTCAACAATCCCTGATCAACTTAGGAATTTCTGATATTTCACAAAGCAACATGTTTATTTTATTTGCCTGATTCAATGAAAGAACCAGATAAATGTTTAGGTAGAAAAAATTTCATTTATATATTCTATTAAAATTAAACCTAATACAACTACATCTATAAAAGAGCTAGAAACATCTATATTATTTGCTTCAAATATTGCTTTACCTTGGCAGAAGACAAAATTAAAGAAAATCAACTATTACTGAAGCATTTTAAAGGAATAAAAGATTTCTATTTGGTAATAAAATCCAAAACAAATGACACATGACTGTCCAACAATATATTTTTTGGCTATTTGCGAAACTCAGGCTCAAAAATCTTCATTTCAAATGTCACTCACTATTTCAAAATAATGCATCGATTTGTTTCACTGGACAAAATCATTACAATTGCAATTTGGAGAACAGTCAATTATCATTCTAATAAAAAACTTTTGGTAAAGGATTTACTTAAAAAACTTGAGCAAAACAGATTCACTCATTTTTCCATTGAAACATTAAATAATAATTTTTAAAAATCATACAAGTCATAAAAATTATATCACATCTTCAGATAATACACAGTAACTTAATATTTTTATGGCTTCAAGAATTAGTGTGGTTTGAACTGCAACAAATTTATAATAATCTCCTCGGTACATGGTGGATCAGGAATTGTGAGAGCGTGTGTGTGTGTGTGTGTGTGTGTGTGTGTGTGTGTGTAAGAAAAAAAGAAAAAGGGAAAGAGAGAGACAAAGAGAAAGAAAGAGATTGAAAATTAACAGGAAGAAAAGAGCAGAGATGTTTCTTTGACTATTAAACATAGACTTCTGAATAAGGATCAAAAGTTATTAATCTTTAAAGTAATATGAAGAGAGAATGCCTTTCACACGTATGAAAGATGGTCGTCTAGAATTAGGAATGTTATATATCTGGTCTAAATAGGGCAAAGATAAATAGCCCTAAGAATCCAATCTACCAAAAAGGATCAGTAACATGATCTAACCAGTTAAAGTAAACAATTTATTATGTAATATAACTTTGCGCAAATAAAAAGGTGTAAATCCAAATGCCTTGATTCAGCTTGGATTAGAATTATAGCTGAATCATAGGCCACAAGTCAATATTTGGGACATATTTATACTATAATATGATTGTTATATTTACACTAAGTTATACTTTTGTTAAACATTATTTGTTGTTTATCTGAAATTCACATTCATCTAGCACCCTGTATTTTTACTTGCAAAATCTGTAAACTCTGTATTAGACATTAGCTGATATTATAAAGAATAATAGAAAGTATTGTAAGATATTTATGAATAAAAAAAAAGATTTAGCCAGGTGGTATGAAGTATTTTTACTTAAAAATAAGT
Organism: Herpailurus yagouaroundi; assembly: GCF_014898765.1. Lineage (NCBI taxonomy): Eukaryota > Metazoa > Chordata > Mammalia > Carnivora > Felidae > Herpailurus > Herpailurus yagouaroundi. Next base: position 3,476,780 of record NW_024412441.1, read on the forward strand.
AAAAATGTTGAAATATGGTTTCAAATTAGTTACTATAAAGATGCAAGGTATAAATAGTATTAGAAATTCAGGTGACATAACATATTTATACACAGTCTGTACTTTGTCATGATGAAATTGAATTTATGGGTAGCTTTTGTTTGGTTTGTTTTTTTTTTATGGAGAAGGGCAGGAAAATCTGCTTTTTATTATAAAACAATTATATCATAGGAGTAATATTTTCTTAAGGCTTTGATTATCATAAAATTTGTTTTATACATATTTGTTATGGAAAATTCCAATATTGCTTAAATATATTCTCAGATAATATACTAGTTGGAATTTGAGTTCATTTACCTAAATAATATTGTACATACTAATACCATGAGTATTTTCTATACTCTACTTAATATTTAAATGCTGTTGTATTTAAATTTTTTTTTAACATTTTATTTATTTTTGAGACAGGGAGAGACAGAGCATGAATGGGGGAGGGTCAGAGAGAGAGGGAGACACAGAATGTGAAACAGGCTCCAGGCTCTGAGCTGTCAGCACAGAGCCCGACGCGGGGCTCAAACTCACGGACTGTGAGATCATGACCTGAGCCGAAATCAGCCGCTTAACCAACTGAGCCACCCAGGCGCCCCTAAATGCTGTTGTATTTAAATGGAATGAGTTTACTTGCTGGGCAGAAAGCATCATGACTCTGACTTGGCTTTCTTCCTACAGGTGTGTTTGAAAGCCATCTATTTTGTGTTTCTAGTAGCTTTGTTTCAGGATACAAAATGAAGTATGCTTCCACAATTGAAACAGCAAAATTCTGATGTGTGAAAAGAGGCACTGCATATGCAAAAATGTCTATTTACAAACTTTAAGTGTACTATAAAAAATATATGGTAAGCACTATCAATATTTCCTATGCTCATTTCTACCTCTATATCTAGGGCAATTCTTTTCCCTGGCCTAGTATGTTTGCTTTCCAGCTTCCACTGATCCAAATTCAGCTTGTCTTTCACACCTTGGAAGAAGATATAACCGTCTAACAAAAAAATTCCCTTGCAATTTCAACCTATATTGATTTCTGTATTCCCAAAGTGTGGTCTCCACCACCCATTCTCATACATTATAAACTACTCATTTTATTAAAACCAAACCAAACCAAACCAAAACAAAACAAAACAAAGCAAAAAAAACTCTTGAGACTTATTTCTTCAGCAGAATTATAACCAATCAAGGGGCAGATATTGTTGCCCTCTGTTATATTTCTCACAACGCTCATTCATTCATTCATTCATTCAAAAAATATTTAATGAGTTCCCACCATGTTCCAGGCCTATGCAATGTGGTAAGAATTTAATCATTATTGTGATTCTCTGGAGCTTATGGTCTAATGGAAACGGTAAAGCGTTGTTAAATTCTAGTTGCGAAAAGTGTGACTATCATGACCTTACAATCCCTGGAATATCGGGGATACCTTAAAAAATGGTTGTGGGATGGAACAAAAAAAAAGGTCTCTCATGCTCTATTTTTACGAATTGGTTAACATAGTTTTTCTTTATTTTCTATGGCTATATGACAGAAGGTTAACAATTGACTCTCTTACCTGAAGCAAAGCACATTAGATTTCCCTTCTAAAACATTTCTGATAAGCAGGAGCAGTCATTTCATTTTGAATGTGTGTGTTGCATTTAGATGATTTAGGTGACATGAATCTAAACCAAAGAATAATAGCTGAAAGTCTCTTCTTTTATTATATGCAGTGGCATGTGGCATCAGCCACAAGGAGTTCAAGTAAACAAACATAATTGAATATCAGAAGTAATGATTAGGTACACTTTGAAACCTGATTCTTCCCCGTGGACTAAGACATACATATATGAAAATGTATGAAAAATAATGTATGAAAAATGTATGAAAAAATGTATGAAAAAATAATGTAGTTTATCTTATGGTTTAAAAAGTTATGTTAGGCTTCTTATTTGTTCAGTATGGTTCTTTCAATTTATATCTCACTCATCTGCATAGTGAGAAGTGCTTCATTATTTTGGAAATTATGCCACTCATTAAAATATAACATTGTGCATATAGAACATTGATGTAGATAGAAAAACAGAGACTTTGGTATTTGAAACCTTGGTCATCTGTTGTGCATATTTATTTGTCTTATTCTAGTCTAGGTGATTTCAGAGGCCTTTTCCTGTACGGAGTCATCATAGAGGCAAATACAAGTCCAGCTTCTGAATTTCTATTTGTATTATTACTATCAAATGAATTCCATTGTACAGCAGGTGTCAAATCATATCAGTTGTTTTGCAATCGAGTATGAATAGAAGATGTATTGCTATTGCAAATGAATCTAATATGAAACTAATGAGCAATAATGAGCAACTGTTTTGTCATTATTGAGGCAACCACTGAGATGCTAATAAACTCTCATTTTTGCTCTTTAGAAAAAGCAGTGGCCAGGATTTATAACATGGCCTTAATGTCCCCAAAGCCTGAGGCAAAAAATAAAAAAAAAAAAATAGTGAAATCCTAAACTGAGGATAATTTAGTCATTTTCTGTCTGATTGTTCTCTCTCTTATTAAAATGAACCTGTCTAATGCCTTTCAAGAATTTCTATAACTGAAGAGAAAAGATGAAGAATGGGTGTCCATTAAATGAATATAAAGTTAAGAAGATAGGCATCTTGCCTAATTTTCCTTAATGTAAATATAATAATTCTAGAGTTTTCCACTTGCTAGTTCTTTTGTAGTATAATGAAGCCTAATGTAGGCAACTTTTTATTTTTAAACCCCGTTACTTCAGAAGTAACATTATTGAAAGACTTTTTGTAATTAACTTATTTGTTCTTGTGAGTGGACTAACTTGGTAAATAACCCAGAGCACTTATCACAGAGTATTATGGCCGTATATTTTATGTCTCTGCTTTCTCTTCAGTAGTGTAAGAGCAGGGAGGTCAATAAATATTTATAAGATGAATGGTGGAGAAATAATTGAACGAATGGGGGAGAAGCTAGTGCATTAAATTTGCTTTCTTAGGTAGAAATAATGTGGTTTTAAACAGTTTTCAATACATGTTCATTTGATGTGTTGTAAGACCCTTAAGAACTCTGCTTTGAATACTTTATACTCCAGGACAAAAAGAAATGTTTTAGTATATATGATATATGTGACCTTGTTACTGCAACTAATAAATGTATATGAGCTCTGAAGACAGATTTTGGTATCTTCCTATAGATGTTTGCTGGAATTCATGATTTTAACATATGACACAAGATTTAATCAGTGCTTTAAATAACATGCAGGTCTCTAGCAATATTCTTTCTGACATTTTATATATTTATATTCCTTATATGTTTATATATATGTGACTTTCATAGCCTCAAAATTCTACCTGTTTGATTAAAGATAATCAAAGATTTGAGTTATTAACTTCTTATCTTTGTTGTGATTAGGCTGTTGTAGACATGTGTGCTCAAACGCAAAGCTACTGCATTTGAATAATCCAATACTTTAAGATTTCCTTTTCATTTCCAACAGGGTTATGTTATACACATACATGTGGCAATTCTGCTATTTTTCTAATATGTATATTACCAAACTATGTTTAAATATTACAGTTTATTTATATTCTCAAGGACCTATCAAAATTGAATAAAAAAGTATGAGTAAAGAAGGAATTACAACTTGAATGTTTGAAACATACAAAATAATAAAGCCATATAGCCTGAAATACTAAGTTATTTGACTCAGTGCTCGCTTCGGCAGCACATATACTAAGTTATTTGACTCTGGAGGTCCAAAATACTACACAAAGATATCGTTATATTACAGAATGAGGAATTCGATTTAAGATGTAAGTGTTGGTAAAATGGATACTACCTGCAAAACCGTTCTGTGTCGGGCCTCCTTCAAATGAACTCAAGTGTTCATTTACCCTGACTTTCCATCAACTACACCTCTATACCTTGTAATGTAACAACTGTCCAATAATATAGCCATTTTCTCATATTTATAAATGTACACACAATTCTACAAAATTCTAGGGTTTGAAGTGTATGAAAATTGCAAGTAATTACATTTTGATAACTTTTTTCTTACATAATTTCCTTTACTGACTTCATAGACCTTCAGAATGAATTAGTCCAACATTCAAATAATTCTTTGTACAGGCATCTATGTTATTTGGGAGACTATTATTCATGGACTTATTTCTTGCAGCCAACAATATCTGTGACTAATTGTACTACTCATAAATTCAAGTAAAGCAATGTCCTCGAAATACATCTTCTAGTAATTATCGTAGGCCCCCTGTTCTCTGTGGTGATCTAAAGAATAGAAAGGAGAGTTAATTGTGCCATATAGATATAAGTTATGGTTCATTGGGGCCCATTCATTAAAGTAAAATAAAATTCCCAACATCATCTTTAATTTTGGTAAGGAGAATCTCCTACTATTTAAAAGCATTGATAACTTAAAAAAAATGTGCCCTAGAGATAATGATATTTTCCACTGCTTCTCTGTTCTCATGAGAAAGAAGTAAAAAGATGAATTATCTCCTAAATTAAAACTTGAAGTAATTCCTTTATACATCCTTGAGAGTATGATATAAGAACACATTAGAATTTTTTTCAAATCTGCTACTAAACCAAGGAAATGTTTACAGTTGCATTTTATTAAACTTATTACTGTTGAACATAAATTGCTTATACACTTTAAAGAGAATGGCAGCACAATTTTTAAATGGTCCTAATTACTGATAAAAATAAAATATTCTTTTTATATATTAATATTATTTTTAATCAAAGTAATATAATAAAAATAAAAATAGCACAGCAAAGTTTTTAATAAAAAGCAACAGTTTCCTACTTCAGCTTTGCCCACCTTTTGGCTTACTCCCATCTTTATTTCTTCTGGCTGTTACTTCCTTAATTCTTTTTTAAAAACTGATGATAATGTAGCCAGTGTGTCCCAGTCAGCCTCTATCTTGAATATATAGACTCTTGGTCTGATCATTAAGTGTTTGTGCCATAATAGTTACCAGATATTTTTTTCAGATATTTTTAATATTAGGGCTGTCTAAATAATAAAATTTACATACTAATTTCTTGATTTATCACATTTAAACATTATTTCTTGAGTCAGCACTATCAAAGAAAATATATTTCATTTGCAATACCTATCTCTCCTACATGTCCCAACTTGTGATCGTTGTAAGATTTTCTAAGTCTCTTAACTTGAACTTTGTAATGTTGAATAATACCTGACTTAAATACTTAAAGTTTCCCTATACTTTTAATTGCATCTCTTGACTCCCCATTACTGAAGATATATGTTCCTTCTACATAACTTCTGTTTTTCATCCCCAGTATCGATGGTATTTACATAGTGTGTTACAACCAAGCTAAAATATAAATAACATATACATCTATGTGTAATTATATATACAATTAACCGAAAGACAAATGTATATAGTTACATATACATTAAAAATACAGTAAACAGTATTTATATTACTATAGTTTATATATATATTATATATATTTATATTACTATAGTTATGTAAATATTTTCTTCTCCACAAAACCAATGTAAAAATTTGTGAGCAACTCAAAAGAGAAATTTCCTAACATCAAATTAAATAGATTCTCCCTTCTTTCCTTCCATTGATTGCTCAAAATCATAACACACTCTGTTTGCTTCTTATATGGATCAGACTTTCTTGTATAATTTTTGTTTTTCTTTTAAGCCTGGGGTCATCTTTTCTTGAGATAACGAGCATGTGAGCCATCTTTATCATATCACTAGCTTTTCCTCATCCTATTTCTTGGAATCTCACTCTTTTTTGGAAGACATTCTTTTTCCGACCAAGAGTCCAGAGATTTCTTGTTCCAATTTGGCCTGAAATTCTTCCTTGTGGATATAGTTATATCCAATTAGTTTTAGTCACTTCCCCCTCTTTGTACTCAAGACATAGGTTTAAAAGGGGTTGACTTCATATGTTTGCCTTCCTTCTGGGTATGACCAACATTAATAGTCCCAAAGATTCCCTCCTTGATAGATCAGCATAAAAGCAGAGTCAGGAGCCTTCCCCTCTGCTCCTTAACACAGCCTCACAGTACTTGCTCATTCCGTGGGCTTTAGCCAACTTTTCTCTATTTCATCAGTTTTCAAAGTATTATATGTGGTCCTCTGGGGGTCCACAAGACCCTCTCAGGTGGTTTGTGAGGTAAAAAAAAAATATTTCATAGTAACACTCAGACATTATTTTGTTTCTTTGCTTTGGCATTTGCCCTGCTGTGCAAAAGTGAAGGCAGTGGATAAAACTTTTGCATCTTTGCGTGAATCCAGGCAGTAGTACCAAACTGGACTCACAGTTTTTAAAAAAAGCCAATTTCACGTAGAACGTTCTTAATGAAGAAGCAAAACGTATTACTGTATTAAATCTTGACCCTTGAGTGCATGTCTTTTTAATATTGTGTGACATGACAGGAAGTATGCATAAAGTACTTTTGCTGCATACGGAAATACAGTAACTGTCTTGAGCAAAAGCACTAGTGCGATTATTTGAGAAGTGAGCTGAACTACTTTTTTTCATGAAATACTATTTTTATTAGAAAAAAATGACTGACAGAAAACCTATAATTATGTAGATGTGGGTATTTGGCAATATTTTCTTGATAATGAATGGAGTGAAACTATCACTTCATGGAAACCACTTACAATATTTGTTGCCAATAATAAAATTTAAGATTTCAAGCAATAATTAAGTTTTTGGAAGACTCCTAGCCACTTCTGTGAGCTTGACAGCTTCCTAATAAAGTATTTTTTCCTGAGATTGGTGGTGATGTTGATGAATGTGATTTACTAAAAATGTATTTTGTAATGAAAGATCTATATAACTCAGCAAACAATTATTTTCCAAAAGACAATTGTATGATGTTGCAAATCATACATGGATTAATGATTCATTCAAAGTTTCATAATGACCAATGGATTTTAATGTAATCAAGCATAGAACATCTGTTGATATGGTCTCAGATTCTACTTTGCAGCTAACCTTTGAGAAATTATCACTTGTCAGATATTAGTGTAGCATCAGAGAAGAGTACTCACACTTATCTGAAAAGGCTATTAAAATGCTTCTTCCTTTGCCTAGTACATTTCTGTGTGAGACCAGATTTTCTTGATATTTTTAATCAAAATTAAGATATCACAACAGATGGAATACAGAAGCAGAGAGAATTCAGCTGTCTTTATTAAGCCAGATATTAAAAGAGATTTGCAAAAGTGTAGATTTGCAAAAGTCATTCTTCTCAATAATTTTTTGTTTGGAAAAATATAGAAATTAAGGTTAAAATACGTGTTACTTGTGCTAACATAGAATCAGCTTATTGTTATTCAGTTTAAATGAACTAATAAATGAGTACATAAATATTTTCAGGTTTAATTTCTAAAATAGCAAGTATTGACATATATAATTCACAGATAAAATGGTCTTTGGGGTTTTCAATAAATTTTAAGGAAGCAAAGTAGTCCTGAGACCAAAACTACTGCTCTTGACTTCTTGCCTGCAAAGCTCTCAAGTGTTTGCCATATTCTCTCTTCTTATCTGAGTTTTTGTTTCTGTATCTTTCTGAGGATTTTCATCCTTCTATCACTCATCCCAGTGGGACAGCCGTGGAAAACAGAGACTGGTCGGTTATTTTTATTCCTCCAAACCATATAAACAGCAGGTGTCTCAGGCTCCCCCTAAACCTTCACTTTGTGAAAATAATGGGAAAATAATTATCTAGTTTATTCAGATTCATAGATTTACTAGATTATTGACACTGACTCATGCCTCTATCTCTTTGAACTAATGCAGTTTATGTCATCATGTTATGTCAACTTAACCGTTTCCCCCTCAATTAGTAAAGGCTATTCTCCTGGGAAGGTTACAGATTTTATTTTCTTCCCAGAAAGCTTACCATGACCTTATCACCTTTCTGATTTAAAGAGGTGGGATCTCTTTCAAATTTCATTGCCTGCAAAGTTTTCCTTAAGAAACTCAAACGGAATCATCTACCGACATTTCTGATAATTTTCTGAAGTAATAAGAAGGGGACAAAGACGGGTACATCTTTTTAAAAGGGAACTTTTATCATGGTTGCATTGCTTCATCTCTTTCTATAGAACCTGAAAGCCTGTGTTCAGTAATTTATGTTAATGCTTTATTTTCGAAGTTTTCTTTCTTCCATAAGCTCTTCATACTTTGACCAAGAGCTGACCTTTCCCCTCTTTGAAATTTACCCTCCAACCAACCCCCCCACCTCCAGGCTAGCTTTTCATTAGGGAAGACATACCCTCATATGGGAGACATGCCTTCACGTTGCTGCGCATTGCGCTCTGGTGGCAGGCCTCCCTAGCAAAGATCAAAGAGCTACGAGTGCCAGAGGGATGAACTCTGTGATCTCAGCCCCATAAAGAGAAGCATCCCCAGAGAGAGGTTCAATTCATGTCAGAGTTAAATCTTAATTCATCTGAGAGCTGAGAAGCTGTCAGGCTTTTGAATATTTTTATTGAGAAACATTTTCCAAATCACAGATCAGATTAATATTTCAGTTACTTCTTTGAATGAATCCTGTCCGAGGCAACAAACAAAATCAATGGATCATGTGCAGTGTGATTTAGAAAGAAGTTTTTAGGGTGTTTAAACAGTTTCTGATACATTTTTTCAAGTGGGGTAGGGAGGGACGTGGTCTAAACTCCCCTTTCCTTTTCTTTTTGCTTTTCTTGTAATTCTTTCCTCCCTTCCTCCTTTTCTTTTCTCTTTTCTTTTCTTTTTTTCTTTCCTTTTCTTTTCTTCCTCTCTACCTTCCTTCCTTCCTTCCTTCCTTCCTTCCTTCTTTCCTTTCTTCCTTCTTTTCACTTTTTCCAGAGATACATTGCTTATAAGAAAAACTCATTGCTTAACACAATCAAATTTAAGGCAACTGTACTTAGGACTTTTGGACGCATCAATGAGAACAAACAGGTATTCTCAGAGGGAATAGTCTTCTTTTGATTTTTATGATGTTAAGTACCATGCTACCCTAAATAAGATTGTGTTGTTACTGCTACAACCTGTCTTAAAGTGGCAGTGAGTCAATGTAATTCTGGGTTAGAAAGGACTGTGTTCAATTATGCTAAATGTTGAAAGACATACAACTAACCTTCATGGGAAATAGCATGTGGCCTCAAATTAAATAATATTTATTGAGCCCTTAAATGTGCTAGTCACTATTCTAAGTGATTTGCATGCATTAAATTATTTAACCATTAGAACTACTTTATAAGGTCAATACTTTCATTGTATCCATTTTATAGATCAGGAAATCAAGGCACTGAGAGTTTCAAAACTTTGTCCAAGTGTATTAATCAGTGTCAGAATTGAGATTAGGATGCAGGCAGACTGGCTGCAGAAAATGTGAACTCAACCATTACACTATGATTCCTCTCCAGGTAGTCAAAATATAGCACAATCATAAGAAAACAATAGTGAATTCTGTTAGCAATGTATGGAATTTTCATTGATTCTTGTATTTAGTTTTACTGAGTTATTTTCCTTTCACTGTAAGTAAGACAACTGAAATATTCATGTCATGGTACATGTTGTTCCCTAATCTGGAATGACCTTTCTTACCATTCAAATTCAACCCATTCTTTAATGTTAATATCAAATTTCACTTTCTCCATACAACTATATCTGTTAAAAAGCAGAGGCTCCCAAAATTTAAGTGTTGGAATGGAATAGAGAGGATTTCTAGTGCAATTTCTACCCAAATCAGGGAATTACCAAGACATTAGCTTCTGGTTGAAAACGTTCTGTCACAAGGTGCCCAATATCTTCTCTTCCCAAAACTCTGTTTAGCTAGTGATTCTTACCATCTTAAGCTAGACTAACACCTTCACTTTCTGACTGAAATTTAGCATTATGCAGCTGTTTCTATTAATCTCCTCATTTATTCATATATTTGCACTTTCAATAGATACTTACTAGAGTTTTTTACACACCACTCTTTTTGATTCTAGAAGATAAAATAATAAAGACATGGCTTTCATTTTAAAAACTCAGATGTTGGGGGCGCCTGGGTGGCGCAGTCGGTTAAGCGTCCGACTTCAGCCAGGTCATGATCTCGCGGTTCGTGAGTTCAAGCCCTGCATCGGGCTCTGTGCTGACAGCTCGGAGCCTGGAGCCTGTTTCAGATTCTGTGTCTCCCCTCTCTCTCTGACCCTCCCCCTTTCATGCTCTGTCTCTCTCTGTCGCAAAAATAAATAAACGTTGAAAAAAACAAATTAAAAAAATAATAAAATAAATAATAAAAACTCAGATGCTTTTGAGATGTCTAACGTCGTCGATTAGGAGACTAGGGAATGACAGCAAACCTTGGGTTGAGATTTGAAGAAATAATGGAATTTAGCTCTTTGAAAAAGAGGAGGAAAAACTCTAATAGCAGATGAAGTACCTGAGGCACAGAAAAACTAAATAAGTTTTCCAAAAATCATAAGGCTAGTAACTGGGAGAATTGAAATTCAAGTTGGCATTTTCACTCCACAGTTGATGCTCTCAAATTAGGGTAATGGAAACGTAGCATCATATTCAGGGAGTTGTAAGTAATTATTTAAGGCTGAAGTGTGGGATGTGTTAAGTGGAAGGGTTGAGATGGTGGTAAAATGAGTCAGAAGATTTAGGCAGGGGCCAGATTGTGACGAGTTTTGGAAGCTCTGCCAATAGGTTTTGGATTGTATTCTTGTTATCTGTTTCTTCTAACGCGGCACGAGCCATTTGAGTTTGTCCTCATGTTACTGATTTGGCTTTCTCTAAGGTCAACTTTGTTCTCTCCTGATGCAAACACTAATTTTTATTCTGTTGTTGCTTTTATGAGTTGTTTGTTTCTTTGTCTGTTTTGTAAAGAATTTGCCAGCTTCATTTGCTTGTCCAAATGACTCTCATGACTCCCTGCTTCTACTTTATAGAACTCATCTATTTAGAATATTTGGTATACCAAATAAATGCTTTACACAGTAATCTTATGTTTTATGTAGGAAGAGATTTCAGTTATGCTGTTATTTCCCAGCTTTTAGGGGATTGTGCTTTTCTCTTGTGACTCGGTATTTTTTGTGTGTTTATATAATACATATTTATAATAAATAAATAAATAAATAAATAAACACACGCATATATACATATACATATATGTACATGTATACGTACACATGTGTGTGTGTATTTTTTAATCTGTTTTTGAATTCAGGGACATCTAGACAGGTGGTTCACGACTATACAGGTCTGTATCTTTAGTACTCTTAACTATATATTTTAGCTGTGAAAAAATTTGCACCTATATTTGTCCGTGATTTGAAAGTCAAGATCTATAGTCTCCAGCCCAGTCTCTGTTGCACAGGAGATCATTATTTAGTGTGGATTTTCTTCTAATTTTAATTTCAGGGTGTCTAACTATTCTGGAGGGTCAAATTAGTCTCTGGTTGCCATTTGTTTGCCATTTTACAGGTCTTAGGAGAAAAATGTTGAGCGGTCAAATGATTTTGGGAAATACAATGTGCTGCTTTCCCTTGTTGGAAATGCACTATAAAGCACCTGGAGAAAAATCCTATAGCAAAGAAGCTTGTTAGTCATTCTTTTTAAAACCAGTATCTGTTCAACTTACTTTCAAGAAACATGCATGCTTTGTAAATATGTCGAGGAACATTGTTTGGACTACTCTACTTTGGTAAATGCTACAGGATGAATTAAGCCTGCTTCCCATAGACTATTAGCTTGTCAGCATTTGTCTGTTTCAATACTTATTTGCAATGTTTTCCTTAGATATCTATATCCATGTTCTACACAACACTGTCTCCACCTCCCATCACTTCTTATATGGTATATATTTTACCTTTTTTGGTTAACATATAATTTACAGTAAAATTCACTCGTTTTGAAAAGTTTAGTTCTATGTGTTTGGCAAATGCATACAGTCATATAACTACCACTACTATCAAGATATAGAACCATAACAAATATTAAAAACTTTAGTGCCTAAATGGATCTGTAAACAGAGGTACTGATGGTTGAACTCAGAAGGTATGCCTCTTACAGTTGAAGCATGTTCGCTGATATTTTGGTAATAATGGACTCTATATCTTCATGTTAGAGTCAGAGAATAGGAGGTAGATCAAAGTCTTTTATTGAAATGATCCATGCCATTCAGTTTTAGAGGTATATTTGGAGATATTCAAAGATGTATTTTTTTCCATCCATCACTATGGACAGAGGCGTTCTGAACATTCCTCTTCCTAACTCTTCCCTCTTCACGGATTTAACATAGGGTTTGTGTTCTCTACCTCCTGTTTGTTTAACCTGTGTGTGTCTGTGTGTGTGTGTGTGTGTGTGTGTGTGTGTGTGTCTATTATAATGAGAAAATGAAATGAGAAAGGTATATTAGATATTGTGTTTTCCCATGCTAACAGCAATCAAAATATTTTTTAAATACGAAAATATTAGTGAAATGTATTCTTCCACTTCTCTTCACGATAGCATCCAGTAAAATTTGGATACTTATTTATATTTAATGAGTGCTTTTTCATTGATTGAGTGGTTGATTTGTGAACTATTGTGCAACACTAGACAGTAATATTGGAGTGATGTTTACTTTTAGACTTGGCGATGTTTTTGATGATGAGTATAAAAAAGTTGCTATGCAATTTTTAGAGGCAAATTTTACTGTATTTTTGCCTATAATATGATCGTATCATCTGCACCGTATTTACCCTATATAATTCTTTTCTTTCAGCTCAGTATGACATACTCGGTTTTAGTACAAGATAGGTCATGTTTATCTGTTGCACTGTCTATGGTCCAGTGATCTCTTTTGTAGTCCAAAGGGAACTGAATGAAAACTGAACTGTGTCAAGGAGACTAAGAGTGTTAAAGTTCACCAAGAAATCAAGATGAGCCTTTGCAGAAACAAGAGGGAGTTAAAATTAGTATGAATTGATTTCCTACCCCCTTTTCAGAAATTGTTCTCACATGTTGAGAGCCCCTTGGCCATTTATGTTATGCTCTGTGTTATGGCTGTGACATGACTATGCCAGAGGATGGCCAAGGTCAACAATGTGACCTATTTTTATTTTTTCTTAATAGGAAAAAGTTGCCATTCTTTTCCCACACTGGCAGAGTCTTTCTGTGTGTGTGGCTTTGCAGACTCCTTTTTGTGAACATTTCACATCTTTTCCTTTGATTAAGCTTGTTAGATTTCAGACCTCCTTGAACTTTAAACTTCTCATTTCCAGCTTTTCCAGTTAGATGCTCTAAATCTAGTGATCTATTATACAGTATTATTAACTTATCTATCCTTTGGCAGCTTTATAAATTAATTCGGAAATATATTTTTCTTAAAGCAGGAAAACAAACAGGAGGTAAACATTGTTTTTAAACTACTGTCTAGTTAAAACTAGAAATTTTATTTACAAATCTGAATCCTCTGAAAAAATGAAGAATGCATTTATTATGTGGATACTTTACACATCTCTACTTTCAGGTTTTCTTGAACTCCAAGGCTGTGTTACAAAGAAGCCTTAGTTGTTTGCTGATTAAATCAGTGACACTTACTGGTGTCAGCGTGCATCTGCCTGAATGGATTGCTGATGTGTCAAAAAAACCATACAGGCACTATGAAAACAACAACAACAAAATTTTTGATAAAACATGAAGCACTTAGTTGAAAATTGATGCCATATAACAGGTAAATAAAATACAAATTATCTAAAATCCATATGAAAATTTCCTTTTTAAAACGCCCAAATAATTAACTCAATGTTCCAACTCATATTTTGTGTGTGAGCAAAACCAAATAATATTAGAATGGTATGTTAGGAAATAATGCTGTGAAACTTTCAGTCAAGATGGCAGCCTTAAGTGATATGAAATGCCACCAATTACTTTCTGGAGCCAAGCCCAGAGGCCATCTCCAGACACTGATGCCTGGGTTTAATATCTACGTGGACAGGGGATGAAGAAATGGAACCATGCAATTGGGGTACTGGAACTGGGCTATGAAGGGGTTGCTGTGCTCAGGACACTGAAATAGGAAGAAAAAAAAAGTCTGCTAACTTGGAAGCAATAAGAAACTGGCAGTATCTGGTGCCCTGGGAGGAAAAAGTCAAGAGCTAGCATACATAACCCCAAACTGTGCTTTGAAAAACTGTGGAGTCCAAATGTGCACTGACTACATTAGGTGGTAGACCCAAAGGTAACATCATTACACAAAACACTGAGCCACTGCTGAAGATAAAATGTCTCACGAAGTAGAAATCATAAACTATATGAAGAGATAACATAAAGAGGAAAACATAAAGCTTGAATAGGATTGTACTTTAGAAGAGTATTCAAAAAATTTTTTAATGAAATTATAATTTACGTACAGTAAAATCACCCTTTGTGGTGCCTAGTTCTGCAAGTTTTGGCAAATATATACAGTTGTGTAACCAACATCACTAAAATCAAGATATAAAATATAATATATCTATAAAATATCTTGATTTTATATATAGCATATATGTAATATATATACACAGTTGTGTAATCACTACCACTATCGCTATACTATATTTTATATTTTGATTTTATTTATATATGTATATATAAATACACACATGCACATTTGGGGTTATTTATAAAATAAGCCCCAAATATTTTCCCATGCCCCCTTTTTGTAGCCAACCCCTTCTTCCAACCCCAGGCCATAATAACAGCTATTCTGTTTTCTGTCCCAGTAGTTTTGGCTCTTCCAGAATGTCATGTAAATGAAGTTATATAGTATATATAGCCTTTTAAATGTAGCTTCTTTCACTTAGCATCATGCATCTGAGATTCAACCATATTATTACATGTATGAGGGGTTCATTTCTTCTTTTTATTACTGAATATTATTACATTGTATGGAGTTGCCACAGTATTTTTGTCCATTCTCCAGTTTTTAGCAACGATGAATAAAGATGCTATAAACATTTACATATACATTTTGGTGTGAACATAAATTGCCATTTCACTCAGATAAATACCTAGGAGTTAGAAGTCGTCTTAGTGCACTTTATAAGAAACTTCCAAACACCTTGAAAGAGGTTGTAAATAATTTGCATTTCTACCAGTAAAATATGAGGGATTCTAGTTGCTCTGTATCCTACCAGCAATTTGTAATGTCAGCTAGGACCTTCAGTATGATTTCGAATAGGAAAATTGAAGGTGGACCATCCTCACTGTATTTCTGATCTTAGGGGAAAATCATTCACTGTTTTATCCGTACTTATATTAGCTATAGATTCTTTGGAGATGTTTTCTATCAGATTAAGGAAGCAAGGAAAAATCCCTTCAATTCTGAGCTTGGTGAAAGCACTTTGCTTGCTTGTTGGTTTAATCAATCACGTCTGAATGTTGAATTTGATAATTTTTTCCCACATCTATCGACATATTAATATCTGTTTTTCTGAATTACATTGATTCATTTACAAATGTTTAACCAATCTTGAACTCTTGGGATGAGTCTTGTTAGTTAGGTCATGGTGTACTGTCCTTTCTGTACATTGATAGATTTAATTTGGTAGTATTTTGTTAAGGATATCTGAGTCTCTGTTCACAAGGAACATTGGTTTACAATTTTCCCATCATCTATTTGTATGACTTTGCTGGCCTCATAAAGTAAGTCAGCAAGTGTTTTTCTCCTCCCCCATAATATGGAAGGGTTTTATACAAAAAAAATGTATACAAAAAATTGATATTATTTATTCATTAGTTATTTTGTAGAAGTTGCCAGAGGAGCATCTGAGCCTGGAGTTTTCTTGGTTAGAACATTTGTAACAGCAAATTTAAAGTCTTTAACAGACATGGTAGATTTCAGCTTGTCTATTTCTTCTTGAGTGAGCTTTGGCAATTTATGTCTTTAAAATAATTTATCCATCTGAAGTATATTGTCAAATTTATGGGAAGAGTGGGTCATAATATTCCCTTATTATCTTTTTATGTTTGTGGTGATGTCCCTTGATTCCAAATGGATAATCTTAATCAGCCAAACAGAAATTCCAGAAAATAAAAATCTAGTAATTGAAAGTCAAACGTTAAACAGCAAATTAAATGCACCTGAAAAGAAACTTAGTGAATTAGAAAATATGACATATGACAAAAACCACTCACAGCATAACAAATAAAAACCAAACATGGGGGATATGAAATAGAAGTTGACACACAGAGGACAAAATGGTAAGCTTGAATATATGTCTAGTAATCATTCCAGAAAAGGAAACGAGGATGGAGAAAATTTGAATATTTGAATAGCTAATATTCAATAATTTCCTAGAGAGTAAAAAACTGAATCTTCTGTTTTGAAGTCCAATGAGTCCTAAGAAGGAAAAATAAAAACAAAATATATACCTAGACAAATTGATACAAAATGTCAATACATCAAAGTACCCAGAAAAATAAAACAACTTTCATTTAGAACCTGCAACTCTGAAAAACTGTCATTCAGGATTAAGTATGAAATAAAGACATTTCCATATATTATTAATACATGTAATACGTATATTTTCTTGAAGAAAGAACATTTACGAGAAGGAAATTGACTCCAGAACAAAAACATGTCATGTATGAGAAAATAATAAGCAAAGAAACTTATAAGCAGGCTTGGTTAGAATAAGTATACATTTAAAAGAGGGGAAGGTGACAACTAAAGAATAGAAATAGAAGGTAAACTTTCCAGACCAGTGGAGGAAAATTAAAGGAAAAAATAGTATTTGATGAATGTAATAGGAGGTAGAAAGACAAAATAAAGTTAGGTGTATTAAAAGTTATGGTAAATAAGAAAAATAAGTTTAAAAAGTATTGAACATACATCAGCAATAACATTAAACATTAATAAAATAAACTTCACGACTAAAAGAGAAATGGTACAAACTATAAAAGCAAAGCGGATGACATAAAAAATTCTTAAACAACGATAAAGTTATTAGCAAGTCTTAGAAGATAGCTTATGTTCTAATTTTAATATTGGAAGAAACAGATTTGAAAGAAAGCACTAATGGTATGCCAGTTATTTTCCTAATGTCTCTCACTACCAAATCTGCTCTTAACGTGTGACACTCTCTGTGTCACTGGTACTGGGATTCTGCAAACTATTTCCTAGATGCTATTCCAACTGGTTTCCATTAAGCTCTGCCAATAGGTGGCACCAGAGAGAGTGAAGGGGATAAGGGATGTTCCATTCTTTCTTCTGTCATTGTTGCTTCATCAATGTCACTTCGCTTCTGCTTCTATCTTCTTTCATTTCACCCAGTCTTGTCATATTTGTTTTATTAGCAGTCTATGTATCACTTCCACGGGGCAGCTGTTCTGAGCTTATTGGTTCTATAAAATCCATTCCTTCCCTGAGTTCTAGAGATAGTAACTGCTTCTCACAGTAATTAGCTCTAAGCTACCTCAAAATTTTCAGCTCTCTACCCTTTATGCAACAGATTCTCTGTATAGTGTGGTTTTCTTTCCTGATGGGATCTCGACTACCATAGATCAGAATAGAAAAGAAATAAAGAAACCTATGCGGTGATTATCCATCTGAAAGATATAAGTCAATATCCTTTACTTGGTTGATAATATTATCTGAAGATACATAAAGCAAAGGCCTGTTGAAGAATACTGATCACTTATATGTAGAATACTCCTCAGTTTGGGTTTGTCTGATGTTTTCCCATGAGGTCATATATATATTTTTTTAATGTTTATTTATTTTTGAGAGAAAGTGTGAGTGTGAGTGGGGGAGGGGTAGAGACAGAGAGAGAGGCAGAGACAGACAGACAGACAGATACAGAATCTGAGGCAGGCTCTGCGCTGCCACTGGAGAGCCTGATGTGGGGCTTGAACTCATGAACCATGAGATCACTACCTGAGTTGAAATCGGGCACTTAACTAACTGAGCACCCCAAAGGTCATACATTTTTTTGGCAAGAATACCACAGGAGTGATGTTGTGTTCTTCTCAGTGCATCATATCGGGAGAGACGTTGATGTGATATGTTTCATCACAAGTGATGTCACCTTTGAAAAGTTAAACTAGTGGTTAGGTAGTATCTACCAGGTTTCTCCACTGTTATAGTGGAAGTTTTTGATATTTCTATCTACAAAACTGTTAGATAACATAAATATAAAAAATAATTTGAGTATGGAAGAATTTGAAAGTATTACTGAAAATTCAACCTTTCATGGGGCGCCTGGGTGGCTAAGTTGGTTAAGCGTCCAACTTCGGCTCAGGTCATGATCTTGCGGTTTATGAATTGAGCCCCACGTGGGCTCTGTGCTGACAGCTCAGAGCCTAGAGCCTGCTTCGGATTCTGTGTCTCCTTCTCTCTCTGCCCCTCCCCCACTTGTGCTCTCTCTCTATCAAAAATAAATAAATGTAAAAAAAAATTAAAAATATAAATGAATAAAAAATAAAAATTCAACCTTGTAGACATAATATAGACCCTGCCCCCTAAAAAAAAATGTACATTCTACTTAAATGCACATTAAAAAGCACAAAAATTGGCAATATATTAAGCTACTAAAAAGTCTCTGCAACTTCCAAAATGTGATATCGTATAAATCATATGACCTGATCTTAATGTAATGTAATTAGAGGGGCGCCAGGGTGGCTCAGTCGGTTGAGTGTCTGACTTCGGCTCAGGTCGTGATCTCACGGCCTGAGTCTGAACCCCGCATTGGGCTCTGTGCTGACAGCTCAGAGTGCGGAGCCTTCTTCAGATTCTGTGTCTCTCTCTCTCTGCCCTCCCCCATTTTCTCTCTCTGTCTCTCTCTCTCCCTCTCTCTCAAAAATGAATAAACATTAAAAAACCACTTCAAAACAAAACAAAAACTTGTGTGATGTACCGGGAGGGTAATTTATCACCTTAAATAGATATTTTAGATATTATTAGATATTAGATATTATCCAACATATACACATATGTTAGATATCTTAGAAAATAAAGAAAATTGAAAGACTGAGTTAATTGGGTTATTTTTTAAGAAGCTACACAAGAATTAAATTTTCTTCTTCCCAAATAAAGAGTAAAAAAAAAAAAAAATGGAAAAATTAGAAACAACCAGGAATTAATCACATAGAAAACAAAGAAACAACATAAATTACCAGTAAAGGCAAAAAATGGATTTTTGGGGAACAACAAATACATATCGATAAAATTGAACAAAAAAGAGAGAAGGTGCAAATAAATTGCATAGAGTGGAAAAGCAACGTCAGCACAGTTTTTGTAGAATTGAAAACAGAAAAAGCATAAGGAAATACTGGAAAAACTAGCATTTTAAATTTAAAAATTTTAAATTTTTTTTTTCAACGTTTTTTTATTTTTTTTATTTTTGGGACAGAGAGAGACAGAGCATGAACGGGGGAGGGGCAGAGAGAGAGGGAGACACAGAATCGGAAACAGGCTCCAGGCTCCGAGCCATCAGCCCAGAGCCCGAAGCGGGGCTCGAACTCACGGACCGCGAGATCGTGACCTGGCTGAAGTCGGACGCTTAACGACTGCGCCACCCAGGCGCCCCTAAAAATTTTAAATTTTAAAACCTAGAATAAATGGAGAATATTTTTGGAAAAGATATAGATTCCAATATTCTTTAACACATAACAGAAAACAAGACATTAAATTGGTAAAAACGTTCTCCCTTCTTACCACCTAGCTCAAAAAGGAACCAAGATGAAATTGTTCTATGAATTTTACTAAATTATCAAGGAATCATAATGCATATCTCAGAGTTTCAGAGAACAAATTAAAAGCACCAAAGCTACCCAACCTAATTTTGATAGTAGTATAAGCTGACACCAAAACCAGCCAAGGGCAATACACAAAATATGATTAATGATGAATACACTTAAGAAAATAGAAGGTAAATTGTAAACAAAATGCATGCAAATCAAATCCAGTAATAACTTTAAATAATTTACTTTGGCTAACTATGGCTTACTATAGGAATGCAAGAAATATTTAGCATTATATTTATTAATGAAATATCCCACAGTAGCAAGTTGTAAAAAATGTGGTCATCTCAATAGGTGTAGTAGAAACATTCATTCACGATAAAAAGGCTAAAATAACTAGTTCTAGTTGTAGCAGGTAACTTCTTCAAATGGGTACAGTGCTAGAAGCAGTCTCTTTGAAACCCCTAACAAGGATTCCTTCAATGTCTGTTCTCTCTTTCTGCAGTAATATAACCATTGGTTTTTAGAGTGGGCCCATGGCTGCCTGTATGGCCCAGCCTCTCTGGCAAATGGATATAACTGTGTTCATTTTGGAACACATTTTGGGAAATGATGTGTGTAACTTTTAAGATGCATCTTTAAAGGAAAGGAGCACATCTCATTTTTTGACTCTTAGGCTTTAATGCCTACTGAACTAGACGTGTAGCTATGATCATCCTGGAACGTGTGGATGCGAGCAATATCCTAAAAATGGCAGAACAACTCGATAAAACCAGTGTGGTCTCTGATACCATGGAGTCGTTATACCAGTCCTTGTAGGTATCCTATTCTATTTAAACCACTGATTTTTCTTTAAGTCCCTGGGATAGCTGTTGAACTTTAATTCTTACTAATGTGCCTATTTTTACTACTTCCATTCACTGTTCTACTGGAGGTTGTGGATAGTGAAATAGAAGAAAAAGTAATAACTGGTATAATTTCTAGTAAAACACAAAATCTAAGACAATCTCAGGCAAACCAGTTAAACTAGTAAGAAAGCTCATCCAAGTAACTGCTTATAAAACCAATATGAAAACATTAAAACTACCCCATAAACCCATAACAAGCCAACTGGAAGATGTTGTTAAGAAAAAGCTGTTTCATATTAAGAGGAAACCCCAAAAGTGATCTAACATTAAATGTAATAAGCAATCAATAATTATTACAGTGAAAATTATAAAAGAATACCAAATTATCTTAAAGTACATAGCAGGAGACCAATAAATGTATCAATAGATTATATTCATGAATGAAAATCAGATTACAAATGGAAAAAAATGTTAATTCTTCTTCAATCAAGCAATAAATTCAAATATAACTTAAACAAAACCTCTAAAAGCATATTTAGTGGAGTTTGATTAGCCAAATCTTAAAACCTTTTGGAAGTTCGTGGCTATATGATATACTAGATATGGAGGAAAGTATTGAAACATGTTTGGAAAGAAACCCCAACAACATAAGGGTAATAGTTGATTCTAAGGAGGCGGAGGAATGGAATTGAAATGTAGTAAGGGATTCCAACTGTGTCTATAACATTTTCTTTTAAAAATATCTGCGGAAAATGTGTCAAAATATGTTTATAGGTATTGAGTTTATACATGTTTGTAATATTATTCTCTCTCCTTTTCTAGACATTTGGAACATATCATAAAAACAAGAAATCCTGGCTACAATGGTAAAAATTCTATTAACTTCAAAATTTCTGGGTAGCATAATTGAATTGTGGAAGACCAAATATTAATGCAATAAAAATTTAACTCTTAAATATGACCATTTGGGGTCCATTGTTCATCAACTAAATTGGTCTTTCTACCAATTCTTCTGGGATTTAGATGGGAACCCAAGAACATGTGAATGAGGGCAACACCCAAAAAATGGCAGGACAACCAGATACAACTGCTTTGGTCTCTAACACCATGGAGTCATAAGTTCTCGTAGGACTAGTCCTCATAGGTATTCTATTTTATTTAAACCACTGATTCTGGAAACATTTGAGAAAAAGAATTCCCAGTTTAATTTTCAAAATTACCTTTAAAAATAAATAACTTGACTATTTAACATATATTTGTTGTTCTATAATTGCATTTATTGCCTGTACTACAAAATATAAGATTTTAACATCTGTTATCTAATTATTTTGAGTGTTACAGTCACATCTTCAGCAATAACAGTGTGTTTTCTTTGGAGCAGGAATCATATTTTACAGTTTTTTTGTATCCCTGAAACCTGTACCGTAGTGTTACATATATATATCTGTAAAAGCTCCCTTGATAAATCTGTGTTTATATCATAAAAACAAAAGAAAACAAAATAAAACAAAAAAACACTGATATTTTTAATCCGTTATAACTATTGAACTTAAATTCTTACTAATGTGCCCATTTTTACCATCTCTATTCACTGTTTCCCCTTCCTTATTTGCTATGTATATATGCTATCATTTCAGCATAAATCCTTGTCAATACATGCTTCTTTATTAAAATTGAAAAAAATTATAAATGGAATTTAGATAAGAGGCAACACTGTGTTTTGATCTATGTTTTCAAGTGCTTTTTTTTTTTCTGATTGGTTTACATTTCAAGTCATGATGATTTTTCTGGTATTGTGATGTTAGTTAACATTTAGGTTGCTTCTAGTGTCCTGTGAATAACTTTGAACTAAACATATGTTCTTTATGTGTTTTTTGCATTTAGGAATATAGCCTTAGATATATCTCAAAAGTAGATTTATTGACTCAAAGCTTTGAATATTCTTAAAACTCTATTGGTACATCTAAATAGCTTTTTAATTGAAAAATTCTAATTTACATGGCTATCTCAAGTGATTGATTTTATCGATTTCATTACACAATTGCTGACATAGTATACTAGTGATTGAGAAAATATTTGATAATTTAATATAATATACCTTTATTATTCAAATTTTCACTTAATAGCAAGTTGATCATTTTCATGTATTTGTAAAATAGCTGACTCAACTTTTGTGCATTTTCTCCTTTACTTTTAACAAGGACTAATTTTCTACCTGTTGCTTACTGTTTAAAGTGACGTGCGAAGTAAAATTTTGAAATTAACTTTTTAAGAATAGTCAAGCAATTGTTCTAGTGCCACTTCCTGACTAAATCTTCCTTTTTCCGTCAGGACATTGTCTAATGAAAATGTATTGTTTTTTCTGATCATATAAGTAAAAAGATATTACTTCATTTTTCCATATTATTTCTGTATTATTAAATGCTATTTCATAGTGTGGATTTGATTTTCTTTATACTATTTTATTGGATAGGTATAGAATATTATTAAGTGATTTCCTCTATCAGATACCAGTTTCATCCAATCTTTGTTTGTATAACTAGCTGGCTGTTCATCAAACTCCAGCAAGAGAGTTCTTTTTTTATGATAAGCTTTAAATATCCAGAAAAATTAGAGCATAAGAAAACAAACATGCATAATGACTTAATGATGACTTTCATAAGTTAACTGTTTGATTCATTTTGTTAAAAATTTTAATAAAAATGTTTAGTTTTCTTTATAGAAGTCCTGTGTATTAAAAAAAAAAAGTTTGCTCCTGAGTGTTACATCATTTTGCTACATTTAAAATAGAATATTTGGGGCGCCTGGGTGGCTCAGTCGGTTGAGCTTCCGACTTCGGCTCAGGTCATGATCTCACGGTTCGTGGGTTCGAGCCCCGCGTCGGGCTCTGTGCTGACAGCTCAGAGCCTGGAGCTTGTTTCGGATTCTGTGTCTTCCTCTCTCTCTGACCCTCCCCCACTCATGCTCTGTCTCTCTCTGTCTCAAAAATAAACATTAAAAAAAATTTTTTTTAAATAAAATAGAATATTTAATTTTTTTTTAATGTTTACTTAATTTTGAGAGAGACAGAGTGGGAACAGGGGAGGGGCAGAGAAAGAGGGAGACACAGATTCTGAAGCCAGCGCCAGGCTCTGAGGTGTCAGCACAGAGCCTGACACGGGACTTGAACTCACAAACAGGGCAATCATGATCTGAGCCAAAGTTGGATGATTAATGGACTGAGCCACCCAGTGCCCCCTAAAATAGAATCTTTTAATGACAGCCTCCAGTTTTCTTTTGCTGATAGGTAGGAAAGCTATTGAATTTTAAGTGCTTATTTTATAATGATCTCTTTTAATAATATTAATATTTTTTGTTATTTTTCTTGGCATTTTTTGGTAAAGAGTAATGTTAACTAAAAAAATATCTCCTTTTCAAAATGTATGTCTCATTACTGTCCTTATCTAATTGGATTGACTGTAACTTCAAGGACAACATTAAACATTGTCCTTAGCCATTTGTTTTTTTCCCTGACATTCAAGAGATTTAATTCAATGTGTTACTCCTGAAGTATATTGGGGTAGATAGTCTTTATTATGTTAAACAAGGATCCTTCCTTTTCTAGTTTGGTAAGAAGGATTCATTTTATCAAACTTTTAAGAATGCTCAGCAGAGTTAACTGTTAATATAATGCCTTTTAGCACTTAAGACAATTACATGGTTTTTATTCTCTTACCAGAGATAAATTACATTGACATATTTCCCACTCTTGCATTCTAGAAATGACCTACTTGGTCACTGAGTATTTTTCTCTTAATACACTTAAAATACTTTGTTAGCATTTTATTTAGGAAGGCTTTTTGGTTTTTGCATTTCTAGTGATACAGGAGGTTGTACTGCAAATATGTTTAATTGTTTTGTTAGGTTGTAATATCGAGTTTTTCTTGCATTTATGTATTAATTTATGTCTTGATTTATTTATTTAGCATAGAGAGTCCACCCTACTGTTTTAACTATTCAAATGCAACAATTATTCATTTGCACATTTAACATTAGGGTCTAAAAAAATACATTTAGAGAATACATTGACACTTTGTCTGTGGCTGCTTTGGTGCTAAGAATGAGTAGGTGTGACAGAGGCAGTATGAACAGTATGGACGATATTTACTATATGGCCATTTATTATCCCCTTCTCTCTCTCTCTCTCTCTCCTGCTATCATTTTTGAGAGACAGTGCATGCACAAGCAAGGTGGGGAAGGGCAGAGGGAGAGAGAAAAAGCGTCTTAAGTAGGTCCATGCTCAGTGCAGAGCCCATCATGGGACTCCATTTGATGGCAGTAAGATCATGACCTGAGCTGAAATCAAGAGTCGGACACTTAACCAGTTGAGCCATCCAGGTGCCCCTATCTGGCCCTTTAAAGAAAAAGTTTGCCAGCCACTACCTTACAATATCATCCAAACACCAATCTCGCGACAACCCCAGTGATCTTTTCTGATATTTCCTGTTAAATTAATTAAATAAGAAGGCTGTTAGTTGGGATGGCTCTAATGCCCTTGTGCTATACTAACCAAATCAAACCCTAAGCCTATGACTATCTCAAGGGTAGGAATTTAAATGTTAAGGACAACCAGTTACAAATAGCCAGTTAGGCTTTAAGCTATAGCCAATACAATAATTTCCTTTCTTTGCTTCTGCACCTTCTTTAGACGTCTTTCCCCTGATTCCTGTCTGTAGAAGCCTCCTAAAACCGCTTCCAGTTTGGCACTGCCCCATTTGAACAGAGTATTGCTCAAGTAAGTTCTGAAAACCTTTAATATTCCTC
Organism: Herpailurus yagouaroundi; assembly: GCF_014898765.1. NCBI lineage: Eukaryota > Metazoa > Chordata > Mammalia > Carnivora > Felidae > Herpailurus > Herpailurus yagouaroundi. The sequence continues at coordinate 3,502,170 of NW_024412441.1, forward strand.
AAGTTATCCTTTCATATACCTCATCTCCCCATTTCCTAACTAATCCAACTCCATCAATGCAGCGAGTTATATCAAAACTGATGACTTTATTTGGCTGATTTTGTGTAAAGTCATGATCAGAGAAGGGGCTAATGATTGTTACCTCAACTACTGTGTGGCTCAGAAAGACAGGACTTCACATATTCTAGAACACTGGAACACTAACTTTTTCTATAAACGTCACTTTCTCTTCTTTAATATTGATACGGTTGGTGTCACAATGTTCAACCTTCCAAATTTCCATTGTGATGTTTGTTATTATAATAATTATTATTTCAGTGAAGACTTTTTTTATCGATCAACATGTGTTTCTAGAGCATTGCATATACTCTCCTTCACAGGTTCTACTTCCCTCTTATTGGTAGTATACTTTTCAGTAGCAGCAATAAATACCAAAGCACAGTGTTAAAAGGGGACAAATACTGTCCAGTTAGAATCCTACATTATGAGTAGTTTCCTTCTATGCCTTTTATTTCATTTCCTTTCTGCTCATGTGATAGTTTGGCAGGGCGTGTGGTAGTCAGAACAATGGCTTCCCAAAGATGTCCATGTCCCAATCCCTGAGACTCATGAGTATAAATTACATGGAAAAAGGAATGTTGCAGAGATGACTTAGGCTAACGACCCTGAGATGGGAAAATTATCCTGGATTATCCAGGTGGGCTCAGTCTAATCAAACGAGTCCTTACAAGCAGAGAACCTTTCCTGGCTGAAGTCAGAGGAAGAAGTGAATGTGAAAGAAGGGCAGAGATACGGTATTGCTGGGTCTAGAGATGGAGGAAGGGCCGAGAACTGTAAGGTAATAAATTTATAGTGGTTTAAGCCACAAAATTTGTGGCAACTTGTTATGGAAGCAATAGAAAAATAATATACAGAGTATATTAAATTCTAGGTTGACTTTTTTTTTTTTTTTTTAATTTTTTTTTTTTCAACGTTTATTTATTTTTGGGACAGAGAGAGACAGAGCATGAACGGGGGAGGGGCAGAGAGAGAGGGAGACACAGAATCGGAAACAGGCTCCAGGCTCCGAGCCATCAGCCCAGAGCCTGACGCGGGGCTCGAACTCACGGACCGCGAGATCGTGACCTGGCTGAAGTCGGACGCTTACCCGACTGCGCCACCCAGGCGCCCCTAGGTTGACTTTTTAAAAAACAAATCACATCACAAAAAGGCAGTACTTCGTTATCTTTCTGTGCTTATTTTTGCTCCTAAAAAGTTTACTGTCAGTCTAATTTTGTGTAGCACTTTTACATGTTTGAAGCATGATTATTTTGGGGGGATGAGTCAAAATTTCAGCTCAGCCATTGATCTTATCTAGACCTATCTTATCTAGATCTATTCTAATAGATGTTCAATTCTTCTGCTGTAAGCATATATATATATATATATACATTATATATATATACTTCTGCTGTAAGTATATATATATTAATATATAATATATATATATATCTTTAGTTTCTTAGTGTGAGTACAATAGTTTTTGCTTTATGTATTTTGATGCCATTGCCCATCGGGTAAGGGTTGAGTATTATACTTTCTATGTAGATTTCAGTTAATTATTTTCTGCCTTTATTAAGTCTTCTACCTCCTTGTTAATTAATTTAGCTGTTTGTTTTTTAGTTTAATAGGTAGCTGGTTCCTTAAAAATTTTCAGTGTTTCTTATTTAATAATAATGGATATACAGCTATGAATTTTGTCTTATATGCCTCTGCCTTTAACCCAGAGGATTTCATATCACATGCTCAAATTCTCATTGAGTTGCAAAGAGCCTGTACTTTTAGCTGACTTCTTAGAAGAAACTCTTTTCTATTTCCAAGGGATTAGATTGATATTTCATATTTAATTCCTTGTTCTTTGAAACATAAGAAAATATGGCCCACCTACTTTCTTCAATTTAATGCAATTTTGCTATAGGTCTTAGCATATAGACAATTTATAAAAAATATCCCATGGACATTTGAAAAGAATGTGAATTCTATATTAGTTGGTTATAGATTTATAATATATTAATAAATGAAGGCAGAATTTTATGATTAATTATAACTTGTATATCTACTTGATCTGATCATTTCTGAGAGAAAGGTATTATAAAATATTTCTTTATGACTAAAGCTCTGTTCCTCCTCGGATCCTATTTTCTTCACAGCAGAAAGAATACTTTTGAATAATTATAGAATCCTTATATGTATTTTTTGCCATACTTAGAATAAAATATAAACTTTTGCTGTTACCTTACCAAATCTTCTTTTACTCTAGAGACTACACTTAGTTACTTCATTCCCCAGAGACCATGCACATGATACTCTAATTTTCTGGAATGCTTCCACCTCCTCACCTCCCACCCATTTACCTTGTTCTTGGCATCTTTGCTTGTCTGTCTCCTTCTCATCATACAGTTTCAGGTACTTGAATGTTCCTTCCTTATATAAGCACCTCCCCTCCTAAACTAAAATGGGTTGTTCCTTAAGGAAGAACAGTTTTCATAATGAATTTCTGTTTTTGCTGCTAGCTATTGGCCTCAGCTACTCTGAACATAAAGATTGCTCTGTGACTTTAGGGAATATATGTATCTGTCAAGAAATGGAACCTCTCAGAGAGTTATCCTTTCTTTCTTTATCTTTAAATTTCAGCATTAAAACCAATATGTTCCTTGGCAATTTTAATCAGATCTGTATCATATCTCCAAGAAATCCAAACATTTACTACTTCTTTGATGGCCCACGTTATAGTTTTACAGTGCTGCTAGACAATTATTATTTTGAATTTTTTCCTTTTAATTTATTAAGAGATGAGGAGGTAAGGGAGGTAAATATGTAAGCAGAATTCATTATATAGAAATTCAAATTTTAGGGTCACCTAAGTAGCTCAGTCAGCTAAACATCTGACTCTTGATTTTGGCTCATGTCATGATCTCACAGTTTGTGGGTTCAACCCACACATTGTCGGGCTCTACGCTGACAGAGCGAGTCCGCTTGGGATTCTCTGTCTCCTGCTCTGTCTCTGCCCCTCCCTTCCTTGCGCACGTGCTGTCTCTCAAAAATAAAGAAATAAACATTAAAAAAAAGAAATTCAAATTTTAAAAGCTATAAAACCTCCGAGGAATGGATATTGGATGACATATGGGCAAGTGCTTTTCAGCCTATTTTGAGTAAATACATTTAAATTTAACATACTTGTATTTTATATTATATTACTTTGTTTTTAGTTAATCAACACTCTTGTTTATTTGGAATACATTTACTTGTTAATAGGAGATCATACTTTTTAATATATTTTGTAGTTAAATTTGCTTGGCCCTTAAAGATATGAAAAGATGTTCAAATTTATTCATATTAAGAAAAATGCCTATTAAAATTACACTGAATTATTATTTCTCCCCTATCAGGTTGGCAAAAATTCAGAAATTTGACAACTGTTGGCAAGGCTGTGAGGAAATAGGCACTCATATATTGTTTATGGTAATACAAAATGGTACAACCCCCATGGAAAAAATTTGGCAATATCTAATAAAACTATATAAGTATTTACCATTTGCCCCAGAAAGCTCATTTCTAGTAATATATCCCAAAGATATTCTGGAGAAACATGAAAAGACATGCATAAGGCTATTTACTAGGGCATTATTAATAGTAGCAAAAACTGGAAAGAACCCAAATGCTCATCAATTGGTGTCTGACTGAATATGAACTATTGTACATTCATGCAATGGAAATATGTAGCTACAAAAACAAATGGAGAATATTTTTATATACACATTTGGAATAATTCCTAGTATGAGTTTTTAAATGAAAAGGAAAAATAAACTGGAGAAAACTGTATGATTATCTATAGGTCAGATAAAAGAAACAATATAGACATTGAAGGTAAAAAATTTATATACCTTGTTCCATAAGATTTCACTTTGTACTAATGGATGTATTTTACATAAATGTAAAAAATGAAATCTAAATTAAAAAATACAAGCAGCCAAAAACAAAATTTAAATGAAACAAATAAATCTAACTGTATTGAATTCATGGCATAACTACCTAGAAAATAATTAATGTAAGACACTTGAAAATATAGTAAATTGACTTTTCTTAGCGATTTATATCCTGAAGACCAAAATAACACACACACACACACACACACACACACACACACACACACACACACAAAATAAACTGTTTTTGGTAAGCTACTCTTGCTTTGTTATTCTGTAATTATTATGTGTATAGTAGGATAAAGCAAGTACATCAGTGTCATTAGGAACTAAAGTTTTTTGTATAAGTGAGAAGAGATGTAGATATTAAGGAAGTTAAAAATTCTGAAAGTTGACACTTGAATTAGAAACATCGACATGATGTCATATGTATTTATCTTAAAACGAACCAAGAGCAAACATATTTTCTAGATTTGTCTACTGAAAAGCCTAGAAACAATAAGTAACCCGATAGTAATGAGCACCCACAATGTCCAAAGTGTGGTCCCTCAGTACCAATTCCCAATAAATAAACCAAGCCTCTTTGTAGAAATGGGTGAATCCACAGTTCAGTCAGGAAAAATACAAGATAACCAGGTAGCAGGTACCCCCATGACCAGCTTCCTATAAAAACCTTGAACACTGAGTTTCTAATGAGCTTCTTATGTGTGTTGTCACTTGTTAAGTGAGTCATATCTCAATCCACTCAGAGATTGTTCTTTCAAGCTTGTATCTGGTTTCCTCTACACTTCACCCCATGCTGAGTTCTGCGAGTTTGTGTAGTGAATCATTGAACCTGAGGGTGGTCTTGGGGACCCCAACACAAATACTCTATACCTTACCACCAGTCTACAAAAATACATGGAATAAAGGAGCATGTAAATGATACCACAGGAATGCTATCAGCAAGGTACAGAATGTGGAAAGCTCTATGGATTCTTTAACAAATAAACTTCTGAAAAAGCAAAAAAAGAGGAAGAAAAACTCTATTAATTAAGAGATTTTTGAAACATTTAGAGATGCAATGAACCAATGTTTGGGATTGGTTTTAAAGAAATTCAACAGGGGTTGTAAAGAGATAGCACAGTGGGATTATAGGGGACCAGATTGCTTGTAATTGATATTTGCTAAAATTTAGTAATGGGTTTAAATATACTTATTATATTTTATAATAAAATTTACAAAACATTTATTATATAATAAAATATTAAACTTAAATTTTACAATAATTTGAAAACTAAAGGTTTGAAATTGTATGTGCTAATATTTTAAATATTTTTGCATATATGTTTATATGTGAGATTCTCTTCAATTTTCCCTTTTTTATCATTTTAACTGCTTTTAATATTAAATTTACATCTGCTTCATATTTTCTCTATGCTTTAAGAAAAATATGTATTAAAAGAAAATGCTGTTCCTTGAATATTAAAACGTTAATTCATAAATCATTTGAGCCAGGGTTCTTTTTCATAAGAAATTCTTTAGTATCTATACATAGTTTTCACTGTTTATTTTTATTTTATATTGGTACTTCTTTTGCTACTATGCAATATTTTAAATTTTAGCAAAAAATTCATTTCAAAATTTCTCATTGTAAAGAAATACCCACATTTTCATAAAGAAACATACTTTGGTATGAAAATATATACATATACACATATGTATGCATATAGATACATTTTGTGTAGATGTATGTAAGTGTATATATGCATTGCATATGCCCTTTTCCATTTGGAATTGTTCCATCTTCTATCCCACACTCAAATAAACCTGAGATTCTGGACTTTGACTACAATATAATTTGACAATATAATTTATTGTCAAATTGGCTAACATGCAACGTGTATAGTGTGCTCTTCGTTTTGGGGGTAGATTCCCGTGGCAAGTTTGCTTTTGATGTAGCCCTAGCTCTATCCCAAAAATTTGAATATGTAAGTAACATTCAGTTTCATGATTTCTTAAACTGGTCTTATTTTTTTAAGTCAATAATGTGTATGCAATAATAACTCCCAATTTATTTCCTACTTGATCTGTAATTCGGAAAATGCACTTAAATTTTCAAGTGTTTGACTTTCACAACACTTCTTAAACATATATTTATTTATTTGTAAATAAAAAACAAAGTAACATTGACTCCATCAAATAGAAGATAAGACTGTGTATGTGTTTCTCTCTCTACTTTGTTTTTCATCATCTTGATTTTGTCATCTTGACCCCTCTTTTCCTTCATAAAGGGCAACCCTGTAAATTTTGTCCATTTTGTCTATTTTAGGTACACTTATCACAATTATTTAGGCAAGCATTTTCCAATTTGTGACTCTCAAAACACTTTGTTTCTCACTTTTGTTTCAAAACACTCAGTGCTCTCTCACAGTCAGATCTGCCACTCCTCCTCATTATTCAGTTTTTAATCTCCTGGTAACCTGGAGCAAATCTTCAATGTGTGTGTGTGTGTGTGTGTGTGTGTGTGTGTGTGTGTGTGTGAAAAGTGCAAAGTGGGGTATATTTTCTGAAACACTGCTTATCTTAAAATGACGTTCCCATGATAACAACAACTTGATTAGGTATAAAATTCTTGAATCATAACTGTTTCTTCTCAAAGCACCACAAATTTTATTTTCTTCTGAGACCAGTTTGGCTGTCTTCCTCTTTAACGAGTCTAGCTTCATACCTAAGAATCAAACATTTTGTCGAAAACACGTCTAGGCAAGTAACTCTTTCATTAATTTTTCCTGAGTCATGGTAAACCTCCTCAATTTCTAGATTCAAAACGTTTTAAATGAGAAATGCTTTCTTCTCCTGCACCTTAATTAATTCACTAAATTTGGATTTACTCTTGTTCCTCCTATTTATTTATAATTTGTATATTTGTTCTTTTCTTTAAATTTTTTCTCACATGATTGACATTGTATTCTCCCTTCCTTCAGCATACTAGGAGTACTTTTCCTATCTGTACACTGGTGATTCAAATTTTCTGCAGGTTTGCATGGGCTCCTTTAGTGCCTCTGAGACTTGGCTATTGCAGTTTTATTTGGGGGTAATTTCTTCCTATAATTTTCTTCCTTCTCAATATGCATTTATTATTTAATCTCTATTTAATCTATAATTTATCCCATCATGGTAGGCTCTACTGTGTAGAGATAATGTTCTCTTACATACTGGAAACGTTCCTTCTCTTCTTGTGTGTTGCATCTTAAGCCCTGTATTTGTTGTTTTGGGCTCACTCTTGAATGAAGAAATGTCTTCTTAGGGAACATTCAGAATGGGGGAATTTTTCCTATCCCCTTTTAATCCATTATTGGTCAAATCCTTAGTTTCCTCTTATTTTTCAACATGTTTACTAAAGGCTGTTTGCTAAAGAAATGCTAAGAGGCCCTCTAAGGTAGTAGCTGGGGAAAACAAAAGAAAAGAAAACAAACTCGAATTCATGAAGCCATCAGTACAAAATGTTATTGTGGAGAGACAAGATTTGTATTCAGTCAGCTTTTATTTTTTGAAAGGGAGAGGGAGATAAAGTTGCTGGGCATCTCATTCCTTATCTTAGTTTTGCCCTCAACTTTCTATTTCGACTTTCAGTTTTCCTGAAGTGAGATAGGATTTCTTTACTGTCCTCACAGCTCAAGTTACTATTTTTGAAGAGGAACCAATTCTTGGGAAAATGATGTAATCCATTGCCTTTTATGATAAATAAAAGACCAAACTACGGAGCATGCTCCATTACTAAAGCCTTTCCAGTCCTAGGGAATATTTTTTCTGGGAGAAATGGAAACATCTTTCTGGAACCAATGTTCAGTTACCTGCAACTTCCTAGACCACTTCCTTCCAGGGAATGAATACCTAGCAGTTATACTGATCTATTTGCTGCTTTGAAGAAGGATTCCTCCTCCTTACTCTGCATAAAACCGGTAGTTGGGCACCATGCAGGTCTGCAGAAAGATTGCTTAAATTGGGTAACCCTTCTGATTCTTTTTTTTTTAAAGCAAATTCTGACACCCTACATAGGGCTCAAACTCATGCCCCCAAGATCAAGAGTTGCGGGCTCCACCGACTGAGTGAGCCAGGCACCCTCAGATTCTTGATATATCATACTCATAATAAATGAAAAACACAGTTAGTTATGGGAAAGATAATGCTACCATCTCAGAATGCTGCTATGTGTACGAAAGGAGTAACTTCGTAATATCCAAAAGATGTGATTTTCCTTGTAAAATAAATCCTTTAATTATTTAAAACTATGTTGATATTGACATCTTAAAGTAAATTCAGAAGGTGGGTTTTCTGGTACTTTCACTTAATCATTTCCTGTATTTAAAATTGATAATTTTCTCTTAATAAGGGGGGTATGTATATGATGTCCAAATATATGCACTTTCAATTGGTAACTATTTGAGATTGGTTTACATTTTTAAAAATATATTAATAAATAAAGAAGTAAAAACTCAGTTATTCCAACTTGGAATATGTTCTATTTTTCACATTTGCTATCCTGGTATTCCTCAGTTATATTAAAAAATTTCAAATGTTTAATTCTGATATCTAAGTGAGTTTTCCATTTTGTATATATTATAAATAATGAGTTAGGGAACATTTATTCTGAATATCCTAAACCTCAATCCTGTTCCTAACTAGAATAAGTATTTCTATTTGTTTAATATAAAGTTTACATTAGGGGCGCCTGGGTGGCTCAGTCGGTTGAGCGTCCAACTTTGGCCCAGGTCATGATCTCACGGTTCGTGGGTTCGAGCCCCGCGTTTGGCTCTGTGCTGACAGTTCAGAGCCTGGAGCCTGCTTCGGATTCTGTGTCTCCTTCTCTCTCTGCCCCTCCCCTGCTCATGCTCTGTCCCTCAAAAATAAATAAATGTCAAATTTTTTTTTAAGTTTATAATAGGAAATCCTCATAAACTAGTAACTTTGTCTTAAAATAATTCAAAATGATTCCATAAATTGTACGGTGACAGATGGTCGCTACACATGGTGAGCAGAGCATAATGTATAGACTCATCGAATCACTGTGCTGCACACCTGAAACTAATAAAACGTTGTGTGTCAACTATACTTCAATAAAAAAATTCCACAGAATTGATAACTATTGTTCTTGTGTTATTATTTTATCTCTTTTTGTCTCAAGAACTATTCAACCTTGATTACTTTTCTTTATTTTCTCTGACAAACTTTTGTATATTTCCTTTCTATAGTTATTTGATTAGATAATCGAGAAAGTAACTTCCAGAATTCTGTGGAATTTGTCACCATGAAAAACCCATAGGTAATGATATTGTTTAGATGAGAACATTTTAATTTTAGAACTGGACTTACGCCAAGTGAACCAAATCAGAAGGCAGTCATTAGAAGGTGCAACCGCTTTCCATACAATTTGTTACCTGTATACTTACTACTCCTCATCTCTGTGTCACAATACTGAACAAATGATATAGAGGGGTATGTAGGGAAAGTAAGTTGGTCAAGGTGACCACTGTCACCACTAGCTTATTTGCTGCTTGCTATAAAATGTGTTGAGCTGTTGGCCTTATAGTCCTTGGCTGCAACCCAACCCATCTGGTCCGTCATTAATGCCCACAACACTTGACGGATAAAGGGAACCCATGGTACCATGATGATACACTTTTTGTTTGCTGAGTAATAAAGCATCTTGTGATGCAGTAAGTTTTGTTGTATATTTTTGGTGTCTATGGAGTGGTAACAGGTTTATTCCTTGCTCTCCTCTGTGAGGCTGGAGTTGCTCTCTGATGGAGTTTTTGAAGATGCTGAATGTATGTCCATTGCCTTAACTCAAAATAACTTGGAAGTAGGTAAAAAGGAATGAAAAATCAAAGGCCTTGGTAGGGATATAAAGTATTGTGTAACTACAGTGCATATATTAAAATGTAATTTACATTAATGAAATTAATGAATCTGTTCATAATTGTTAGTAAGGGTATGGCCAGCTGAAGTCTAGCTGTCACAGTTTTGACACTATGTTGGATCAACTCAATCCAAAGTCTGGATCTCAGCCTTAGAATCTCGTGAAATGGATGTTGTCATATACTGAGAGTGGCTTAGTCTGGGTGAATTACACCATTAAAGGTCATGTCTAAACCAGAGACATTAATTTATTATCAGAGATATTCTTTCTGGAGAGAGTAATGCTAGTATTTGCTAAGCAAGGAAGACCCCTGCCCCTTCATCGAGAAGCCAATTCTAAATCAAAGGACTGCTCTATAAGGTTAGAATCAGAGCAAAGGAGGACGGTAGTGAGGGAGCTTGGAAGAAACATCTTACTCATATTACTTCTTAGTGCCCCCAAATGTTCTGGTTCCATGCATTGTTGACTGGTACATTGCCAACTTTGAAATATCCTATTTTTCTATACTTCTAGTGCCTTCCACTCCTGTTCTCTTCATATATCATTTTCTTTGGCTGTGTTATTATTAAAAGATTTAGCTATTTATTTCCCCATTAAAGTATTTTTGGAATGAGGCTGAGAAAATGAGTATCTTCAGGTCTCCCTCTTAGCTGTGGAGGTCTCCAATCTCTTTAAGATGACTTTGCAAATATCAGATCTCATCCTTGTGTAGTTATTATATTAGTATAATTATCAGCTTTAGCGATATCTTACTGTTGAAAATATATTATACGCCAATAATCGGGGATATGCATTATGTATCAACTTAGTATTTAGTTTATGTGTTTACAAGCACATATAAATAGTTCAAAATTCATTTTTTATTAAATAAATATGTACTTTGCACCTACTATGTGCTCAGCACTTTTGTAGGTACTGGAGATACAGTGAGTAGACAGTCAAGCTTTCCACATTCACGGAATTCCCATTCTGTGATAGTTAACGAGGATAAATATATATTTACAGCTTAATTTTAGGTAGTAATAAGCTTCTGAAGAAAAATGAAGGCAGGTAAAACCTGAAGAAAGACAGGGTGGCTATTTTAAATGGTATCATGATATTTTAAAAAGTTCTCAGGGTACAAAAGCTATATTGGGAATGTCATTAAACAAACAGATGTATTTGCTAATTCTGTTATTTCCAGTTTGATCGTAAAAACATTGCAATAACTATAATGTGAATATGCAACATCTGTCAATAAATCTGACATTCTCTCATCTTTGTGATTCAGACATATTAGCATTGATTGGTTGTAAAATGAAATATAAAAAAAATCTTGTTCAAATGCAGTCAACATATAAATACTTTGAGGACGCTGTTAACGGGACTGACATTTGAATGTGTGATGAAATGGAATAGATACCATAGAAATTCAGATAATGTTGAGAAATTCTCAAACTTTAGCTAGTATATTAGTCTTCTGTTCTTTCATAATCCATAAAAAGCATGCAGCATACGGTAATGTGTCAAGAATTTTTTAAAATCCTATTTATGTGTGTAAGTTCAAATAAGATGCATCTTCCTTGCTGTATTATATAATGATGCTAAAATGTGAGGTCATTTAAGGATTTGCCAAACATGGAAAAAGAAATATATTTGCAGTTTTTACATTAGGATACAATTATGCTTTGAGAAAGCACTATCGCCTAAATGCATCTTGAAAATACGCTTTTGAGAGAGAATGAATAGCACACAAATTCTGATTTCTTTTAAGTCATCTTGAAAAATGGACTACAGACACATGAGCTGAGCTTTAATAAAGTGCTAATTGGGACTGCATGCTATAATTTGAATGGTGGCTGTATGAAATGTATAGAAATCTCGACAGTAAAGGAATGGTATGTGGCTTTTGGGGACAAGTTTTGACAGCTAGGTGCTGGTCCTTTGATGACATGAATCTAAAACCTCTAATGCTGACAGAGACTTTGAAATTATCTGTTCAAACTCTCAATTTGCACATGAGGAATCTGAGGCTTAGCATCGGTAAGTGACTTGCTCAAAATCATTTGGCAAACAGGTCACCTGATTAGTGCTGTGCCTCCAACCCCACACTACCTCACCTTCCCTCCCGTTGGCTTTCCAGCCATTTTGTTGAACTTCACAGCACAAGGCTTAAAAGTCAAGTGGAATTCTCACGTGCAAATTATCCTTTTGTTTGCTACCTGCTCCAGTGAAATAGTTGCAGAAGACAAGAATGACAGTAGAATGAAGATAAGGTTTAGGGGTTTCATTGCTCCTTTTTCTTACATCCAGCCTTCAGAATTTGTAAAAACTCATAATGTGCCTAACAGGATACCAGAAATGGAGGTTGGAGGAGGGGAACGGGGCAGAGCTGGTCAGGAAGAGAATAAGTGAAAGGGGGCCATGCTGGACACTGAGGTAGAATACTGTAGTTCCTCCATTCCTGACCATCTCCCTGGCAATTGACTTCTCTGATTTTGAACAGGAAACTGTTAACAACTCCTGACCTTCCTTTTTTTTTTTTTTTTGCCTATAAAATGAAGAGAGTTGACTGGTTAATCTCTGTGGTCCTTCCTGTGTCACTAGTCAAAAATTGGGTATGTACTCAGCCTTTTGGAAGTCTCATACATGTAATTCACGATAAAGCCTCTGTCACCCCTCTCTACATGCAACTCGAGAGCACTGGTGTTTGTTTTCAGGCAGAGATAAAGCCATCCTTGCTGATCAGTTAATAAGTCTGGTAATTTGGAATTGAAGTCAATTCTTGATTAATCAGAGTAAGTGGGGCAGAGAATGATACCGAAGGGAGAGAACAAAGATGACCATAAATCATGTGTGAAAATAAAAACTCTAGTTTAAAGGGATCAGTACAGTATGGTGGTTAGGAACAAGCAGTTATTCTTGTGTACAAATCCTTACTCAATACTTACTCACTATGTGACCTTTGGAAAGACCTATAAGGCCTTACATGATCTGCCCCGTGACTATGGCTATGACTTAATATCATGTCTTATTCCTCCCCACAAAATTTGCTGTGACTACAAAGCCCTCCTTGCTTATCTGTTGTTTGGGACAGGCATGCTCCGACCCCAGGGCCTTTGTACATGCTGCTTTTGCTCTTTCTCCGTATATCTACATGGAAAACTACTGTTTTCTTTCCAATTTCACTCAAATGTCACCTTTTTAGAGCAACTTTCCCTGGCTATGCTAGGAGGAATAATGATAGAAACTCAACTCTATATTTTTAGCCTGCTCGGTGTTTCTTTATAGATACTTCCCAAGCTATTATATATATGTTTTTGTTTGGTTGTCTTTAATCTACTTATATTAGTAAGTAAATTCTTTGACATAGTTTTTGGGATTTTTTTGTTGTGATTTTGTTTTGTTTTGTCTGGCTTTTTCATCTAAAATGCTACCTGCAACATAGGGACAGCTTAGTATGCATTTATTGAATAAATGCATGCCAATATCCAAAAATAGAGCCAGTAACAGAAATGGTTACATGTTGCACCTCTCCAGAGAAAGGCTGGTGATGAGTGAGGAGGACAGGACCTTCACGTGTCAACTGATGTGATTATTTTTATTCTGTGTGTATTACATTTGTTGTAAATTCTTTTAAAGAGATGGTGGCCTGGTCTAAAATATACCATCAGTCTATGCACATTTAATCTGTATTTAATTTTATTTCTTCCACTTCAATCTACGTTACTTCTGATCATAAATGGAAATGAGCCAGCAGAAAGGAGACAGTATCTATCCAGTCGGCATCCATGCGAGAGTTCACTGTTCTGGAACCAGAATGCCGTGAACTCTCACTAATGACCATAGATATGAACCTAGGAAAATACTTTTATATGAATTAACTGAAATGATACAAATTAAAAATGTGGCTAATGTGAATGTGAATGCAAATACAAGTAGATACAATCAGTTTGCGTGAGCGCACCAGACCATTCATGTGGCCACAATTCCTCAAGCCCCACTAACTTTAAATATTTTCTGTGTCTGGCTAGCTGCGTTTACGTCTCTTCAGCAGCTTGCCTTAAGATGGAAATAGTAGGAGACAAGGCCCATAGCACGATGGGCAACAGTAGAGATGAGAGTTTGGGCAGAACATGGCAAAACAACTTCTTCCTGATTTTTACCCCTAGCAGGTGTTTTGTCTTCCCAAAAGAAGTATTTGGGGGATGTAAAAAAATTCAGATCTGCGCTTTTCTTGGTTGTGTGATATTACAGACATGAAAAATAGACAACTAACAAGGGGATGGATATTTTTAAATGAGGATACAGAAGCATTTACATCAGGGAAAAAGTGAAAAAATGCCTTTGCTTTTTTTTTTCTCCCCCCATCCCCGCCACTACACTCACACACATATGCACACATACACGCACCGTCCTAACTCACATACACACACACACATATCCAATTCACACGCGCGCACACACACACCCCAATTCCTCACCCCAGGACTCGGATGATCAATGCCCAGGCTCGGCCTTGCTCCTGCTGAAGTCACATGTGAGTTCTAACGAACCCCCCTCTAAAGCTGCCTCCTATCACATGCGCTTCAGGACGGGATGAACACATCCACCAAAAATCATGTTTTCTTTGCATCCTAACTGAAACAGCATTAAAGGGGGAAATGGGAATTCAGGGCTGCTGCCAGCTATAGTATCTCTCCTATCAGTTCACCAATAAGGCCTGGTAGGGACCTGCCGAGCCTCTGGATAAATTGTATTTTCCAAGGGTTAATTAAGCTGTCTTGAGCTTCTGCATGAAGAGGAGCAAACTGGCACTTGCAGCGCTTTCTGAAACCTGCTGTCGACATTACAGTCCCTGCTGCTTTTAGCTGTATCGATCCGATGCCTGACCTGTGAAATCCTTGATGGCTGCTAACACTAGAAGCTTACTGGAGCTTTCCAAGGGAGCTTCGGGACAGCTTGTGTAGTCAGGTACAATTACCTATCCCTCCAGGAGAGCCAATTAGTTCACAAAGAGCTGGAGCAGAACAAATGTTTTGTATGTGATTTAGAATCCTAAAAAAGAAAGGAGAAAAAAGAAAAAAAAAGGCTTTGTTCTGTCTGATTCTTTTGTTCCTAATTTTATGATTATTGTTCGATTCACAGTGGTCCTCACATTTCCTCACATGTTTCTGAAAGAATTATAAGAACATGATAAACTGTATTTACAGTCTTCTCTTTTAAACCATGAAAATTGTCTTCTGCCATTTGAGATCCAGTTTCTGGACTAATTGTATGAACTCAAAGGTAGGAAACCCAAGTTTGTTCTACTTTCTGTGTTTCAGAAACTTTTCCCCTAAAGAGTACAATAAATTTTATCATAATGAATTGCTCCTTTAAAAAAATAAAAAAAGGGTGGATGGATGGCAACTAGTTCCGAAACTTGGCTCTGCAGACAGCATGTAAGAATAAGAGATTCCTAGGCAGAAATTTGCGATACATATCCAACTATATATCAACATTAGCATGATTGATTCTGAAGCTACAGCTAATGTTGTAGATTGTCAACTAATGAAGTGTGGTGTACTTTGAATACAAAGGTGGTGCAACTGATCTATCATCTGTATGCCCTGAGCTTAAGACTGGCTTCCCAGTAATAGGTATTAGTATTACTGAGATATTTATACTCCTGTGCCCATTTTCCATTGTGACCAGTCATATTAATTTATGATCTAGCTGCAGGATGTGGTCTGTCCATCATTAAATACATTTCTTCTTTACTTTTGTCTTTGAATATTATCTTAATCATGCAGGGATCGATAATTAGTCCTCAAAGCATAATGTACCAGTAGAATGAAATGCAAGTAGAATTTAATTTTTTTTAATTTATTTATTTTGAGAGACAGAGAAAGCACGAGTCGGAGAGGGACAGAGAGAGGCAGAGAGAGAGAATCCCAAGCAAGCTCTGCACTGTCAACGTGGAGTTCGATGTGGGACTCGAACCCACAAACCGCGAGATCACGACCTGAGCTGAAATCCGATGCTTAACTGACTGAGCCACCCAGGTGCCCCAGCTGCAAATAGAACTTAATGCACTCTAGGACCAGATAGGCGCCAGAATAAGGAGAAATGGCAATCAGCATTTTCAATAATGGAGACAAAATTTAAAAATCTGGTTTCAAATCTTCTTTCAATAAAATAAAATAAAATAAAATAAAATAAAATAAAATAAAATAAAATAAAATAAAATAAAAGTATCTATGACTGTGCGATAGCTATAAAATTAACTGGGACCAGAAGTTTAATGTATAAAAATGTTGCCAGGTATTCATCACAGAAGCCTTTGGTCCCAGCTTAGAATAAGATAATATAAATATTTGATTCCTATTTCTGAAACGTAGTAACGTAAAGTTAACAAAAAGATCTCATCACAGTTTAGAAATAAGTGATCTGAAGTGAAGTCAGTTTCTGGACATAAACTAGGGTTAGTAAAGACAGTAAAACTAAAAATTAAAAAAAAAAAAAAAGATCAGTCAGTCGGGTTTTACCTTAGCTCCTCTTAGTAAAATCTGGTTGTAGTAATTTGCAGTAAAGGGATAATTGCACAAAGAAAAGTAAGGGCCTAATATGGACCTGAGGTATGTACAACTGGAAGCCAGCTTACGTGGAGGGGTGAGGCAGAAACTTGGGTGGACGTCAGTGTCTGTGTGCCTGAGAACTTCCTGATGTTTGTCCCACTGACGTGGGCGATGTCAATGAGAGTAGATTCATGTTGCCTCAACTTCTCCATCTGTAGCATAATTGCATGGAGTGGGAGATACAAGAGCTCAATCTTTTGTTGGTCTGTTTGCAAAATTCATTGAAAATTTGGCATTGATGGCATTCTACTGCTTCAGATGCTTCCCTCTCTCCTTTATTAATGTCAAGTGGTGTTGAGACCACTCCATTTGGTTGCTGGAAAGGAGCTGATAGCAGTTTCCAGTACTGGAGAGTCTCAGCATAAATAATTTGGTGACTGGAAAAAAAGACCTTGCACGATTCAGGGCTAAATTCACTATTTCAACTGGTAAGAGGCAAGCAGATGGTCCATTCCAATGGTGATCAACAGTTTGGGTCAAGAATAAATGTGGAGATGAGATCAAAACCATAGGTTCAATTCCTCTAGAGTCCTCTATTTTGTTGCATGATCCCTAATCACAGCCTTTCATGCTGTCTAGGTGATGTTCACATGTTACAAGTTGTACCCCGAGAAAGCACTGGGTGGGTCATGCTTATCTTTCACTTTCACTGAAAAAGCAATCTAAAGTTGGTGTCCATGGTATAATACTGAAATGTGATGATTATTTTTTTGTTAATATCTGGTACCTACACATTACTTATTGATTCTTCAGAATATCTTTTACAAGATAAAAAGAACTTTCAAAGCACCAGTGAAAACTCTAAAGACAATTTTTCTTCACAATCATTCTTTGAAAGAGATAGCAAGAGTTTAGTAAACTCTTTCTCAATGTCTATATAGGCCTTCTGAATAGGATATGATTTTAGTTATACTCCAATTATAAGGGGCTATCATCAAAACTTAACCTGGAACCTACAGGTATGAATTAAAGACCATCAATAGAGCTGACAGTTTTCCCATACTTCTCGCCTCCTTCTATTAAGTCTCCTATTAGGAAGGAGAATAACTTCCTAAGGTTTCAACTTGAAGGCTTTCAATCTATTTAACAGAATAAAGTACACAATGATCTGATTTTTCTAAATCATAAGAGGCCATAGAGCTACATGCTGAAGATAGCAAAGTACAAACAAGATCGCAAGCGGCATTTTAATGTTTGAAATATCAGTGTTCATAATACATAACACAATAGCAAAGATCTTAAAACTCTGTTTTTATAAAGGAGTAGCAAGCTGGTGAAACCTAGAGAATCAGCTTCTGAAAGCTTCATTTCTAAAGTATCAAGAATATTATTCTCATTGGAAAATTGCTGCTGATATCCATCAAGTGCCTGCTTTCTTCTCCAACCGGAGCATAAAGAGTCCATGTTTTTACCCTCTGAGCGTGCCTGTAAGTAGAACTAAGTGTGATTCTTCATATAAAGTCCTCAAGGAAGAGAAAGAATGGGTTCCCCAAACTTGATGGATGGAGGTGTTCAAATGAGAAAGTGAATAAAGTGTCAGACTCAAGCACAGAAAAGGGATAAAGGAATTAAAGAGTCAGATAGAGGGGAGAGCGCTTATTCAAGTCTAAATGTTTACTGCTTCATGGTCCATTAGGGCATCCTGGAAGGAGGCTTAGTGCAAAATAAATGAATACTGTTCTTAACAAATAATGCCATTAATGCTGCAGGATGTTCATTTCTTTTTAAAATCTATTGTTATACGTTGAATGATATATTTATTATTAACTGTGAAAACACGACACTCTTCATCTTAAGTTTATTTCTACATTAATTCAAATTCATCTCCCTAGAAAAATTTCCCTGTTTGTAACCCTTATTTGTAACATCTAATAAAATCTTCCCAAAGGTAAGAAACTCACCAAAAGGATATCTGTCCTTGTATCCAAATACCATTTTTACTTTTTTCCCTTAATATTCTCTTTTGTCTTTAAGTGTTTCATTGCAGATATAGAGGCCAAAATCATGCTTGATCTATAAAAGCTAATAAAAACCATAGTTTCTCATTACAGCTCAATTGCTCTTTCATTTAGTAATCATTTTGTACAGGCCCTCTATTTACTAGACACTGTGCTAGGTGCTGGGTTGGTCATGGCGAACAAAATAGACACATTCCTTATGTCCCAGTGCTTACAGGCTAATGGGAGAGATTATTAAATTCAAAGTATAGTAAGTGCTCTCACAGATGTGTGAAGGCAAATAATGGGGTATCAGTATGGGAGTATCAAGGAAGAGTTTTCTGAGGAATGATGTTTGAGCTATGAGCTAAATGATAAATGGGTGTTAACTGGGGGGGCGGGGGATGAGTGTTAGAGGGATAGGGTGGCAATTAGAAGATGCTTCTAAGTATAATATTATGTGGAAGGGAGAAAATATCTGGTAAACCAGAAGGAGCCAGTGAGGTTGAACACACTAAACTAGAGATAGCAAGGTCAGAGATGAGGCCAGGTCAGTAGGCAGAGTGTGGACCATAAAAACCATGGGTTTTGCTAACAGTGTTGGTCTTTGCTCCTACGGTAGTAGGAAACCATTGCAAGCTTATAGATAGGACTGACTTAGTGAAATTTGAGTTTTCAAAATACTACTCTGTCAGTCGTGGAGAATGAGAGGGGATAAAGTAACAGTCAAGCAGGTTAACTACTTAAAAGTTTATTGCAGTGACCCTTCTATCCTGAATTCTCTGTACTAATTGTCAGCTCATGCCTGTGATTGCCTGGAGATAAGCATGTCTATCTATATACCCAGAACTGCCAGGTTTCAAACTGGCAGCCTATAGGCTCAATCTAGACCTTGTGCACTTTTTTCCTTGCGTAGCATTTGAAAAATTGTATCAATTTTTTTACCACATTAATTTTACATAGAAATTCTGACTTCCAGCTTCTCTTGGTATATTAGAAAATGTGGCCACATGGGCCTGATTTTTACATGGTGACAATTGGCTGGAGCTGAGAAATGGTCGCCCTTCCCTCTAAGACTAGATGCCCGCATTCAGTTTTCCAGAGTCCTTACCACTGTACTGTCTTAGAGCTGACCTGCGTCACTCACCTGTCTTGTCCTGTAGGCATTTTTATTTTTGGCCATGTCAGTTCATTTTTGACATACCTTGAGCAGTGAACTTAGATTTTAAAACAAAAGTTGTAATTTAGAAAATAATGTGATGGTGATAATTATCTGGAATTCTGTGTCTTCTGAATATAGTAAAACTAATTGACTAGTAAAATAATGAAAATACATCTACATATAAAAGCTAGTGGACTTGTTAATTGGTATCTCCCAAATAAGAGTAATACATTAATAATGTTTTAAAAACCCTTATATAGATTAAACAAGAATTGCCCCCAAATATTCAATATTTTAAAAATTACAATGAGAATATGCAACTACATGGAGTTGGGATGTCAATCTCATGTCAATCTCATGTCAATCTATTTGATTGACAGAATGGAGGTTAAGACACATCATAAAAAGCTTAGTGCCACCTTTAACATTATTCCTAGCTTCCATTTCTTTGGACATGGGAAGTTACTGAAATTTCTCTAATAGTATGGCTTTTTTTCCTTTTTAATTATTTTGCCCTTCCTAGAAGGAAAATAGTGAAGTCTATACAGTTTCCTGAGTATTAACATGAAACATTATATGCATCCACTCAGACCTATGCACATCAGGCATTCTGTCACCCAATCCTCTATATTATTACTATATGTGTGTCCTTGAGTTCTGTTTGGTTTTAATCATGCCAAATTCTACTTGGTTTGCTTCATATGGTTTGATTATTTCCTTTATGGTGTATTAAAAATTCTAACTCCTTATAGAGTCTTGCTGGATTCTTACCTCTAATCAGTGTGAATCCTCTCTGCTCCCTTTAGTTTGTTCTGCCATGCATTTCAAATTGTCTGGTGTCAAATATTACCATGCCTGCTCTCTCTTCCTTTTCCTCCTCCTCTTCCTCTTTCTATTTTAGCATACTTCTATTATTTTTCTCATCAGTTCATTTTCAACTTTTGGTGTCGTTTCACCTGGACCTCTCAGGAAGAAAATGCGACTGACTTTTCTTTAATTATTCAGTAACCAATCAGTATTTTTCTCTTCATTTCGTATGATCATTGATATATTGGGCATTATTTCTAACAACAGACTACATATTTTCTGTGTTGTTGTTCTTTCTCTTTCTCTTTCCAGATTTTTACTAGATTCATGACATTTTTGCATTACATTTTGTATAGAGTTTGGGAGGTTCCATCCTTAATTTCTAGTCTATTATGGTAGACATTATTAGTGGTTACCAATACAGGTAGGAGTACACCTCCTCACCTTTTTGAGGGTGAGCAGAGCTATGTGACTTACTCACTGTAACATTTAGAGCCAGTACTTGATTTCCCACGCTTTCCCTCTCTCCTTTCTCCCTCCATGTTCTCTTTCTCTGCAGAGTGAACCCTCAGTATCTCATCTTGAGGTGATGGCTTCGGGGATGATGCAGGCTTGGTCAGCCTGGGTTCTTGAGTGACTACTATCACGCTTAAGCCACTGACATTGGGTTTTATTACCACAGCACTGTCTAGGCTCTTTCTCAACTGACACAACTAATTGCAATAAAAATTTTAATGTTTAAGCAGACTTTTCCATTAAAGTTCAGAAAATGACCAGCGTTAGTAGTCTTTTCTTTTAGCCACATAGGATCTGTGTTGTAAGTCAATATTTTCCTCTCATATTTTCCATCATCAAACCATTTTGTTGAAATCAGACTGAATTTTCTTTCAGTGGCTTTTCTTACTATTATACCTCATCTGTTCTATGCATCTTTGTCTAATAAATCATATCCACCACCATATTATCAATAGTCAGTTTACTACAAGTTTCAGTATCTTTGCTCATTATATGTTTTATATCTTAGATTTCTACTTTCTAGAATTTAATTTTCACTTAGCTGAAGGACATTCTTGAGAATTACAGATGGTGCCTGAGATTTATTATCCCTTAAAATGCTTTTTTGACCTTATATTTGAATGATAGTTTTTTTTGAATACAGAAATTTGGATTTGACAACTGTCCTCTCAGGATTTTAAGCAGTGCTCTATTATTTTCCATGCATAACTGAGAAGACACATAAAAGTCTTTTTTTATTCCTTGCAGGTAACTTCTCTTTTTTCCTTTGAAATTCATGACATTTTCTCTTTACTATTGGTGTTGATAGATTTTTAAATGGTTCCATCTTTATTCCTCTAAAACATTCAAAGCCTCTTTTCTAATTGATAAATCATCTTTTTTAAGTTCAGGGAAATATGCTTCTATCATTTCCTTGACTATATTTTTTACTCTACCTTTTCATGTTTCTGATTCTGAAAATAAATTATTTTTGGTTAGTATTTTCCCTTACTTTTCTTCCATAAATTTATTTTAGTCTTTTTGTCCTACATTTTGGGAATATCCAGATTGATATTCCAGATTGCTAACATTTTCCTAGTGGAAAAAAGTCAGCCCTTTTATTGTTTTGTTTACAAGTTGTGATATGCACATTTCTAATGTTCAAGAATAATTCTAATTGCATCTTTCTGATTGTAATCTTTTTTCTTTTTAATACAGGAGATACTCTTTTATGGTTTGGAATCTTGGGTTCTGTGGGAAAATTAACTTTTTATTCTGTGTTTATCTCTGGTTCTTCAGCATTGTTTGGTTTTACCATCAGTTAGATTTCATCTGCATTATAATTTCCAGAAGTTCATCGAATCTGATGATAGCATTTTTCCTAGTTTCCTAGTATGATTATTGATTCACTCTTATTTTAATATTTTTCTGTCATTTCAATGAATCTTGAGAATTGCTAGAGATAAATTCATTAGTTTGCAGATATTTTGATCTAACCCAGAGGTTCACATTCATAATATCTTCACATTCTGAAATTACCCGGATATACAGGCCTCTTATACCTCATTATCATACATGGTGTCAGAGATCGTGTTGCAAGGTACTTAAGACCATAAGATGGTTAGGAAGTACAATCTTGTTTGAATGATATAAGTGAAGTTTACTCTGCGCATGCCACAATGTTGAGGCAATTGCTTTTCGCTTCAATTATAGACTTTTTTTTTTATATCATTCTAGGCCATGAGATGTTCTTCACCAATCCTTATAGACCATATCCTTCAGCTCATGATCCAGTCTTGGTAAATATATTCTAAAACACCTTTTTTATAGTTTACCATCTTTATGCTTTTACTTAGTTGGGAGAAAGGATAAGGTTCATTTAATATTTCCAATAATCTATGTAAGTTACAAACATAGGCAATGCACAATTTTTCTATGTGAGATTCAACCTTTACATATGATGCCCTTTGTGCAGAATTTTAATGGCACTTTCAGCAAGCAGTCCCTTGCCTTTTCTCATCCACTGGTGATGATAAACTTATCTTTACTTGTACACTGAGAGTCACAAGCCAACTTCCATCAAGCTTGTGATTTTAAGATGTACAGGTGGGCCTGGGGATATGCAGACTATGATGAGGAAATTGGACCTATAATCTAGTTATCATCATCATACTGTAACACTCTCAACTCAATAGCACTAGTGGGAAGACAAGAGATACAACTTGAGGGCATTACGATAAGTGAGATAAGTCAGACGGAGAAAGACAAATATTGCATGGTTATCACTTATATGTGGAGTCTAAAACAATTAAACTTGTAGAGACCGAGAGTAGAATGGTGGTTGGCAGGGACTAGGGGTTAGGGGAACTGAGGTTTCAAACTTGCTGTGAGAAGATGAATAAGTTCTTGAGATCTAATGTACTGTCTTGTGATTATATTTAACAATATTGAATTGTACACTTCAAAGTTGCTTAGAGACTAAATAAATGTTCTCACCACAAAAAAAAAAACACCTGATAATTATATAATGTAATGGAGATGTTAGCTAGAGTACAGTGGTAATCATATCACAATATATAAAGGTATCACATCAGCACATTGTACATCTTAAACTTACACAATATTATATTTCGATTTTATCACAATTTTTTAAAAATTGCATAAACTCATTAAAGAAATACCATTTAAAAATTGAATGCTTTTGAACAGGTTATTTAACCTATCTGGACCTTCATTCCCTCATCTTCAAACTGAAAGGATTGGATGAAGTGATATTTACCTCTCCTTCCATGTTAAAGAATCTTTTCACTAATAAAATTCATGGCAAAGGGAGTGGAATCACTAAGGAGGTCATATTAGTTACTTTCTTCAATGGCTCAAGGTTTCTAGAAGATTGGGCAAAAATATGTATTGCATAATGATTTCCTCTCTAGTGTTAAAAATCCCACTAACAGTCTGGCCAGGGGAATTCAGGTCCATGACCTGAAGATCTCAAGTTAGTAGGTAGTAAACAGAAAATGGCAGGAAAATAAATGCAGTCAAGCAGTTGAATTTTGCTGAGGAGCCACTGTGTTCTAAACATTGAAACAAATGTTGAAGTGATGGAATAGCATGGAGTGTGGACTGGGGAAAGGTATGAAAGATATTACAGTGGAAAGGTCCTGCCATGGAAAGACCTGAATTGAAGTTATCTTATGTAGTATTATCTTCCTTTATAAAAAAAATTAATTTTGTCTTTTTAAAATATTTTAGTTAGTTAACACAGAGGGCAATATTGGTTTCAGAAGTAGAATTTAGTGATTTATCACTTACATAAACACTTAGTGCTCATCACAATAAATTTTTGCCTTAAAACCTATCACCCAACTAGCCCATTTCCTACCCACCTTCATCCATCAACCCTCAGTTTGTTCTCTATCATTAAGAATCTCTTGTAGTTTGTTAACCTTTCTTCTCTTCTACCCCTTTTTCCATATGTTCATCTTTTTTGTTTCTTGGATGGAAATTTATTATCATAAGAAAGATATGATAATCTCATATCATATATACTGGTATATACTGGATATGTACATTTATATGGGGTAATTCCATCCAGTCTCTTTGAAGAATACTTTACTTAAACAAATTTGGATCGTGGCTGCGATATCAATCCACTGTATTTTCTTGTGATGTAAAAAATAATAGAATTTGTAGTCAGAAGACCTTTTTTTTCCTCTGCTTTTTTTTCCTCCTTCTACTTGGTCTGGGACTCTTGGTGGAAATTTCTTCCTCTGTTAGTATGGCTATCAACAAATCACTCCTCCTATCTTGCTTTCTTTATCTATAAATGAAGATCACATTCAACCTTTCTACATCACAGAAAGAGTGTAGAATAAAAATAAATATGTGGGAAAGATGAACTGCAGGAACTACAATAACTTCCATATGATGTAAGAAAGTATCTTTTTAGTATACAACTATTGTTCTAATATTTCTTTCATAATGTAATGCAATTGCCATATTTCATGGTATAGATCCAAAATAATTTCTGTTTTTTTTTTTTTCATTGATAGAACTGTCCAGTTCATTCCTGGACGAATGAATGAAAAGGAAAATGCCCTATCAATAGTTAGAGTCCATACATATAGATATGAGACAATAAGACAAGAAGAGGCAAATCCATCATAGAGAAATGTAACAAACTCTCAAAATGAGCCTAAATAGAGAAAAAAGTGGTATGTACAACCAAGGCAAAAGAAGGCAGGATCAATTTCAGCAAATCAGATAAGAGATGAACTGAACTCCCTTTTCTCTTTTATAAGTAGGTCAAAGCTGGCAATAGAGATGGTAAAAAAACAAAAACAAAATGTAACATTCATAATATCTGGATTATCCACTTAATAGATTTTTTACAAGATATTCTGCTCACCCCTTTCCCATACCTTTTTGTATGTAAAGTTTCAAAACTCTCAGCTGCTTGGGTGGAATTTGCATAAAGTTGTTATGGCCACAAATCCCCTTTTCCTTGGGAAATGTAATAGTCATGTATCATCCAACTACATGTTCAGAAAATGGAATTGGTGAAGGTACCATTGACTTTTTTTTTTTAATTTCTTTTTTAACGTTTATTTATTTTTGAGACAGAGAGGGACAGAGCATGAACGGGGAGGGTCAGAGAGAGGGAGACACAGAATCCGAAACAGGCCCCAGGCTCTGAGCTATCAGCACAGAGCCTGACGCGGGGCCTGAACTCACGAACCTCGAGATCATGACCTGAGCCGAAGTCGGACGCTTAACCGACTGCGCCACCCAGGTGCCCCGGTACCATTGACTTCTAAGTCAAGGCCCAAGCTGCCAGAGAACAAGTGAAGAAAGCACATCCACAGACAAATCTACTACAGACTTTTAGGTTTCAGGGAGATGGCCCCAGCTAACACCCAGAAGTCTGGGGTCTGGGTCTCAATTAACTATGCAGTTTTGACACTTATTCTATTTCTTTCATTTTCAGTTTCTTCATCTGAAGTTATCTTCTCTATCTCCTAAAGTTATTTTGAGATTCAAATGAAATCATATAGATGAGAATACTCACATAAATGTTATTTTTACTTTGTTTTCCTCTGTGTACTTTTGCCTTCTAAACAATGGTTCTTCCAGGCAAGGATATGCATGTTCAGGACATGTATGTAGGGAAACGTCTGATGCATGGTGTTTGTGAAATATTTGTGAGACATTTGTTGATATTCGTTAACCCTGAAAGTAACAACTTTGGGAAACCTTAATTTGGGAGCGGTAACAAAATATATCAAAATGTGATCTCCTTTTTCATTATGGCCATCTCCTTTCTTTTTCCTCGCATCTGTATTGCCATTACTGAAAATGTTGAAACTTTCACTTGCATTCTCCTTTCTTCCCTTCTGAGGGAGGAGCTAAAGCTTCCCCCTCCCTTACTGGTGCCACCAACTTCTCCCTTCCTGTATAATGCTTTCTCTCCAGCTTTGTGAGCTTCAGCACAGCCTTGCTGTTTCCATAGGAAACTGTTCACCATATTTTTTCAACTATCATTTAATCCCTGTTCCTCCGTAATAAAGCATAACTTGTTACTGTATTGTTTAAACAAATATTTGTATTTCCTCCCCACTAACGCCTTCTTAGTGCATTGCAGTTTTGCTGCCATGATGACTCTCTACCTCAACTGTCCCCAATAAGCTGCCGGTCAATTCCTTCGGGACAAATTCACAGCCCCCTCGGCGGCCTCGTTCTACTCGCTTTTTCTACTGCACTTAATTTCGTCAGCCTCCCTTTCTACTCATTACTCCTTTTTCACTTAATTTTAATGACATTGTAATTTCTTGCTTCTCATACCTTTCAAAATACCATACTCATTGCATATCTCTTCTTTAGGATCTACCTGCCCTCTTTTCCCACTAATGGTGATTCATTTGGGCTTAACTGGTCTTTCTCCTATTTGTCTCCGACCCTCACCTCACCAAGAAAATTGATGTACGCTTCATTATTTCCAGTACACAGAAACATGATATCCAAATATCCCTTCCCTTTAAACATGTTTCCTGTTCTGATCAATGTGTCATTTCTTTAAAATCCTGCTAGTAAAGTCCAATAAGCTAAAATAATTTATTTCCTGGAAAGGTATAATTAGAGGCTTCCCCAAAGTGAGAAACAGGTAAAGCTTCTTTGCATTAACTGCCGTATTATCAAGTACTGGGTGAACATGTCTGCAAAGCTGGATACAACTGAGTGGTTTCCTGGAGGCCATGGTGAAGCTCTGGGGAGGAAAGCAAAGGGGAAGTCTAATTGCACTGGTCTTCTTATTATTGCACCAGAATGTGTTAAAGGTTCTGCAGAGAAGAATGCATGAGGATATCCATGTGGAATTCAAGAACCGGTGAGATAAACCATAGAGATACTAGTTAGAATTGTGGGAGTATCAACGGGCATGGATACAAGAAAGCCTTCTGAGATGCCGGAAATATTCTATATCTTGATAAAGTGATGGTTACACAGGTTATGTATACAAGTATAAAAAGTCACCAAACTTTATACTAAAGATAAGTGTACTATACAGTGTATAATAACCGAACTCTAAAATAACTTTAAGAATTAAAAAAAGGTTTCTATGCATAGTATACACTGATATGGTTGGCTAAACAAATATGGCACCAGTTAATGAGGACAGAAAGAAAATGTTATTTAAAAGTACTAGATAGTGAAAAGGAGATTTTTCTTAATACCAGATCTTCACTTACATATATTTTGGCATCAGAGTAAGTGATTGTGGGATTGTCTAAGTCCTAATAGGATCAAGTTAGATAAACTCAGCTTGGTGAGTTAATAATTTTTTTTGAGTATAGAACTTTGCATATGGAATATATTTACATAAGTGATATTGTTTTCAATCTAGTTCTCAATCTATGAGTTCCTTTGAGTATACCCTTAGACACTGGGATTATGAGTTTGTGATGAGTCTCTGGGAATATATTCTTCAGGAAGGAGTAACAAGAGGCTCACTGATGTTGAAGATCTAGTTTAACAGAACAAGAAAATATGCCAAATGTGGTGAAACCTGTGAAGAGAAAAGGAAGGAAAAAGTAAATGATATGAGAATATCAGGAGAATGACGTAATTGGGGGACCACATTGTTTGAATATACAGAATGGGCTGACTTGACTGCCAATGCCAGGGAAAAGTTGTATCACATCACCAATGCAATGTACAAAAAAAAAAGTGTGAATTATGGAACAGGAACACATTTGCATCTTGAGGTATATTGTTGCCTGCTTTGGCATGATCTGCACTGAACTAAAAGTTACTAAATAATATAGTATATGTAGGAAGAATATCAAAATTGCTCTCTCAATACTCTCTGAGTAGCTTTGTAACCCAGGAGATAAGTAATTAATAAATGAAAGCATTTTTCCCTCCTAGTGGTCTACCAGTTATAAATACCAGGGTTGAACATTACCCATAAGTTTGTGTGGTTGAGTCCGTGAAATGTGTCTTAGGGTATCTATGTTATTGATTTATACATATTATTAACATAATATTATAGTATTAAATTATTAGTATACAACACATATATACTGTCAATTTTATTTTAAAAAAATTTAATGTTTATTTATTTTTGAGAGAGAGGCAGAGCACAAGTAGGGGAAGGGCAGAGAGAGAAGGAGACACAGAATCTGAAGCAGGCTCCAGGCTCTGAGCTGTCAGCACAGAGTTCAATGGAGCTTGAACCCATGAACTGCGAGATCATGACCTGAGCAGACGTTGGCCACTTAACTGACTGAGCCACCCAGGCACCTCAGCAATTTTATATTCCTTGGTGCCCTTTGACAGCTTATTGCATAACCATTAATGTGTTTCAGAAGGGAATTATTCCATACAGTTATGTTTTTGAGATTTCTAGACCCACTTCTACTTGGTTCCACAGAAAATCTGATTGATTTGGATGATATTTACATATTATGGCCATCTCTTTTTATTTATTTAATAATTCCAGTTTTCTAGCTTTGATGCAATAGCTAGTTTTAGAAAGTACTGATACATGCTAAATTTTTTAAAATTTTACTTTAAAGACCTGAAATTCTTTACTATGGTAACTTTTCCTTTTATTATTGTGCAGATTGGTTTTCATCAGTGAGGTAAGATTAAATAGGACCAAAAGAAGCTTTTTTTTTTGGCATATCTAGTGCTGCACATGAGATCTTCATCATGAAGACCAAACAATATTAATTGCAAATTTTCTTCTACTAACAGATCAAGATAGCCAGACTATAGTAAATTAGAAGGGACTGAATCTCTCAGGCATCTCTAGTTCTATTAGATACATGTGAATCTTGCCATTGGTATTGTTATTGTAGAAAATTGCTACAGAAAGTTATACAGAATCCAAAAGTTTCATAAATTAGGTTAAACAGAAAGTATTAATATTATATTTTAGAATATGATTTGAATTCCTTGGTTTTTATCAAATCTACTATAATTATAATTATTTGATGTTTTCTTGAATATTCTGATTCTCAAAACGTGGCCTAAGAAATACCAATTGGCTAATAATCAGGATTCTTTTAATGGGAAAGAAACCAAATCAATACATAAAATTCCTTTCTCTGGTTCATGTGGGTAAATGAAAATACAATGCAATTTCAAAGATTTCTTAAAAAATATACTAACTCTTATCTGCTATTCAGTAAACTAAAAAGTTACTAAAATTTGTACAATAATAGTGTTTATTGAAGGCTTGAATCAAAATTACATTAAGAAATCTTTTTGCTGCATAATTTGTGTAATGTTGCAAATTACTGCACATTATCATATGTGCATACTCATAAAAAGTTGGAATTTTTTTGCAAATAGGAGAGGATAGTTAGATAGCTGTCTTGAGTTGTTCATGGCTTCTAATAGCTGTTCTTTTTTTTCTTTTTAATTACTTACTTAGGGGAGCCTGGGTGGCACAGTCAGTTAAGCGTCTTAATCTCGGCTCACCCCGTGATCAAATAGTTTCTGAGTTTGAGCCCCACATCAGTCCATGTGCTGATGGCACAGAGCCTGCTTGGAATTCTATCTCTCCTCCTCTCTGCCCCTCCTCCAGTTGTGCTCTCTCTCACTCTCTCAAAATAAATAAATACACTTAAAACAATTTTTAAATTACTTAATTATAAAATATAGCTTTATTATAATCTGTGTTTTGGTGGGAGTTATCCAGTTATCACTAATGTGTGTGGTGATGCGTATTTTAATCAATAATATTTTATACCTATATCTGGATTTTAAAATATGTATGTATTGTAAACAAAAAGAAAGACATACCATCCTCATGGGTTAAGAATTAATATTGTTAAAATGTCCATACTACCCACAATTTTCAGATCAATGCAATCCCTACCAAAGTAGAAAGAGTATTTTTTGCACGACTAGAATAAACAATCCTAAAATTTGTATGGCACCACAAAAGACCCCAAATAGCCAAATCAGTCTTGAGAAAGAACAACAAAACTGGAGGTATCACAATCCTAGATTTAAAGAGATCCTACAAAGCTATAAGAATCAAAACAATATGGCACTGGCACCAAAGCAGATACATAGATCAATGGAACAGAATAGAGAGCCCAGAAATAAACCCACACTGACATAGTCAATTAATCTATGTCAAAGGAGCCAACAATATACAACAGGGAAAAGACAGTCTCTTCAGTAAAAGGCCTGAGAAAACAGCTATATGCAAAATAAAAGGAAACTAGACCACTTTCTTACAACATATACAAAAATAAACTCAAAATGGATGAGAGACCCAAATGTGAGACCTGAAACCATAAAACTTCTAGAAGAAAACATAGGCAGTAATCCCTTTGACATTAGCCTTCACAACATTTTTCTAGATATGTCTCCTCAGGCAAGGGAAACAAAAGCAAAAATAAACTGTTGGAACTACATCAAAATAAAAAGCTTTTACACAGCCAAAGGAACCATCAACAAAACAAAAAAAGCAACCTACTGAATGGGAGAAGATATTTGCAAATGATATATCCAATAAGAGGTTAATATCGAAAATGCACAAAGTGGGGCGCCTGGGTGGCGCAGTCGGTTAAGCGTCCAACTTCAGCCAGGTCGCGATCTCGCGGTCCGTGAGTTCGAGCCCCGCGTCGGGCTCTGGGCTGATGGCTCAGAGCCTGGAGCCTGTTTCCGATTCTGTGTCTCCCTCTCTCTCTGCCCCTCCCCCGTTCATGCTCTGTCTCTCTCTGTCCCAAAAATAAATAAACGTTGAAAAAAAAAAAAAAAAAGAAAATGCACAAAGAACTTACACAACCCAACACCAAAAAACCCCAATCTGATTAAACATGGGCAGACAACCCACATAAACATTTTTCCAAAGAAGACGTACAGATCACTAACAGACACATGAAAAGATGCTCACCATCACAAATCATCAGGGAAATGCAAATCAAAACTGCAATGACATATCATCTTACACCTGTCAGAACGGCTAGAATACAAAAGACAAGAAATAACAAGTGTTGGCAAGGACGTGGAGGAAAGGGAACCTTCATGCACTGTTAATGGGAATATAAATTGGTACAGACATTGTAGAAAACAACAAGGAGTTCCCTCAAAAAATTAAAAATACAAATACCATGCAATCCAGTAATTCCACTGCTGGGTATTTACCCAAAGAAAACAAAAGCAATAATTCAGGAAGATACATGCACCCCTATGTTTATTTCAGCAGTATTCATAATAATCAATATATGGAAGCAACTCAAGTGTCCATCAATGGATGAATGAATATATAATAAACATAACTAAGTATTATTTAGGCACAAAAAGGGTGAGATTGTGCCATTTGCTACAACACGGATGGATGTAGAGGGTATTATGCTAAGTGAAATAAGTCAAACAGAGAAAGACAAATACCTTATGATTTCACTAATGTGTGGAATCTAAAAAACAATATAAACAAACAAAACAAAAAGCTGAAACAGACTTATAAATACAGAGAATAAATTAATGGTTGCCAGAGGGGAAAAGATGAGGGTATGGGCAAAATGGATTAAGGGGGTAGGAGGTAAAGGCTTGCAGTTATGGAATTAAAAGTCACAGGGATGAAAGGTACAGAATAGGGAATACAGTCAATGGTATTATAATAACATCATATGGTGACAGATGATAGCTACACTTATGGTGATCATTGTATAGATTTGTTGATTCACTGTGTTGTACACCTGAAGCTAATGTAATGTTATGTGTCTAGTATGTTTCCATTTTAAAAAAAGACATGTATGTGTCGGAGTTCTGATATGAGTAAATAATACCCCTCTTGCTAATAAGGACACGTGCATAATCTCCTGCCTCCCATACTCAATTGTAAAGTGACACTTCTTTGTTAATATCAAATCCTACTTACCCAGATATTTGTCCCTCTTAAATTGATCTAAACATATTAAGAACTGCTCCAAATCATTTACTATGGTAACTTGCATTTCCATGTCAAATCATTATTTATACCTGCTCTACTTTACCTGCCTTTTTCCATTTTATACTAACCTTCTTTCTCCCATACCGCAGATGGACAGTTATGGCTATGGTTGCAACCACACAATAGTTTTGGTGCCACGAAGCCTACATATTCCTGGGTTTTTATTTAATAACGCATTAAAACAAAATCTGCTACAATTTGTGGTCCAGGAGCATAATGTGTACCTTGGTTACATTATTGCCATTGTATCTTGCATTAAATAATATTCCCAGTTTGACTTGGCTGGGTCTGGGTATAATTCAGATCAGATAATCTGGAGAAATACAGCTTCCATGTAGCTAAGATACTCGGCAGAGCTAAACATTGCTTGCAAGTGGGCCATAAATGTAAATTCCTTTGTTATTTGGCCACTTATCCTGAAATTATAGTGTCCCATGTCCTGCTCTCTGTTGTAAATAAACCATATCGTATTTATACGTGTCCTTCAACTTATACCTATTTTAATATTAGTTTCATACAATTACATTAAAATAATAGCACCGTGAGAGACTTTGAAGGCCACCTGATTGTTTATTTCTCAAACTGGAATTTGTCGTCCTATCTACTACAGTGAGGTGCCTGGGTTACTCTAAGGTACAGAGTTTTTGAAACTTTAAGTTTGAAAATTTAAGTGATGATATACAACAAATATGTTTTGTTTTAATCAGTGGGAATTTGAAACATTATTGTGGGGCTAAACCACACTGTTTTATATTATGCTTTATGCAACATTCACATGGTTTGTCTTAGATAGTGCATGAGATTTCAAAAACATTCCTGTGTGCAGTGATTGCTTTTGGATACTGTGTTAGCTTTCTGTCGTCATCATAGCAAATAGCCACAAATACGGTGACTTACCACAACGACCCTTACGGATTATCGCACAATTCTGTAGGTCAGAAGCTCTGAGCTTCGTAAGACAGAAACCAAGGTGTTGGGCAACTGGGCTTTTATCAGAAGGTTCTGAGAAGAATCTGCTTTCAGACTCATTCAAGTCCGTGCTGGAATAACCCTCTCTTCATGTGTGGAACTGGGGTCCTTCTTCCTTCGTCAAATGTCAGGCAAGGGCTTGTTTTACTTCCACAAGCCATTCTGCATTCTTTGCCATGGTTTTCCACGAAGCCCTGACCTCACTTCAGTCAAGGTCGGCCAAGCTCTTCTCTGAGTTGGAATCTTGCTGGCTTCTTTTTCTGTGACATCCCACTTGTCTCTGCGGCTCTAGCTAAAAGAGCTTTTGAGGGCTCAGGCGACTGATTGGCCCACCTAGATAATGCAGGCTCCTCCCTTTACATTCCGGTTCCTAACCTTAACTACATATGTAAAGTCCTTTTGTTAATGTCACGTGACATGCGCATAGTTTCCAGGAATTAGGACATGGGCATGTTTGGAAGACCAATATTCAGCCTACCACAAAGACGCTCCTAGAACCTTCGGGGAAAGCTTGAAAGGCACTGATACTGTCACCTTAAAGATGAGAAAAATCAGGACCAGAGAAAGTGAAGTGACCTGCAGGAGTTTATGCAACCAGATTGACGGTTCTGCGGTTAAAACGCTGTGATCCTCAAAAATAATAAATAAACGTTGAAAAAAAAATTTAAAAAAATTTGGGGCGCCTGGGTGGCGCAGTCGGTTAAGCGTCCGACTTCAGCCAGGTCACGATCTCGCGGTCCGTGAGTTCGAGCCCCGCGTCGGGCTCTGGGCTGATGGCTCAGAGCCTGGAGCCTGTTTCCGATTCTGTGTCTCCCTCTCTCTCTGCTCCTCCCCCGTTCATGCTCTGTCTCTCTCTGTCCCAAAAATAATAAATAAACGTTGAAAAAAAAATTAAAAAAAAAAAAAAACGCTGTGATCCTGAATTCTAGTCTAATGATCTTTTCTACTGAAGCGTGCCCTCATTCAATTTAATAAAATGCTTGTAGTCTGTGTGGTTATAGCGTCTACGCTTTGTGTAATGCAATGGAGAACCAAAAAAGTCAGCAAAAGAGCTGCAATTTATAAATCTTTAAACATTTACATTTCATTGTTTAAAGACAATAATATTAGGATGTTTAATGAAATTTTCTCACTTGTTCCTCCAGGTTTTTTGTCCTTGTTTTGATTTAAACTGAGCCTGGGAGTTGACTGAAGTGAGCCACTCTCTTAAAAAGAGAGCTCCAGTTGGTATTATCCAAAGAGACATGTTCAATATAAAGCTTTGTGATTTGCTGAAAGTTCAATGTGATACTTATGATAACTACGCTTGTGTAAAAAAAATCTCTGTAGCAGTTATTTATATTATCTTATAAATGCTACTGTGCAGCTGTGGCATGCGATATCATCCTTCACAAGTATAGCAGGTACACTTAGGTGAATCTATAAAACTTTATACTGGTACATCTAATTAACCTTGCACCACTGTGCTTAAGTGAAGCACGATTTGAATTTTTCAATAATTCTTCAGCACGTGGAAGAAAAGCAGGTAACTGCAGGGACTCTTTGGAGACAAGAAGATGTTCCGTTCCTGAAAGAAACGCATTCGCCCCAGAAGGGCTTTAACAAAATATGGATAAGCTGATTCATTACTTTTCTCCTTTTTCCCTTCTTCATTTAGAATTTCCTCCTTCTTTTCTGCTTATACCCTGGTTCTGCTCTGCTTGCTTCTTGATTCTTTTTTCTGAAACCCCTGCTTTCCCTCCCTAATACTTATATGGAATCAACAGTGAAACTGATAAACTAGAAAAGTATACATGACATGTTTCAACTCTCCTTTGGCAGAGACTAGGATCACCAAATATTCCGATTGCTCTCTTACTTCCCTGTTTTGTTTAATTTGGAATGGAGCCATGTGACTAAGTGTATCTGATGGACTGTGAGTAGAAGTGAAATGTGTCACTTTCGGGTCCAGGCAGTTAAGAGCCAATGTGCCTCCCACACTTCTCTCCACCTCTGCTATGTGATCCTAATGTCCGTAAATTCCCAACGGGGAGCTACAAGACGGAAGATGGTTGCTCAGCCCTACTGGATTTTAATTGGGCAAAAACCTCACCAAACTTTTTTTGTATTAAGCCTCTGAAATTTTTGGAGTTAGTCTAGCCCATCAGGACCTATTCAGAAATTCATAGCAGAAGTGGGGGATGGCCATCATCCAAATCCAGAATATGCTAACTACCTCTCAAGTATAATACTTGAGAGAAGGCAATAAGGAAATAGATATTGGAGGGTAGGGGGGAAAAGGCGAATCTTGTTCTACAGTGACAAATCATTACAGAAAACTGTCGGCAGTAATTTGGGAAGCAGACCATGTAAATGAACACCAAGCCAGGAGCTCCATGTCACGGTATTGGAAAAGAAAACATCAGTAGTGTATCTTAGTATCTGTTGACTCTGTGTGGTGAGGTATTATAATAATGAGATTTGCTTAGGGAAGCGTTGTCTGGTTTGTAGCAGGAATGAAAGGAAATACGTGGTTCAGAGATGTGGCCTTTTAGGGTTGGAAAAGCCTACTGCTTCTAGAACTCACTCGGTAAGAAATAGTATTAATAAAGGCTTTGAGGATCAAATGTCTAATAAAAGTTACCACCTCAGGAAAATGACGAGGGCCAAAACTCAAAATAACTTTGAGTCTTCCCATTTAGTTATAAAAGCCTTAAAAGAACTGTCATTTTCTTGAAAGAGAATGTATTCTTTTTCCATTGCTATGTAACAACTTACACAAATGTACTGGGTTAGAGCTACGTTCATAGCTTCATGGTATATAAATTATATCTCAATAGAGCTGTTAAGAAAACAAAAATATCCATTTAGTTGTCTCATAGCTTCCATGGCTCAGGAGTCTGGGCATGGGTTAATTGGATCCTTTTTCTCACAAAGATGCAATCGAGGTATCAGCTGGGGTTGTGGTCCCATCTGATGTCGGGGTTCTCTTCTAGTTCACATAGTGTTGGTAGAATTCATTTCGTTGCATCTGTAGAACTCATAGCAATTTTCTTGTTCAGGGCCAGGAGAAGAGAGACAGCTTCTGCTGATTCATTTGCCTGATCTATAGACCCTCTTTTAAAGGTTCAACTGATTAGGCCAGGCCCACCCAGGGTAATGTCCCTTTTGATTAACTCAAAGCCACAAGATTAGGAACCATAATTACATCTATAAAAATTCTTCCACCTTTATCATATAACATAACTTTATTGCAGAAGTGACATCTATCATTTTTAGATGCCTCATTCACACTCCAGGAGAGTACATATCCAGGACATGTACTTCAGGGGCTGGTAATCTTGGGGGCCATTTTAGAATCCTGCCTAGTACAGAAAGAGACAGAGAGAGATGTGGGCAGTGGGAGAGAGAACGGCAGTTATAGAGATTACAAAGTTAGGAAATAAAGTAGATCTGAGAACAATATCTTGAAAATAACTTTGGATGCACATACTATTGGAACAAAGAGATTATAAGCCTGGTATGTTTTTAAGGAAAATGTGCTGCCAATAAATATCTTGACTGTCTTTGACTATTTGAAATTTCCAAACCACCTTTGGTCCCATATCTTTCCAAAGAAAGATGTGGGCTGCAGAGCTGTATGGTTACCAAGGAGGGCCTCTTCTCCTATAGCTATTAAAGATGTACCCAGCAGGACAATGATAAAGGAAGAATATTTTGCAGATGGCTTCAGGAGCCATAGAGAACAATGGACAAAGAATTTTCTTCCACAGTAGAATCAGGTTCTTATCAAGGAACCTCCCCACCCCAGAGTAAAAGGCCTATAGTTTACAAGTGCTGCGTGTTTCCCATTTATTATGGGCTGAATCCTGTCTCCCATCAAGTTCACACTTGAAATGCTAACTCCCAGTATGTGAAATGTGACTGTATTCAAAGGTGGAAACTTTAAGAGGTGATTATTTAAAAAAAAAACTTTTTAAACATTTATTCATTTTTGAGAGACACAGAGAGACAGAGCATAGGCAGGGGAGGGGCAGAGAGAGAGGGAGACACAGAATCAGAAGCAGGCTCCAGGTGCTGAGCTGTCAGCACAGAGTCCCATGCGGGGCTCGAACTGACCAACCGTGAGATCATAACCTGAGGCCATGTAGCATGCTTAATCTACTGAGCCACCCAGGTGCCCCTGAAGAGGTGATTACTTTAAAATGGGGCAGTTAGGGTGGGCTCTATTCCTAGCTGACTGGTGTCCTTTTAAGAAGAGGAAATTTGAACCTACCGATACCACGGATGTATGTGCACAGTGTTAAGGCCACATGAAGACACAGCAAGAAGGTGGCTATCTGCAAGTCAAGGACAGAAGAAGCCACACTGTTAGCACTTTGATTTGGAATTTGTAGCTTCCATAACTGTGAGAAAATTAATGTACGCTGTTTAAGCCCCCCAGTCTGTGGTATTTTGTTATGACAGCCCTAGCAAAATACCATATCTTCCTTCCATTTTTAAAGTGTCTATCTTGTTCCTGTTCCTGTTCTTATGTGTGGTAGTAGGGTGGTGTGGAGAGGTTTTTGACTTTTCTTTTTCCTTTTAGTGTGGGTGTCCAGAACAAGAGAAACCACATCTGAACCGGAGGGAGAATCCTGGCACTCCTGGCCTTTGAGTTGGATGCAATGATTTCATGGGACTTCAGAATGTCTCCCCTGGAGAGAGATCAAGTGTATTCTATGTGTAGGAAGAAGAAATAAAATGGATTTGAGTGACAAGTGTAGGTTGTGGCAGTGACAGTAAGACTCACCAGATTGTCCATGTCGCCCTGGCACATTTCCTAGCCACAATTTCTTTGTTCTATTAGGTTTTGATTTTATCACTCTCAAATATTCATTCTCTCCTTCTATATGAAAATATTAGACCTTCCTGCCTATTGCTATGGGGCTTACAGTGTTTCCTTCCAGAGCAGTATGCAGTACCCCTGTCGATATGGCTAGTTTTCGACAATGCAATATGAGTAGAAATGATGGTGCCAATTTTGAGCAGAAGCTTAAAGAGCCATTTATTATTTCTACTCATTGATTTGAATCCACAAAGAGGACTGGGATGGAGGAAAGGTATTTCAAGTAGGGTGAATAGCATTAATAGAATCTAAAATATTGTACTGAGCATACTTTACAGGTATGGTGAACAGAACCAAGTGGTAGGGTAGAGTTGGGTTAGGGTAGTTTACACACACACACACACACACACACACACACACACACACACACACGTTAACACAGAAAAGTGGAAGTTAGGTATCAGACCTTATATTGAGACATATGGTAACAGTTCATAGGCTCCAGTCTAGGTAAAAGGTCACTGTCATGTCAGGGGAGTCTGAAAAGGGTCATCCAGTCAGTGAAGCTACCTACCCATGGGACATCTTGCAGCAGGAATTCTGAGAAGTAATGTGTATTTTTCTGGGTATGATTATAACTTAGGATATAAATAGTATCCAAGAGAAATTATAGTCAACTTAATATGAGCTCTTTTTCAAATTAGAAATTATGGGTCTTCTATTGCTTCATTTGATATTTTCTGGTTTTTAAATTTGATATACGAATTGGTAACTTCAGAAATACTTTTCCATGTAAATACTGATCGAGCATTCCAGAACACTCCTGCTCTGTCATTTACTAGCTGGGTAGCCCTGAACAAGTTACTGAACCCTTGATCAGCTTCAGTTTCCTCGTATATAAACTGGCTTTTAGTACTAGAGCCAAATTCACAGTTTTGCTAGAAATAAATCTGCTAGAATTAGTGCACAAAAAACACGTAGCACAATGCTTGGTACATGTTAGGTGTTGTTACCTCTCCTCTTCCTTCCCTTTTCTTCCTTCTCCTTCATATTTGAAGAAAAGGAATAAGGAAGAGGTGACTTTTTTTGCTGTTTTACCTGTTTATCTAACACACAAATTAATGAATTAAATGAATTAATGTTTTTCTTCTTTTCAAATACTTTTCTACAAAAATATTTCTAAGAGGAGTGCCTGGGTGGCTCAGTCAGTTGAGCTCCCAACTCTCGATTTCAGTTCAGGTCATGATCGAGGGTTGTAGGATCGAGCCCTGCATCAGGCTCTGCACTGAGTATGGAGCCTGCTTGGGATTCTTCCTCTCTTTTCCTCTACCCCTACCCCACTTGTGTGTGTGAGCGCTCTCTCTCTCTCTCTCAAATTAAAAATAGAATTTTTTTTCTAAGAACATTCACGGTTTTTTTGTGTGTTGTTCTGTATTCTTTGTGTACAAGTAGCTAAAGTGTTGTGCCTATTATATGACTACCCCCATCCACCCAAACACATACACACAAAATTAACCACTGTTTATCTGGTGTTAACAATTGGAATAAAGGATATGATGTTGAAAAGGAAAAAAAAAAAGGAAACCTGAGTTAGGGACCCCACACTTGACTGTAGCTGTAAACACCCCCACAAGATGGGTGTTCCTTAAGAGGGAAGATGTGAATATTGATATTGGCAAACATTTCCTGTTGCCTTTATAGACATTGGTTTTGTTCAAACCCATAAGATTTTTTGTTTGTTTTCATTTTTCATTTAGAGCAGGTGTAGGCAAACTACAGCCTACAAACTAAATCTGGCCCACTGCCTGTTTTTATAAATAAAATTTTATTGAACACAGCCACCCCCCCTTTTCATTCTGTATTGTCTATGGCTGGTTTTTGCTACAAGGGAAGAGCTGAGTTGTTAACAATGACACCATATGGCCCCCAAAACCTACAATGTTTACTGTGCCTCTTTATAAAAAGAAATTGATGACACCTAGTTTAAAAGAATGGCTTTGTACATGTAGAAAATTATTATTTCTTTAATTTCTAGGGTAAACTATTTCAAATCCTTTTCTCTTGGCCAAAAATAGTCTGGAGAGAGGAAAGAACCCTCCTTTTCTTACTTCCCTTTTGTTATCTGGTGGTCTCAGGCTTATCATTCCTCCTTCTGGTAGCCAGCTTCTAAATCGCAGTAGTATATTCTTTTTTCTCACTATAACCTAACATATTACAATATATCTGTGGCAAATCTTGTCTTATAAAAGGGCCGGAAGTTCTGTGGTCATTAGGCAATCATGTCACAACTTCTAGAGAGCCTCACGAGAGAAGCAAGACTTTCCCTTCCCTGCTTTTGAAACAGACCTCCTCACTCATAGGTCTGAAATCTATCCTCATGATCATAAACTTTCCCCATACAATTGGCTAGATGAAGATCGACAAATACAGTATGCTATTTGCCATAAAGCTGGCAAGTAATGAAATACAGTTGGATACTCTTGCTTGAAATTTTGCTTCCTGGACCTGTGTCTAGTGGTGTGGTCTGCTGAGTTGATCATGTCTTGTGCACCCTCTTGGATATTTAATGATAAATAATAGGCCAGTAAGAAGTACTCAGGCATTCAGTTTGATAGCTTCAGAATGACTCGCTACTATATGCGGTGGGATTATAAAAATGGATTCGGGGTTTGCTTCAGTTTATCAAAAAGCTGTGAACTGTCCTTGAAACCCTGTGGATTTTAATTGCTTATAATGCCTATCTAAAATGATCCTATGAAAAGTGAATTTGATATTTTCCCTTCTTCATGCAAGTAACAGTTTTTTTATATATAGATAAGGGGAAAAACCCTGCAGAATTGTCAGAAATGCTGCATCTCACTTTATGAACCCTGAAGTAATGGCTTTACAAGAGGTACATGCAGGAGCCTGTTATTGACTGTGAAGACATTCTGTATCGGTTGACTGTGAACTGAAGTATCGTTTTCCCTCTCATCCTGGCACCTGGATAATATTAAATTTGAACCTTTGATTTGATTGATACATCTCAGCAGCAGGACATTTAGACATTGATGTCATAAAACCAAAATGAAATATTTTATATCACTGAACACGGCCCTGCAAGGTACAGTAGTTAAAATCAAATGAAGTTAGCATCAATTTTACAGTTATTTAAAAAGCATACACACAGGCACACACGTGCACATCTACACATAAACCCACTATAGAAATGCCCCCCTCTTTTTGTTTCAGAGTGACATTTAGTAAAAACATAAAGTTTACCTAAAGAAGCTGAGGTGGCAGCTTTAAATGCAATAAACGGGGACCTACTTACATATGCAAAATAGGCACTCACAGGTGCAAGAAAGGTAATTGCTGGTGCAAAATATGCCATTACCTGTTTTACAGGCACAACTGCCTGATTTGTAAGGGCAACTAGCTGATTTTGTCTTCCTCTGCATAATTTTTATGTACAAATTAGTTGCTTTGGAAAACTTGGCACCAATCTTTCTCTGTTCATAGGCCTAAAATATATTATGTATAAAGACAATAGAAGCTTTGTCGTCCGTCAGTAAAATGCGTTTGTTGTCTGTTTTTATTTGTAAAAGCTAAAACACAGAAAGGCTCTCTGGAATCTTATTTTTCTTCCTCTGATAACAAGATTTTTTTGTTTAGTACAGTGTGTTTCATTAGCGCTTTAAAATCTGCTGAAGCCAGGCGGCAACTTGCCTGCCTATTAGTTTAACGGAAGGCCCATCACAGCACTGCATTAGGCATTGTCTTGGGAACAATTAAGACATGCCATCCCCACAAAGCAGTTTTTAAGTGGGCAAAACATATTTAATGGTAGGGTTTGTGGCACCCAGAATGGAAATACAATGAAAACTGTAGGGAATATGTACTTGCCCTAACACTAAACAGGTTCCTTATAATTCACATATACTCTCTGGGGGATATGGTATCTCGCATGTACATTCTAAGTGTTGCTAATGAAATGTTTATCATCTGTGGCAGCCTCAACAGAAAAGCATAATCTGTGGCCAGCTAAAGGGCACTGTTAACAACAGCAATAATGCATATTTAATATGCACATAATTATTGATCTGTTTAGTAAAAAAGCTTATGAATAATATTCATATTTAGGGCTAGGTGCTAAAGTATCCTGGGAATCAGGCATCAACAGCTTAGCAATTGATAGATGTAGACAGGTCAGACAATGTCAGTCTAATGGCATCTAATCGATAGAGACAAATATGTCAGAAAGGTGGTTTGATAAATACCTTTATAATGTATGAAAAAGACCTGGTTCAGTATCCCCTTTCCTTTCTTAATATGATACACGTATGTTTCTAAAGCAAGAGTGTTTTTTATTATGTCTATCCCAAGCGCTCATGGCAGGCCAAATTAAAATACAACATATGTGCAGTTCAGCCATCCTGCTCCCAATATCATATGATATATAAAAAAGCAGTGTCAACAACAGTACAAAACTTGTATGCCACTCTTAATATGTTTTTCGGCATTAAAATTTGGGAGCACTCTGAGAACAAACATTCAAGAAAAATCGTTTGAATGGTTTTACTGTCAATAAAGGCAAATTTTCTGATAAAAAGTTGGGGAGCAGACCCTATGTGAGGCCACTGACAGTTCCTTTTAATACATTTACCTGATTTCTGTTTGGGGGACACATTTGTTGTGAAAGACAGGGTTATAGTTTTGTGGCACTTTAGAAATCTGTGATCAGATTTCTTATAATGGCATGAGTTGAAGTTTCTCTCTAGTTGACTGAAGGGAGAAGTTTTGTATTAAACCTGAATTTCCTCTTTCTTTCTTTCTTTCTTTCTTTCTTTCTTTCTTTCTTTCTTTTCTTTTCTTTCTTTCTCTAATGTTGGTTCATTTGGAGAATCCAAAGATGCCTCCAGGCTGACAGCGGCGAGCCTGATACAGGGCTTGAACTCATGAAATGTGAGATGATGAACTGAGCTGAAGTCAGATGCTCAACCAACTGAGCCACCGGGGTCCCTAATTTCCACTTTAATAGTCACTGTAGAGGGAATCAGAATCAGTGCTTCATCTCAGAAGGCATTTAGATCCAGATAGCATTGTTATGTTTCTCTCTAAGATCTATGCAATAAATTGTATGAAATGTTATCAATGACTTTCTTGCTGGTAATTTTTATTTTTAAGAGCAGGTCACAGATGAGGTCCAGGGGACAAATTTAATTTCTGTGTGAAATAGTTGAGTTAGCTTTATTCTGTTTCATTGTCTCCTGTGAAACTTCATGAGAACAGAAATTTGGTCTTGTTTCTTTAGTAACTAGCAAGTATACTCAATCATGTTCTTTCAAAGGAACTAACATTAATAAATGCATGTAAAATAATATCAAAAGGAAGGTAAAGAAAAAGACTCTGTGGAAAGTTTTGGACAATATTTTTTCCATTTTGTTTGGGAATATTTTTCAGTATGGACAGTGATCTAAATTGAATGTGTTTCTGAAAGTAAGATATTCAAATACACTGTAAGATACCCGAGATATATTGAGAACAATTAGTAGTTCAAATATAAAGAAAAGATATAAGCTAAACATCTCATTATCAACTACAAAGGAGGCAATGGGCATCTTTACTGATGAACAACTTCACAGGTCAAAAAAGTTACCAATGGCCAACGAAAGAATAAGATTTTTCTTGATAATCCAAATCAATTATTCTGACATTTTCCCAGAAATGTTCATGGACATTTAAGAAGAATTAAGTATTTCTAATTTATCCAATGTCAAGCAAATGTGAACATAAAAATATGCCATCAAGTTCAATAGTTGATGAAGGACAAAATAAAATGCACTATTATTGTAACTGATACACATTTTCTTTCTGAAATACATATTTACTTTATGTACATACAAAAAATATATACATATATATGTATACATATACATACATATATACATATATACACATATACATATATATGTGTATATACATATATACACATATACATATATATATACATATATGTATATATATATACACATATGCATATATATGTATATATACATGTACATAATATATATTTTTATTTTTTTAATAAAGGCAACTCTGCATTTATAAAGAAATGTTATTTAATTTTTACAGCCCAATATGACACCTTATGAAAAAAATTTTACAAACCAAAGAAATTTTCTCTTTGGATCTATGTGCCTATTTTTTATTTGGAACACATGAACATCCTATGTATTTATTTTTTACAAAATATATATCTGGTATAGATAGTAATGAGTCTGTTTTACTACACAAAAAGACAACTGGAGATGATAGAGGAATAATAATAGCACCGAAGGAAAAACAGAAGTGAAGCCTTCTACAAAACAAGAATTGATTCTGAGACGGATCAATACATGTTTGCATATAAAAATTACACCTACTTTGGAAAATATAATGAAAGTGCTGAAATCTGGAAGTCATTCATGGAAAATGAACCATCGAGAATAAAAGGGACAAAATGGGGACTTGGATAAAGTTGTGCAAAG
This sequence comes from Herpailurus yagouaroundi, assembly GCF_014898765.1. NCBI lineage: Eukaryota > Metazoa > Chordata > Mammalia > Carnivora > Felidae > Herpailurus > Herpailurus yagouaroundi. The sequence goes on from NW_024412441.1 coordinate 3,546,792, forward strand.
TTCTTCCTGAAAATACTGATTACGAGCCAATGAAACAGAAAATTGGCTCCAAATCTACACACTCCCGGTTAGGACCTAGTTTGCTTTCTCTTCTACTATTCCTTTCTCTACACTTGTCTCCTCTTCCAAATTCTACTTCAAGTGCAGTTTTGGCCCTCTCTCTTCTATGCTCCCTGGGCTTGTACTGCCTGTTGGCCTCCAGGCTCTGAAGGTTCTGAGTCACTGTATCTTTGAATAAACAATCATTATTAGTGAGGAAAATTAGCCTAAGCAGAGAGCCATCTTCAAAAGAAGAAGAAAGCTGGTTCTTTTGTCAAGGTCATAAGGAAATTTGAAAGGAAGATAAAATACTACCCTTAAAAAAAACCCAACAAACAAACAAACAAACAAACAAACAAAACCCCACCACCTACAAATACATGATTTTCAGGTTGGTATGCATGCACCTTTCATCTTGCCTGCTTTGATTCAGCATTATTGGTAGCGGGGGTATATAGGCATGTGGTAATTTCTTTTTATTAGAGCTAAGGACTCTCATAGAGATAGGGGTAATCCAAAAGAAAAATAGTAGAAACCACAGAAGTTAATAGTATAAGTTAGTTTTTAGAGAAAGTAAGAATAAGCTTTTACTGTGATCATCATCAACCTGATGCATTATATGCAACTTGTAGTCTGGAAAAGAGCGGTTTCAACTACAAAATTACCCTGGATTTCTTCCTTTTAAGTCTCTTATCACCTTGTATAATGGTTTCTATGTGTTTAGTTTTTCATCATTAGGTAACTTTAACTTAAGGAGTTCAAAGACCATGTCTTGCTCAGGCTCCTCCCCAAAGTACGTAGTTTAGCATCTCAGTAAATATATGTTGAAATAAAATGAACATACTTTTAAAATAAACATTTACTGAACATCTATTATGGAGAAGGCAGTGTGTGTCAGTGGCTGGGAAAAGAAAAAGAATAACATTTAGGGGTTTAAAGTCTAGTTGAGTTGGTAGGTGTGCAGGAAAGAAAGATAAACAGTAAAGAAGATAGGGTCTGATAAATGCCAAGTGGGATTAGTAGGAAGAAAACAAACTACCAAAGTTTGTCACCCCTCAGGGCTGGGAAGGGTAAAGAAAGTATGGATGGATCTCTTATATATCTCTGCTATTGCTCCTGAAGAAGAAACCTCCATCCTACATGCCGCTGTGTGCATCTTTGAGTGGGATTCAGGGCCCCTAGCCCTATTTACCCCTTGGCTTTCCAAATACCAAAATTGGAGCGTGCAGAATTTTGAAAGCAATGAAGCATTCGAGGCTTTCTGTTCTTTCTGTTAAAAGATTCAGCAGGGGCGCCTGGGTGGCGCAGTCGGTTAAGCGTCCGACTTCAGCCAGGTCACGATCTCGCGGTCCGTGAGTTCGAGCCCCGCGTCGGGCTCTGGGCTGATGGCTCAGAGCCTGGAGCCTGTTTCCGATTCTGTGTCTCCCTCTCTCTCTGCCCCTCCCCTGTTCATGCTCTGTCTCTCTCTGTCCCAAAAATAAATTTAAAAAAAGTTGGAAAAAAAAAAAAAAGATTCAGCAGAGCGTGTTCAGTTTTGCCGCTTCTGAATTGGTCTAGGCTACTTCTCCTGATGCTAACTCAGAAGCCACCTCTACCTGAGCTGCATTGAAATGAAAGCATGGTGTGCCTAAAGATGGGGGACGGTGGGCGGGGCTTATCACAGCAGGGGGCACTGCTTGGAAGGAGAAGAATTGGAAACCAGGATCCTACCTGGATGGGGCAGATGCTTCAGCTAGAACTGTGATCAGAGTGGAGGGAGAGGAGGCTGTGGCATCTAAAGAACAGAATGGCAGAAAGCCGTAATCCCATTAGCGCTAGTTTCAGTAAGACCTAAGTCTCCATAGTTGAAGGCAGAGCTGGGTAACTAACATTTCAATTTTTATAAACTTTTAATTGAGTGCTTAATATTCATTCATTCAATCATTCATTCATCCAATCTATATTTAATGATCCCTTTGGGGATCTAAGGAAGGAACAATATAAAATGTATCATGTGCTACAATAGAAATTAATAAGTACAATGGGAATAGAAATAAAGGAGTGCATACTTTTGCCTCAGGGAGGGGGCCAGGGAATGTTCTATAAAGGAAGTGACCTTTGAACTAGATATTAAAAGATGATGGGCTTTCACAGGAGGAGGAGAAAGGGCATTTCAAAGAGCAATGAGTGAAAGTTGAATTATTTAGCTTTGCACGCACTACTGAAACATGGACTTCTCGACTGCTTATTAATCGTGTGGCTTCAGAGGATTTTTGTAAGGAAAATGAAACATGTGAACAAGGTTTGAGCCCTACACTGTTCCTAAATTTACCATTATTTGCTAGGTAACATGCTTGAAAAATCAGCCTATAAAGTTCAGGAGAAATTATGTTGAGGTATTGAATAAAAATGACAGATTTGGTTGAAAAAACATAATTTACTGAAACAGATGTAAATGAGGCATAAAGTAGGCAGTTAAAGCTTTTACTTTGTCCTGTTGGTATAGCCTCAATCTAGTCTTTGGGTAGATACGCTATTTTACATAGAGATGGTCTCACAATGGGAACTTAATAAACATTTGATAAGATAATAGTGATTGGTAACAATAATAAAGATGATGATGGCCACAATGATAATATTGTTATTACACAGAGTATCATTTTATAATATGTATCTCTCCTGCTTTTCAATTCCTTCCCATTTAAAGAGGATGGCTCAATTCCTGATGGATCAGCTGTCCTTAGATGAGTGAATTGTCAGGGCTTTCTTAGGATCCAAATCCACTCAACTAATCTAAATCCCCTCAGACACAAGTAGCCTTAGGAAAACCTAAAGTTTGAGCTAATTGGGTTGTATTGTATATAAGTAATTCAGATGAGGTATTGAAAACAAGATTTTAGAGTTTACAGAGGATACTAAAACTGGAGGCTGAGCAAATAATGAGGAACAAAACAATCAGACTCAAAAGGATTTGGATTGTATAAGTAATTGGATCAGCAGATGGCAAACGCAGTTCAGTACAGGAAAATGTAAAATAGACTTGAAGCAAAAGAAACAAACTAGAGAATATGCGCTAAATGGAACAATCATCCAGAACGCTGACCAGGAAATGGAAAGGAGGGGCTATTAAAAAACATAAATCATGGCAACTCTGAGCTTACGGCTAATTCTTTTGCTTTCAGATCCTATCAGAAAGAATGTGCATGCATATTATCTATAGTGGGAGTTTACTGGACCCTATGGGAACCAGCAGTATGCTTCACATTTCAATCACGTCACCACTCCGTTTTGTCGAGGCACCTTTCAAAAATTCTTAAGGTGCTACTTTTTTGAAGGCAAATTTTTTCTCCTTTTTGTTTAGGCTTATGCTCATTATTCTATAATTATCCTTCTCAGACATTGCTGGAAAAATTCAGAACAATGTTTTCAGGATAGTTTGCTAATTACCCTATATTTCACCATGTCAGAAAATCCCCAGGAGGATCCACAGAAGGGTATCACACTCCCCATTCGCCCCATTCCCTGATTGTATAACGTATACTTTGCAGGGGTGGGACCTCAACTGTTTAGTGCGGCAGAGGTATAGGCAGTGCATTTAAAATTCTCTGCGTGTGCCTAAGAATTACCTGGGCAGCGAGTTTAAAAATGGAAATACCTAGACTCCTCCAGAGGCTAACATAGACCAACTGAGAGGGGGCCTGGAGATCGGCATCTTGATGAAGCCCCTTGGTGATGTTCGTGGAAGATTTGGGAGACATTTAAAACAAACAAACAAACAAACAAAAAACACTAAGTAGCTGGGGAAAACTGTGGAAAGAACACCAGTCCTGGTCCCTCCTCATCTAACTGAATGATTAACTTGTTGACAGACAAACTGCTCAGGCCCCATGTTCTTTACCTAGAAAATGAGTATATTATCTGTCCAGCATACCTGGCAAAGGAGCAAGTGAAATAATATCTGAAATCTTATTGCATACAAATATAAACCTAAGGTAAAATGCTTGCCAAAATGTAATGTGTACTATTGTGATCCCACAATAACATGCTGTTAAATGGATGATTGAGGCAGCCATCTATACCCAGCCGGAGTTAGATTTTTCTTTTTATCTGTTGCCACAGGAATTCTCACCCATAGTTGATCCCTGCAACCAAATAGGTACTGAAAGTAGTAGGTGTTTTCCTTTGTGTACTCTTTAAAAGTGCTAACAGAAGGTCACTGTGTCCCCATGGTTTTGTTACTCCCAGGGAGCAACGTTTTGAATAGCTGTCTTCAGGGTTTAGATTCAGATGCATACCCTATGGTCACTGGTACTCAACTCCAGCTTTTGTTGTTGAAAATGAAAATGACTTCCACTGGCCTGACATGCACATGATAATCACCCTTTCATCTCTACTACTGAGGTCAGTGTCTCATCTACAGAAAGCAAAACGAACCGGTCTGTTGACAAATCAGACTGAGTACACTGAGCAAAGTATCCTGTGAAATCAATTGATCTTGCAAATATGTAAAGATCTCTATACTTCTTTACGTATAGAAATTTTTGTATTATCCAGGCACTCTCCTCCAGAGTGTTGTCTGTTGGTTGAATTAAATGATGAACCCAGAAGCCATATGAATTGGCTAAACTGAGGCACCCAAAGACACTGTACTCTAGGCTGAGAGTCACAATAAGCACACAGGAGCGTGTATGTACAGCTTCTTCACGCTGGTTTTGGTTCCATAAGCCTCTCTTTGGAATAGTCTGTGAACACAGCTACCATGTAATTAGCTGAGCAACATAAGTAAGGTGTTTAAAAATATTTTTTCAGGTGCTTTTTTGTATTCATGATAGATTCTCAACACCAAAAATCAATCTCAATCAAAGCAGCAACTGAGTTTATCATAAATTAACATGAAAAGGTTTTCTACTGAGTAGATGGTTAATTACTATCTAATTTGAATATTTTTGCATATTAATGAGAAATGAATGAAAATCATTTTTAGATTTTTAACTTCAGCTGAGAAACCCATGGAGATAATGGATCCTTTTTAAGAGGCATGTGATCTCTGTTACTAAAGGAGATACCGATTTTTTTTTTTTTTTTAGTTTACTGGCTTGTTTTAAGTTGATTAATGGATTAGTGTTTTGCCATTAATAAACTATATCCAAATGAAAGACAACTTCATTATTTGACTTTGTAGCCCCTAGCTGCCTGCCAGGTAAGAAAAATGGAAAATAGATGAAGAGTTTGCTAAGGAAAAATATAACCTTGCATAGTCCTTCAAAATGTCTGTAGGCAGACATTTGTATGTTTCTGACTGTAAATGAATTTTTATTGTAACTTGTAATTTTTTTATCACTTAAAGTTCTATATATATTGTTTACAAATGATATTTAGATTTAGAATATACATATTGAACTGAAGTAGGGATACACTCTTAAAACTAATACTGTATTCTCCAGTTTGAAAAAGTGACTGACAATTGCCTCAGGCCTCAGAAATTATACCCAGCCAGAAGTCGAAAGTCGCTTTTATAAAGTCTCCTTGAAACCTTCTTTAGCATTGCAAACAAAGAATAATGTTTCTTATCTTTTTATACCCAGTTAAGAGAAAATTATTTAAAGAACTAACTACTCACCTCCTTCCAGTTTTCTCTTAACTTTTCCCTTTTATTTCATACTCAGTACTTCCTTATTGGAGACACACTTTTAGGCTAACTTCCTTTCCCTCCTGGGGCGGGATCTGCCTTATCCAATAATTCCAGTGTATTTAATTGGGTCTAGTCAGTTTGTTTTGCAGACTAATGCAGACCAGTCATGATGAATGGAATTGGATAAGTATTTTTATACTTTCGAACTTCATCCAGGATGAGTGGTATAACAAGCTATTATTTTTTATAGTCCACATTCAACGTTAGGGACTTGGCTATTTAAATTATGTCATTACCACTTCAGCCCAACAGTGATTTTGAAAGGCCTCAGATAAACAGGAACGTTCTTGCAGATAAGCTACTTGGCACTGCATTTTATCAAGAAGAGTCAGTTTTGGATTGGACTCATACGACTTCAGTTGGGCACATAGGCCTCTGCGCATGATATAGAGTTCAAGAGATGTTTTGGATTGTTTAACTCAACAAAAGAGGAAAAAGTAGGGAAGAGTTTTCTCTCTGCTTCAAGAGAACATATCTTTTACATTACAAAAAAAGTCCAAGTACATGAGATGGGTCATACCTGAAAAAGCAGTGGACGCTTCCACAGTCACTTCCAGAGTTGTTCCATTCACTACTCACCTACCATCATGGTCAGGACCTTCTCGGCCAGCAAGTGAATTGGATTTTACTAATACATGGGTGATAGACTCTAAAAGTGGCATTGACAATACATCTGAAGAAAAGTCTGGAAAAGAGGCAAGCCATTTAAAAAAGAACTAAAAACCTTGATGTTTCCAATTGAGCCATATGCCAGGGTAACTCTCAGGATAAGAAATGAACTATATTTTATATGCACAAAGTAGGATTTTTTAACAAAAATATGAAATCAAGAGTGGCATTAGCATGAGCTGTCCACTCCCCCTCTCCTCCTTCTGGTCTCTTCCAGTCTCTTTTGCCAAAGAACTGAGAATGAATTTTTGAGAGCCAAGGATATGGAAAGGAAGACAAAATAAAGCTGGGAGAATTTTGGCGGAATTACATGCTTAACATACTGCACCATTTCTTTAATATATTTAAATAGTCCTGTGTCATCAGTTGGTGGCTTTCCTTTTCGACAATTTGCAATATATTTTGTTTTTCCTTAATTAAGCTTCACATGCTGGAATTAATTACTGCTGGGTAGTTGAAATCTGGTGGTCTCATTTTCAACTTCAGTTAATAGAGCTCAAAGTTTACATTCACCTCTGAAATTACCAACCTTACCAAATTATATTTGTCTACTTACATCTTCTAGATCATGAATATAGAGGGCAGCTGCAAGTGGCTTTTCATGTGTGACTCATGAGTCCATCTCTATTTATAGGGAAACTGTTTATCATATGCAAGGACTCTATATTTCAGGATTACATGTAAAATATAAAGGGTGCATGTGTACCCCCCAACCATTAAAAAATTCCTTTCCCCAGTCATTGAAATAAAGCTATATCAAAATTCCATTTGTCAAAAAGATAATGTGAAAATACTGAAGATAAGAAACTCAGTACACTAGCCTGGAATAGCTTTGAACTCTCTAGATACCATTATCTAAAATTAAACATTCATGGATTTTGAAAACTTTAGTAATTGGTCCAAAGGAGGAAACCAGCCAGAAGTCCACAGTTTGCATCAAACGGCCAGTGTTAAATAACAAAATTCACATGTGCATACACCTATATAATAAATTGCTTTCACATGCCTGCTGAGGCAAATAGGCAGGTATTATTATTTTTGTTTTGCAGATGAATAAATAAGGCTCAGTGACATTAATTAGGGTTACTCTATGAATAACTGGTCTTCAACTTTGGTTATCTGAAATCACAGCCTGAGTTACTTTTCGCTTATACAAGTACCTATCATAAAAGTAGGAGAGGAAGAAATGGAGGCAAGAGAGTGGAGGCTGGTCAAAAGAAAGAGGGAGTGGGATCCATACTAACATCTCTGCCTTTCTCTCTTCTACACATTGTTTCTTGTATGTCAACCAATTCTCTATGTCATTGGTATTTTCTTTCTCTAGTCTATCTAGGTAGCTGGATTATTAATCAACGCTAAGGCATAACTGATGTTCAACTTAAATGTAGTCGATAGCAGTTATATACCTAATTAGGGCTTAGATCTACCAACTAGTTGAACGTGCTCTGGAGATTCTATATTCTACATCATTGCCTATGTTTGTTTCACCTCCTCATTTATTTAGCCTTCTATAATAATATTTACATATGTTAGTTCATTTGACTTTACAGCAGCCTTTATGAAGTAGGCACGACTCTGATCTTTATTTTACAAATGAGGAAATAGAGACTCAGAGAACTCAAGTGACTTCCCCAAGTGACAGAGCTAGGATTTGAATTGACATCTGTTCAACTTCAGAGCCAGAGAGTTACTCCCCACCTTGACAAATGGCTCTAATCTACCCACATGAGCTGAGCCATGTTGGGCAGGATATTTAATTGGCTGAGCGCCTTAATTTCCTCCTTATTTGTCAAATAGGAATAGTGACCACAAAGAGAGAGGTTTTTTTTTTTTTTTTGACCATTAAATAATACCACATATGCAAAAGTTTTTTTGATGTAGTACCTTTATTATCAACATTGGGTTAAGGAGGGTGAATTGATACATGGAATATTCAAAACTTATAGACTAACCTGGAGTTAAAATCAGGTAGCCACAAGACTGTGGCTTTTGGAGGGTGGTCTTATAATTGAAACTTTGCAGTGGAGGTATTTCCCCATTTAATGGGAAGTCTTGTTAGTGTTAGGAGTCATCAGTTTTAACTTTCTAAGACAAATAGAGCGTACCACAGATGACTGCATGGTAAAGCCTCAGTCAGAAAGTGGAATTTACTTTTGTTCATCATCAGGAGTTTTGGTCATCATTGTGCCGTTTCTGTCTTGGAGAGGAAGTAGAGTTGGGCACAGTGGAAATCTTTTCAGGCATATTCTTTTTTCTATATTGTTTTGCCATCCTAGTGAATGTATACATGTACACGCATCTATCTACACACACGTGCATATCCATAAATACATTTCTTGTCTCTTTTCTTTATTCTTTTAGTCCATTCACCAGGTTTCTCTAAATATGTGATGATAATATATGCTTGATGAGACTGCCACCGTGAAGTCAAACCTCTTTAGGTAATCCTGAGCCTGATCTTCAGAAACAAAATAATAGAATTATTATTTTATGTTGTTAGGTTATAAATGCTTTATGTTTGCAAAGTGTTCTTAGGTTTATGTAGAATCAAGTATAGTGAGTTACAGCAAAGCTTTATGATAACTGGAACTCAGATTAATGTATTTTGCTTGGTTTTTAATATCATTTTCCACTGGAACATATATTTGGTCTTTTCGGTTTTGAACTGACTATTCCTATTTGGAATTAGAACTTCTAAGGAACCACAATTTTTTATTTTGCTGTCTCCACTTTTGTCCTTTTTATCTAAATATATATTATGCACAGTTCATTTTTAGTGTAGCTATTTGTCAGTGCAACAAAAACTTCTGTAAACTTGTACCTTTTTTGTGTGAAGATCTTAAAATCAAAATAATCAACAGTAAACACCACAACTACAGCTGCAGTTTTAAATATTTTATAATCCAATCAAATTGTTTGAGTAGTAATGCATTTAAATGTTGTTGTGGAATCCCCTCCAGACTTTTTAAAATGGTTACTCTGTTCCTGGGTTTACTATTTATGAAATTCATAAGGGATGACATTTTTTAATAATGGAGCATCTGACTTAGAGAGCAGTGTTTCTTTTTGTGTCTCAATATAATCTATAATTTTCCAGCCTAATTTTCAGAGGGACACCTCTACAAATTACACTTTTCTTAATGAACATATATACATCTGTTGTTGCTATTGTAATTAAAATGATCTGAAAGGAGAAGTTTTATCTGAGTCATTTAGCATATTTTCAGATATTTGGATAAAGAAGCAGTTTTACCTAAGAAGACAAGGTATATACATAAGGCCTGTAACCAGGTATGACAAATACATTTATAAAAGACTCAAAGCAGAGGTGACCTACAATTAGGTATCATGTGATATTTTAGGCCAGTCCTAGGTCCTGATATAATTTAAATTACTTTTAAATTGTGTAGACTAGAAAAAATAATGGGGATAGAGATCTATTATTACCACTACAAATAGAACTAAAATTAACTGAAGCCTTGCTATTGTGCTATGTCTTGGGCTAAAGCACTTTATACAATTTATGCCACAATTTAATATGATTATTTCCATTTTTTCAGATGAGGAATCTAAGCCAAATAGAGGTTATGTACCTCAAATAGTGAATGTTGGGATCTGGGCTGACCTTAGAGCCTTATGTTTAGTACATATGTACTTAACTAGTACACATGTATTTAATTGTACATATTTATTTAATGCAGCTAATGGACAGAGGATGTTCATTTTCTGAAGCAAGGATTCTTGAACTTTCAAAACACTTATACTCAATGAAATGGATTTTTTTAATTTACAAAAGTTGGAACTTTTTCTCTTTAATGTATTAAATTGATCTAAATATTTAATTAAGGAATTTTGTGTCTGACTTAAGAATGAGAAAGTAAATTGATATCAACTATTTTTGTTGGCTTTTATATAGGAAACCTAGTAACTGTTTTTGTGGTTATATTTTAACATGACTTATTCAACTAATGCTTTATTACATACTCACATATAAATATCATTGGGCACCATTAAAAAGTACTTTCATTTAAACTGAAATATGATGTAGAAATGATATTTTAAGACAAATGTGTAAGAAGAGAAAGTAAAGATTTGCATTCCTTGGTCTTATTAGAGACCAGATCACATAAAAGTGTCCTTTATACTTTTACGGTTTGGCATGAAAAAAATTCAGTTTGGGGTTAACATTCTATGTATCTCTCTGAAGTATCACAAAATTTAAAAAGTAAGCACAACTAGTGAAAATACCTTATCCTAATATTCTAACATCAGAATAAATACATACAGAATAGATAAAAACATTGGATGGCACAGTAAAGTTACAGTGCATCTAAATTTTCAGAAATACTTGGGTGCAATACAATATGATCAAAGGAGACAGCAACATTTAAAGTCAAGGAGATATCTATTTAGTCCACCAAACTGCTCTTTGTTTAACTTTAACTTTATTTGTTTAACTTTATTTCCTTGTAATTTAGAGGAATAAATTTTCACTGAAAATGGAAAACAAAGATATAGATATGTTGGCCTAGTTCTATGAAATACTATTTGCTGATACTATTGCAAATATACTATTTGCAAATACTATTATTTGCTGATAGTCTTTGAACAAAGCAATATTTGAAAAACTGTTTTAATGCATATTATATGGGGGGCAATGAGTTAAGCACTCTTGTAGACAAATCCTTTAACCTTCACACAATCTCTACAAAATGTCTATTTTCAACCAGTTGAGTTTTTAAAACTCAGTAGGCTGAATGACTTACCTAACAGCATGTAATTGGAAATAAATGGTAGGACCAAGATTGAGTTCCAGGTCTCCCTACCCAAATCCCTTGTGTTCTGGCCACTTTATGATGATCTTAGAATGTCCCATAGGCAGTAAATGCTTCCCCTTCAAGCCTCATTCAAAGCAATTTCTGTGCCTGAATTATTTCCCATGAATTTTTTCAAGATGCCAGAAGCTACTTGGCTGCCATGAAATACCACGGTAACAAAAGCCACTGCTCTTCAGTCAAGTTACAAATATCCAACTGAACAATAAGGAACACTTCATACAAAATTACTTGGCGTACATCAAATGTGCCCTCCGCAATTCTCTGAGTTCTTCTGTGGTTCTAGATGGGGCTTTGCCTCTGAACTTAAAGGATGCTCTTCTCTCCTACACCTGCACGCCTTCCTGAACAGATTCATTACTTCACTCTCTCCTCAAACTTCATTCTTTCTTGTTGAAGAAATTCTTCCTTGTGTAAACTGTCCCTGCTATCCCTTTGATGAATTCTAACCTGAACTCCAGGCAGTAATTGAGACTTCTTTTGCAGATATATTTCCCTAAGACACTTTGGGTTCCGTGTTGAACATGTCTTTTCACTCTAGGTAGGGTCCCAGTTGTCTGACTTCTTTAGGTAAGTTACATGTTTGCTTTCCCTATAGACTTACACCAATTTTCTGTGTTTTTCCCATGGAAAACTTCAACTAGCTCCTTTGCTAGGCCATCCTTAGTTATGTATACAGTTAGAAATTAGAAAGTGACTTATTGAAAATTTTATCAAAACTATTTGATGTGCATTTAAGTCAATTAATACCAGACATTCATAAGTGATACTGGTATAATCTTATCTTCATTTTGTAATATAAATCTAGGCCTTTTGTAGGACCTAGTAAAACTCCCTGTTCATATATTCAGCAATTATTTGGCAAGAGTCTATTATGTGCAGACACTCTTTTTGGAGAGCATGTATATGTCTTAGGAATCACTGTACATCCAGTGAGTAGTACTGTATATTATATGTAATAGGTCAATTGACAAGGCTTGCTGCTTGGCTAGGTGCTAAGAAGTTTAACAGTAACATCCCTTGACCCTCCCTGCCGTAATCAGATTTTGATCTGATTTGTTTTTCAGATTTTGTTCTAGTTTGCCTGTAATTAAATGTTCATAGAATCCCGAATCATATCCATAAGTGTATGTGATTATCAGTGCAAAAATATCCATGCTCAGTGATGCATATTAGTTATGCTAATGCCTCCATCACGTTTCTCTGGGTCTTGCTTGTGTCACTTTCCCTATTCCGAGTATTTACTTCTTTCAGTATGACAGGGCAACTTTAAAAGATGAGAACAAAAGTCCAAGTCCACTTAGTAGTTACAAAGTGAATTCACTTTGTGTGGCCAAGGGACCCCTGACAATGGACATGGCTTGGTCAGAGCTGGTTTCTGCAGCCATCAGAATGTATCAGCTCCATCTGCGATGTCTATATCATCTGGCAATTCACGTCTTTTGTATCTAGTAGAAAATTCTAGCTAATCTGAGGACAACAGGGAAATAGATGTTTCCCAATGTGTGTTCTGCTAAACACCCATCCCAAAGGATATTATGAAAAAGAAAGGGGAGGAGGCTATATAGTTAATATTGTGGGGTTTTATTATATATTTAATAATTTGGAAAACACTCACAAGGGATCATCGAGTTGTGTAGGTTTCTTTGTCGAATAATTTCTCAAGGCTTTTAACATGCCAGTATTAAAAGAGACTCTTCCAGAAAGGGATATAAGGTTTAGTGTTCCTAAAATACCCCAAATGTATTTTGACTACGGAGCTCTTTATTATTCTTTTTCTAGGAGCATCTCTAAGAACAACTGCTCAAAGAAACTTGGGAACTTTGCTTAGGGAACTCTGAAATACAGGACCACAAAAAGCATATCTTAGAGGATCAAGAGGTTCTCTGAGAATCTTAATCCAAGCTGTGTTACTAATATTACCATGGCATAATATTTAGTATGAAGTAAGCATTGTGAATTAAGGATAGGTCATTATTTTCATATTTTGCTGATGAAGAAACGGAAATGTAGGCAATTCAACTCGATTTCCCATGGTTTCTCTGTTGGGAAATGTTACAAAACAAGTGCAAAACAAACAAAAAGAAACCTAGGTCTGTCTGATCCAATCTGACAGTCATTCCCCTATACTGTCCATTTCTCGCTTTCACTGGGCAGTCGGGGCAGAGAAATAATGCTAGTCTGCACCCCTCCTGCTCCTGGGCCATGGCAGATTTACAACCAAATCTGAGTTTTAATCTCAATGCTGAATAAACTCTTGAGGTATAAGAGGATGACATCCACTGGGGAATTTTCCCATGAGTCTAATTCATAGCCTCCATTCTTGCCCATGTAAGAGGATTGGCTTTGGAACTGACAGAGGATTTAACCACCACAGCCACCATCACCACTGAAGCTGCTGGTATTTATTATGTGTGGGGTTCGGTAACAAACACTTAAAGTCATGAATGCTTTATCTCATTTAATCTGCCCTCTGAATCCTATATGGTTGGTAAGACTATAAAGACACAGATTTAGAGAAGTTAAGCCAATAATAAAAAGTTAAATAATTAGTAAACAGAGGATCCAGAGATCAAATCCAGATCTGATTGACTGCAAAGCCCACAGGCTTTTCAGTAACCATTTTGTCTCCAAAATCTACACAGATAATCCCTGTATAAATTTCTCCCTGGGGCATGAGTGGATTGGGGTATGAAAGTGCCATAAATTTCCTTTCTCTACAAATTTACCTAGTTTCAAAGCTGAGCATTGCGTTTTATTGTCATAATCCAGGAGAGAAGAAAACAAGGGAGTCAGCATCCCAGCAATTCTGATAGAATGCACCTTGACTCTGTCAAACTCCAGAACTGACCTTCCTGTGTGCTGAAAATCAGCATGGAGAAAGGGATTTATTTGGAGTTGTAACAGCCCTGGCATTTAGGCAACCCTCTAGGAATTGCTGCTAGGTGCATATTTTGTAAGGAATAGACCAATGATGGAACCCCCCTGGGACTGTTTTCTTTTACCTCAACCCAAGGTTTGAAGCACTATGGGCTTATTTTACTCATCAGGGTAATTATAAGGGATTTGACACTATAATCTGGAAAAAAAACGTTTTAATTTTGTGAATTGACTCTGTGGATAAAACATTTTTCTTTTCATTTCTAGAATATTTGCTTTTATGGCTTATAGGATCAATAACTTTTCGTGTTTTAAAAATTTCACAAAGCTTCTAAGAAGATCTGAACACAGATGATGGCAAGCAAAAGATAGACGTTCAAATGAAACTATTCAGGAGGTCAATAATTTAACACTTTCAGCAAGTATGTTATATCAATTCTCACACAGATCTCTAAGATAAATTTCTTCATTAAAAATCTATTAAGAGTTAGAAGGAATTTATTAAACAAATTATTAATATTTCAGGGCACTGCTAAATAGCAAATTAAAACAAAGCTAAAATAGCACAGGAAAAATATATTTCATGATTAAAAATGAATTTCCACTTGACAATGAATTTTACCAAAGGCTAATTATTTCTCAAATATTTCAGTTTGGAATCTTAATCTTTTTTTTTTTTTATTCATGAATTAACTAGTAGTCTTTTTCTTTTTTTTTTTAAATCCCGTACTATTTTGGGTCATGTGTTTCTCTTTTGAAGAAAGAAAGACACACATATACGCATACTAACCATTTCTATTGCCTGTTTTTCTTTACAAATGCATGTCACCACAAATTATAGTACAAGAGTCATGCTCACTTTTCTTCCTCTTGGTCTTTGTGTATGAATGACCTTTGATGACCTTCAGTTTAGCCTTGGAATTTCAGTTTATAATAATAGCTGTGTATTCTATATTTGTAAATAATAAAATGTTGAACAGATGATGGTTTTAATGTTCATAGGATGTTTGTTTTATAGCAAATCAAATGAGTTTAACCAACAAACTTAATCAAGTATGGTTTTTATCAAAAACACTGAAGAACTATTCTTAAATCAGGTCAAATAGTTGGTTCAATTAATTAAAAGCTTGTTAAGTACAGTTTGATAACACTTGGTTGAATTAGCAACAATATGGTACTGTGAAGGCTTCTCAAGGGTTTACTAAGAGCCAGTCATTTGAATTCAAACGTTTTTGAAGCATTACTGTATCTATGTAGAAACAATGGAACTTGCTTTGTTTTTAATGCTTTAATCCATCTAACCATGGATGCATGCATGAATGTATGCATCCATCAAATGTTTCTTGATAGTTTACATTAAAACACCGTACTTAGTGCAACAGCGTTAAGACATTAGAGGAACATTAAGACAAAATTGTGATAGGGGCGCCTGGGTGGCGCAGTCGGTTAAGCGTCCGACTTCAGCCAGGTCACGATCTCGCGGTCCGTGAGTTCGAGCCCCGCATCAGGCTCTGGGCTGATGGCTCAGAGCCTGGAGCCTGTTTCCGATTCTGTGTCTCCCTCTCTCTCTGCTCCTCCCCCGTTCATGCTCTGTCTCTCTCTGTCCCAAAAATAAATAAACGTTGAAAAAAAAATTAAAAAAAAAATTGTGACTATTATCAAATAGCTGATAGATTAGTCAAGAGGATAAGCAAAGTCAGAGCTGCTGATTTCTGAATTTTGTCAGACATGTAAAACAATGTGTGACAAAAGTTGTGTCAATTTTAAGAGACTCTTGAAAGATGAGAAGAATATGAGTATGTTGAGAGTGAAGAGCATATTCTAGATTGGAGGAAATAGCATATTATCCTTAGGAGGACAACCGTAGAAGAAGGATTCTGGATGCAAGTTGTGAATTGAAGAGTATGAATTGCTAGCTTTAGAGGTTGAGAGGGGAGATTACGACAAAAAGCTTTTGGTAACAATCTGGTACAGAGCAGAAGTTGAGTTGGAATTGAAAGATAGGAAACTATTAGGATGGTTACTGGAGATGTCCCAACATAGGCTGCAAACAACTTTGCAGGAATGAATGCCAAAGGAAAATGAAGCATCAGATGGGGAGTGGGCTATATTTTTAAAGTCCCTTCCAGCTGTGAGTTAGAGAAGTAGATTAGAACCCTGGGCTCTGGGTTGAACTCTCTAATTTGCATGCTGGTTCCACCACTGTGGACTGTGACCTTGGACGGATTACTTAGTTCTCAAGTCCTCCATAGTTTACTCGTCAGTAAAATAGGAATAAGTTTAGATTCCATTTCATCATGTTAATGTGAGATTTAAACAGGGTAGCATATATGAAGCCCTTAGCACAGGGCTTCAAACAGTTAAGTCCTGATAAACGTTTGCCTGCACCGTTATTCCTCTTCCAGACATTAAGGTTCTAAAGTATACTAACAGAAAGGGGAGAAAATGGGTTAGGTAGGGAAAGCAGTGCTGAAGTAGAATTCATGGGATTTGGAAACTCATTTGATCATTAAACGTAGATCAAACTAGGGTAGAGGACCAGGAGAAAGTAGCAAAAACTGAAAGTTTTAAGAATGTATAACTATGAGGATTGGATTGCTTCTCTATTCAAAATTAGAAAGGGAGATCCCCCTCTCCCCAAAAGAGATTTTTTTTCCTGAATTTTCTTTTCTAAATTGAAGAAGTTTAAACACTTAAATTTATGAATTAAAAAAAACTATTTTTGTGAACAGAATTGTTTTTAAATTGTTTGCTTCTAATTTGAGGAAACAATCAGTCATTTGACTTTTTTCCATTTGAGCTAAAAATCTTAGACAAAAGTGATCCTTTCAACATGCCTATGGACACTGAATGAGCATCCCGTACTTAGTGCAACAGCATAGACTAGTGGTGGGAAGGAAGATCGTAGCTAGGAGGTCTGGGACACTATGTGCTTTTCATCATATCCAAAGCCCGTTTTTAAGCTACAATGTGAACAAAATTATCTAGAGCAGTGTAAATAGACTATTTGACAAATGAAACAAAACTAGTGTAAGGGATTTCTATTTTAATAACATAAGGCTTATTTACTAGTGACTAAGAATATTTGAAAAATGCTTTCTTTTTTGGACTGCTTCAATAAGTAGCTTAATATTCAAATGTTGTAAAACGTACTTCTTTTTGCTCTAGTTGAAAATTTCAGCTATTTTAAAGAAGTCAGGGATTAAAATCTTTATTAGCTTTTAATTTATACCATGGAGGAAAATGATGCCATTTCCTTGCATTGAATTTTCTTATCCAGATAGGTGTCCTATATCAATCACTGACCATTTGTGTGCACTACAGAACACAACAGAGGGAACCAAAATTTGCTGAGACCCAGATCTTGAACTGACAGGTTTATGATCAACCATGTACACGACTTACACAATATGGACAAAAGAAGTTAAGTGCTATGTTACTTGTCTAAAAAGCCATGGAAACACAGAGGATGAGGGGACTAATTAAACTTCTAGGGGCACAAAAATCTTTGCAGGATTCAGTACTCAGGATATTGCCCAGCACAGAATAGACATTCAATAGACATCTGTTTAATAAATGATCTATAAATATATTAATATCTCTAAATTTTATGGTTTAAAACAACTGTTGTTTTATTTCTCATGGGTTCTACGGGTGGGAATGTAGAAGGGGTTTGGCTGGGTAGTTGTGGCCCAGGGTCCCTCTTGGGGTTTGCAGTCATACAGTGACCAGAGCTAGAAAAGTGAGTTTCCAGCAGCTGGGGGCTCCCAGACATCTCTCTCTCTTGTGTTCTCACGACCTCCACACAGTCTCCTTTTGGTGGGTTTGGGCTCCTTCACAGCATAGTAGCCTCTGTGCAGCTGGGCTTTGAACAAGCTTTTAAGAACAAGTATTTTAGTTAACAAAGCAGAAGCTTCATGGCCTTTAGCAACCTAGCCATATCTGCCACAGTCTGTTAGCCAAAACAGTCCAAAGCCAGTCCATTTTTTTTTTAATTTTTTTTTCAACGTTTATTTATTTTTGGGACAGAGAGAGACAGAGCATGAACAGGGGAGGGGCAGAGAGAGGGAGACATAGAATCGGAAACAGGCTCCAGGCTCTGAGCCATCAGCCCAGAGCCTGACGCGGGGCTCGAACTCACGGACCGCGAGATCGTGACCTGGCTGAAGCCGGACGCTTAACCGACTGCGCCACCCAGGCGCCCCCAAAGCCAGTCCATTTTTAAGAGAGGGTACACAGATCTCATCTCTTGTTGGGAGTAGTGTCAAAGTTACATTTAAGATAAGCATGCAGGAGGGAGGTATTGTGGCTACCTATGAAAAATAAAAGCCCTGTAGTGAATTCAATGTAAGATTTTAAGATATGTAATGTAATGTAATGTTCTTATGTAACCTTCCTTTCTGCCTTTGTTTTTGTAAGGAACATGTCATAAAATAAGAAAAAAAAATAGAAGTGTGTTTGGAATCAGAAGTCAGTATAGATTATTTATGAATCCAATTTCTACTCAGTTTTATATAGTGTTTCTTCTGAATTTATATCCTTTAATGTGTAAAGCCCTCATTTAGGCTATGTCTATAAGATTATGTGCAAAACATCAGCAAATGAAACAACCTGTCTAATTAAGTCACTATCACGACCAAAAATTAATCTATGAAATCAACTGTTTGGCATCATAGAACAACAACAACAAAGCAAACAAACTGAAACAAAGAAACACACACACACACACACACACACACACACACACACACAAGCAATCCCTGAAAGCAAACCAAGATAAAACTTACCACATGTATAATTTACTTTTCACTTGTCAACAAGTTGCTTTGATATGGCATAGAAGACAAAGTCTTATTTAAAAAGAATACATCTCAGATTTGATTAGCAAAGTGTTGCATGAGGGTTACATCTAAAAGGGTTTTGTTTTAGTTCACATGCAAAGAATCTCTTGATTCCAAGAGCTTTGTGACATACAAGAAATATTTCAGGCCAATACAATACCACTTGGTGCATCAGAGTGGCATAATTCACCTCTTTCACTTGTATGTACCTATCCCAACAGAGAGTAGAAGCACTGAGAGCTGGTAGTATAAACAGTAATACCTCTAGTGACTGAAAGCATGGTGGTAATTTCTTTTGATCATGTGACCATGAAAGCCATTTAGTTGAAAATGTGAACTAACAGATGTTTCAGTAATGTCCTCTGATTTCTGGAACTTATACCTCACAAAGGGAGATGTCAAGCACTATACGTATAGTATTATTTTTTAAATTAGGAAGATAGGAGAGTACGTTTTCAAAGTAGACTCCATGATGCTCTTTGGATTACAAAAAAAATTTGACTACTTAAAAAATACTTTTAATATTTTTATTTTAAAAATTAAGGAGCACACTTAAAACTTAAAAGTTTTTATATATTAGGATTTTGTTAGGGTTCTAGGATAAGGAAGCAGTCTGAAAAGAAAATATTTTGCCCCAAGTTTATCCTTATTATGATAAATATGGGAAAAGAAGCCTATTAAGGGAAATATTCTGAAAATAGCATCTGAATGTAGACACAGCTGATACAGAAAACACAAATTTTTATTCAAGTCATTATTAAAATATTTAAACATGAACTAGTGTTTAAGGTATAATATTGCTAGTGGAATCTGAAGGTTGTTTGTTGCTGAGAAATTGGGTGCTCATTTTATTTTCGAGAGGTTTTTTTTGTTGTTATAAATATCTCATAGCATCACGAGAAATAATAGCTCAGCATCTATCTCTTCAGCTGCAAATACCTTTTCAGTTCATTCATCTCCTTCATGTGTTCTGAGCTGCTAGATTCAGACCTGGGGAAAAATATTTTTCTCTTTTTCTGCAGTATTTCTTGCTTTGTTTTAGTTACCTCAATAACTCTTTCCCTTTGTTCTCTTTGGAAGGCACAGCCATTAAAGAAGTTCATGACTTATATTTTCTGTCTGAGGCCCAGAAAAGTTTCTCAGCATTTTCTCAAAGGCACATGGGTAACCTTATCACTTATGAAATTCAGGCACAAACTCCATAATGTTTTAGCTAAAAATAAGTATCTGATTCCTTTCCCATGGCTGCGACAACATTCTGGGTAACAATGCTGGGTACAGAGAATCACAGAAAGTAGAAAATCATAATTAAAATATGTATTTGTTCTGGTTCATTCTACTGGTACTCTCTTGCTTTCTTTTCCCCTTTAAGAGTCATTACATGCTTTCATTTTTCTAACCCAATTTTTTTAATATTTATTTTTGAGAGAGAGAGACAGAGAAACAAACAGCATGAGTGGGGGAGGGGCAGAGAGAGGGAGAAGCAGACTCCAGAGCAGGCTCCAGGCTCTGAGCTGTCAGCACAGAGCCTGACACAGGGCTCAAACTCACAAACCACGAGGTCATGACCTGAGCTGAAGACGATGCTTTACCAATTCAACCACCCAGGCGCCCCTATGCTTTCATTTTCAATATCAAAAAAGCTGTATTTTTAACATTAAAACTCTAATTTTAACAAAATAAGAGGAAAAAAAAACCAAGGTACAATCTACAGGGAAACCCATCTTGGTGCACTGCCCCCACCCCCTACGGGGTTCTGGACCTGCATGCCCTGCGGCACTCCCAGTGACATATATGTACACACAAGGGTGCATTCATGCACAGGCTGTGTGTGGGAGGGAGCTGGCTCAGGAGCAAGCATCAAAATAGTTTTAGAAATGACTGTCCTGCCTAGCACAGGCATTAGAGAAATATTCTTTGCAAAGGGAGGTGGGAAGAAGCATGTGTAGAGTAGGAGGTGGCATGGGCTGCCAGCCCCAGCTTTCCTCTCCCCATGGCACCGGGCCTCCAGGGTACTCACTGCCTGTAAAAGGGGTCAGTCTGAATCTGCCCCAGAGGCTTTGGGCAGTCCTGAGTCCACACCCTGAAGTCAGGGTGGGCAGTTCCCACGGGAGCCCACAGACTAGCAGGTGTAGGTCCATGTGAAGGGCTAGGCAGGAGCCAGGGATGCTGGATCCCAGCTTCCAGCAGTCTCATGGTGGGCCGGTGGTTCTGATGTTCCTCATTCGATCAAGGGGGTTCAGGCTTGAGCCTTGTCTTAACACTAGGTTCCTCAGATTCTTTTCAGATTCCTCTGAGGAGCCCAGAACATTTTTCATGTCTTTCATCTCCTGTTGTGTCCAGTGTGGCGTAGGCACAGCGTGGTGGCGG
Source organism: Herpailurus yagouaroundi (assembly GCF_014898765.1). Lineage (NCBI taxonomy): Eukaryota > Metazoa > Chordata > Mammalia > Carnivora > Felidae > Herpailurus > Herpailurus yagouaroundi. The sequence goes on from NW_024412441.1 coordinate 3,568,097, forward strand.
AGTTCATGGACATGCACAAGAGTATGGCCTCTGATGTTTCTGGGGTGTCAGCTCCCTCCCTGCAGACAGTACCAGGACTCCCATCACAGCTTCATGGGGCCAGCATGATGCTCAGGGTCCCTTTAGCCTGGCTCAGCTTGGGTGAGTCTGGGAACCTGTAGCTGGCATGGGCTGCATTGGGCCGCTTGCTAATGTCCAGAGAGCTGAGCAGCTCTGGGATGTTCTGAGCACTTAAGGAGAAGCTTTCAAATTCCAACTGGGAACATCAGGTAAAAGCCCTGACTCTTGCATGTGAACACACAGGAGGAGATGACACTTATGTTCTCCTTCCAGATTCAGGAATAGTGGTTCTGGGGTCACAGGCCATGCATAGAGAAGAACTAGATGTCACTTAGGTTGGTAAGGCAGGCCAGGCAGGTCTTAGCACAGTCCTTATAGGCCACACTGGCAAACAAAGCCAGTGCCATTTTGTGCAGGAGACAGCCTTGTCATCAGTTTGAACTTGATCTTGGCACTCACCGTCGGCATTGTGAACATCCTGAACTGCTCCGCACGTGCACGTGAAGTGTGGGGCGTGATCCCCCTTCAAGTCAGGTGCCTGCGCGGAATCCCGCTAGGCCACTCAGGGCGCAGGCTATGCGCGATCGATCGCGCATGTCAGGCACAGCGAAGCCACTACCAGCGAATGCCTTAGTTGCACCTCCTTCCCTCCTCCTCCCACCTCCCCGGCGGTCCTCGCAGCGCGCACCCGCATTGCGCAGGTAAACATGGAGCCGGAAATCTGTGCCACGCGGAGGTCGGTGGTGGGCTGCATATCCAAGGAACGTGTAAGTGAAGTAGAGGCAGCACATGGTGCCGGAGAGGGAGTGGTCAGCCTGCAGGGCTTGATGGGGACTGCAGCGGCGTCATCACCAAGTCCTGGGGGCAGGCCTGTTCTGCGTGTGGGCCTCCTGCAACTTGCTATTAGCAGTAGCTGCCGTTTCTCACCTGAGACGCCGCTCTTTTGGATTCATGGAAGCGCAGGAAAGACTGGCGCTATTTCGCTTGGGAGCACAGCCCCTTCGTGGCCTGGAGCTTTTTTGGGGTGAAGGGTGCGCGTGGCCAGCACAGGGCTCTTGCACTGGAGGTTGAAGAGACCATAGCCATGACTGGTGCCAAAGGCTACATGGCTCCCAGGTGGGGCATGACGGACGTGACGGCAACTGGAGGCAGGCACAGAACCAGCACATGGGACCAGAAACGGGAGGGTGAGAGCTCAGCCCCTCGTAGCCCTTCCATGTGAAGCCCTGGCGGTCTCAGAGGAGGTCCATGCTGGCCATGCTGACCACCTGTTCCAACAGTACATGGTTAGTTCCAGCATCAGTACCTAGCCTGCAGTGTCCACCGCCACCATCTGGGCTGTGTACTTGTAGGGTGCCACTTTTTCCGCACCCAGCCTGGGATAGTGACTGTGGATGTCTAAGAAGCCCATCTTGCAGAATGGTGGCCCGTCGTCTTGTGAAGCCTGTTGGTGTGTATGCTGGGCCAACGGTCCACACTGTTGGCATACTTGCGATCTGCCTGGAAGAGGCCAGTTGTGCTTAGCTTGTAGAGCAGCCACAGCACCACGGCTGGAGACATCCCAGAACAACACATTGCCGTACTCACTGCAGGTCGGCAGCAGACCTCACCGTGATGGCTCCTGGGCCAGGTTCTGACCCCTGGTGATGGGCCAGCTGAAAGGCGCTGGAGGCCGGCTGCGGGCGTGGCAGCCCACCAGAGATCAGGATGTGGGCCCACAGTTTGGCGGGGACGTTGGCAACATGGGCCAAGCAGGTAAATAGCCAACGGGTAATCTCTGTCTTAATGCTGAGTACTTACAGGAGGATAATTTTTCTAGATTTTAACTATACCATTTCTCAATACATGATTAAGTTGCCACAGTTGGCTGTTAGTCTTTATTTGAAAGAGAAGCCAGGTACAGGAAAGATGGAGTAATCAGAGTATTCAAGATGGAATCTACCTGAACTATTTGTACTATGAGACATGGCTTAGTTCATAACCAACAATACTTTATATCTACCAATTTCTAAGTCATTTTCTCATTAAAATAATGGTTGACCAGGTGTACCTTAAAATGCCTTCAATTGCTTCTGTGTTAATTTGAGAGTAGAGTTTTGGAAACCAGTGAGATTTAATTTTCAAATCCCATTCAGTTAAGCCAGAGGGAGAAAAAAGGAGGGCAAATTGGAGTTTTTGGTTTTGCTTTTTCATCTTACAATACAGTTAGGGCTTTTATGACTGAAGGGAAGTGATAACTACAGAAGAAAATTATGACAATTCCAACATTTAGTACATTAAAAGGTTTTAAGTACATTAGCAAAGTCTCCTCAGTAAATTTGGAAAGAATGGAGGGAGAAATGTTGCTATTTGTGTTTTATACCAATGTCAGCAGTATTAAATTAGTAAAGAATATATGTGATATATTAAATGCAAAAATACACACACACACACACGCACACAGTACAAACACAGAATGAGAATAGCTTAGCATTCCCAGTTTTTAAACTTTCTCTTCATCATCAGTGGTTCCCTTTAAGGAAGTTTTTCAGGTAAGCATCCTAGAATGTTCTGTTTCCCACCTCATTTATCATTAAGTGATCATGTTTTATTTTTTGTCTCAACTGTGTAATGTTAAGGGGTTGATGGTCTAGTATATACACAAACTGACGAGAAGAGCTAGAGAAGATACCAGGAGGCTCATGATGAAACCTTTCTTAATGACATTTCCCTTATGAACACAGCTTGCCTGCAAGCTGTTACAGAATCGAGAGTGTATCACCAAATGGAAGTTTGAAATTGACCCCCCCCACACACACACGCGTGCGTTCGCGCACGCACACACACACTCACACACACATACATCACAGGTGCAAAAATTCTGCATAGAGTTGACATTTGTCGTCTACTTTGGTTCCTAGACTGTCACTAACCTCACCGATGAGCAAACATAACTACATCTGCTTTCTAAGAAAGTTCCCAATGAATTACAAATACTACACTATAATTTCCAAGTTAGTGTGATAATTCATAAACATTAGCATTGCTCCCAAACTATGCTGAGTAGGCAAAATAAATCATGAGTCACAAAATATTTGCTCCAAAGCCAAGCCCATCGTTCACATGAACAATTTTCAGAAATGATGCAGACAGACTTATGAACAACACTTGCTTATTTTTAGAACTTTTCCTGCCCTTTGAGACTATTCTTCAGCTTTAGGTTAAAGTCCTACAGTGAACTGAACACAAAGCTTAGAGATCAACAAATGTAAATTAAGATAAATGATTATATTTCCAGTTTATATGTCGGAAGAGCATACTGAAGGAAATTTTACATTACTTAATTTTCTGAGCTCCAATTTTTGTTTTCTCATATATCCCAATACAGACACAGACACATGTACACCCACTAGTACACACATGTCTTGACTTCTCTAAAAATGGGTTGACATTCTGGATTCAGTGATTTTCGGTGGTATAACCCAAACTTTCTCAATTAGGAATTTTAAGTGTATCTTCTAGGATCTCCGTTCATTCCTATCAGATTTCCTTCTGTATAGGCATAGGTTTCCTCTGATAGTCAGGATCACCGTTAACATATTTGCGATCAGGTAGATGTCAACATGTTTTAACTTTTATTTTTTAACAGCAAAACAGCCCAGATTTTCTTTGTAATTTATTTTTGGTATCAGTATCATTCCATTTTCTCCATGCTGCCCTTTTGAAGTACATTTAAATCTTCCTTAAAATATAGCGAGCACTCTTCTAGAGAATGCCTGACTTTATTTTAGTTCCTTTGATTTGCAATGCATAGCTTTAGCAATACATCTCAACATATTATTTGTTTTCATCACTGAAGCTCTTTGTTGCAAAGAGTTCTCAGAAGTTTGCTTTTTAGGACAACTTCCTAGACTATAAGGTTTCTACTTAGAACTCCTTGCCTTCTGACTGGTGTAATTTACATGCAATTTAAATTTTCTTGATTTTATTACATTAGGGAATGGCCTGACATGATTCTAGGTTTTCAAACTTCTATATACTTAATTCATTAAGGGAAAAAAATGCAAATTCAAACTAGAGGCTCAGGACCAAATAGGGAGCAGGGCATTGGCAGAATCTTGTGTGGTGTTAGCAGTGGTAGTTGGGGCATGGGGTTAGGCAGTGTTGCCAAAGGACATCTCATATCAAAAAGCAAGTCCGCTGATAATTTTACAGTGACTATTGCATGGATGCTGCTCTAAATGCTTCTTTATTCTTTCCCAATTAAGTTTGTATCCAGTCCAGCGGAAGAGTAGATGTTGATTTTCTTGGGGAGCCCTGAGAATGCCAGAACAGGTGCCAGGTGGTAGTGGAGTTTAGATTCCACTTCTGTAAGGATGACATAACTTGGTTACTTCCTTGCAAGTGATCCATTAGGTAACGTGTCTTATATGTCTCTCATCAGCAGGGATAGTTTTAAAGGAAACAATGGTAGGAGTAAATGTGATGCCCTCACTGACAGGTGTTTTGACCACAAAACCACTTCTTAATTCTCCAGATGATGTATTTCTATGTGTGTGTGTTGTACCGGTATTCAGTTCTGTGCTCCGTGCTAATTTAGTGTAATATACAATCTTGGAAATGATTTCTTTCCTTCCAAGATCCGAGGCATTACTGTGAATAATTAAAAAAGCAGGGCTCTGCCTTATTGGTAGCATCTTTCCAACTTGAACGAATCCCATTTGTTGGCACTGTTGTGGTCATGCCTGACCTTTCACCCAGTTTGAGGGCTTGTTTGCCAGCATCTGCCTGTCTGCCTAGTATGGCTCTACACTCTTAGCACCCGCTTTCCTCGTTGAAATGTTTCCTGACAATGTAAATGTAATATTAAATGTGCATGCGGTTCCTCACCATGTTCCTCCTTTGTGCCAATTATGTATCTTGATTTAGTCTTTTGTGTCTATTTTTTCCTAACTTACACAGACTTTTTTCTCTAGCAAAACTGAATATGTACAGCAACAGCTAGTGTCCTGCCCCAAATGTTCTCTCCCCTGTCTATCAAGGTGTGAGTTTAGTGCTAGACTTTTCCTTTTGTATCCTGCTTAGAAATTCTGTGACATCCATTGTTTGTATTATTTCCAGAAAGTGCCCAATAAATATCTGAAGAATTGAAATATGTTTTCTCCCATTAAAATATAAGCCCCCTGGGGACAGGAACAGTGCCTTGGTGTAATTTGCAATGTACATAAGGTATTAGACATTTTTAAAACATATTTTTTGAATCACAGATTGTTTGATAAATTTGATAACTTCTTCCTGAGTTTTCTTTTTTTTAAAAGAAAGGTCAGATTTTTGATTTGTCCAAATCTTGCAGTTCTTCTGTTTCAGATAGTAGTTCCTCAAAGGAACTCAGCTGTTTCCCTACTAGGTCACTCTCCAGTTTCTGGTTCCTATTGGCTTTGCTGTGTATATCTTGTAGGGGGAAAAAAGGCATTTGTCCAGTCTGCTGCTTTGTAGAAAGAACTGAAAGGGCAATAATGTGGCATTTGTTAGATTTTAAAAAATGGAAGGAAGGGGAGGCTTTTAATTGTATGGGAAATTTAATTAGATTTAGACTAATTAAATTCATTTTTTATATTAACATGTTCACAAATATTATTGCATCTCGTTAGATTTCATTCTTCTAGCCTTACTGAACAATATTCAGTAGTAGTTTCAGATTACAATAAGTTCATTATGAAGATAAGGTGGAATTAGTGTAGGAAGCTCAGCTGGTTGAAGGGGTCTGTACTTTAATTACTGCACAGGGCGTGCATATTAATTACAACACAAGTGATATTTACTGTACCTCAGGAACATATGACAGGGTAGAGATACTGACAGCACCAGCTAATAAACTCAGTATGATAATGAGGAGAAAAGACCATAAAAATAGAAGGAAATAAAATTATTCATAAAGTATATTGATCCCAAAGTAAAGACATTAAGCTCTGATGAAGGGCAACAAAAGGGAAGCTCCTCACTTTATCAAACAAATAACCAAAGTAGAGAAATGTTAGCAGGGAGACAGATTGTGATTATACTGGTCACATGATCACACTCCAGAGAGTACACGGGAGCCATAACATGGGAGATTTTTAATAAATCAGCAGAAAGCCATACTGTCACCTGCAGGAACCGAGGTCGCGGTGGCTAAGGACAGCCCCGTAGAGAAGTCAAACATGCTGTGGTATAAACTGGAAGGAACCACACGCATACAAAATCTGGTTCGGGAGCCACTGTCCCCTCTGGAAAAACGAGGGCACACCTAAGAATACTGCAGGAATTACTCTCAATAGCAACTCCGGGGGCCATCACCCACTTTTCCCTGTTATTAGAAATCACCAGCTCTGATTCCGAGATGACAAAGGGGAACAGTTGGGGGCTGGTTAGATAATTTTTCTCAGAAAATGCTCAGTTATGGTGTGATCCTTTCTAAATCTACACAACTCAAAGGAAAGTTCATAAATTTTGGCTTCAAGTGATTAAATGTGAGATTTGTTTTGTTTTGATTTTACATGGGCCTTGCAAAGAAATGGTATTTTTTAAAAAACAATTATTTGATCAACTTCTAACAGTTACAAACAAGCTTATTTTCGGGGGAAAAAAACCCTGGCTAAAGTGCTAATTCTTAATTTACATCAAATAATTACTGTAGTCAGGTGTTTGCTAAGTATTTGTTATTTTTAAGCTTGTTACCCAAAATCTGCCACAAATTGTGCTCAGAGTTGAGTTATTATGGATAGAAAGTACATCAGTTATGTGTTTCTTTTAACACATAGAATAATGATGTTGACCAAACTCTTACAATCGCTTTAAGTTAATTTTAGGAGGAAAACATGTTGTGGGTGTATATACGAATAGCGATCTTAATATATAGTGCAAATATGTGATATATATATGTACAAATGAACTCTAATCTGTATATAATATCATATGTATTTCTGGTTAAAGTACCTAAAAAATAATAGTAAATCTAGATAGTGCATAATCTGGCCCTGTATTTTGGTAATACAGTTAGAGGTGTCTGGAAACAAAAAACAAAAGGAAAGATTATTCGTTTTGGTTGAAATCTATAAAATCATGAATTGAAAGGGTTAGATGTCAAATTACAGAATGAAATTATGGCAAATCTCACTTTGCAACTTGGGCAAGACAAATAATATGTATAACCAGCTCACTCTGAACTGAATTATTTTAATTTACGCATGCTGGAGCCGAAGTGAAGATAGCCCTGGACTCCCTCATGAAATGGGGGTGCCATGCCTGGTTTGCTGTGCTTCCCTTTGCCCTTCTCAGTGCCTTACTCTATGTATGCCAGTATTCCAATGTTTTCATGCTAGCCTTTCTTTTCTCCGGTAGAGGGGTTGTTTCATTCATATTAAGGTGAAATATTTCCAGGGAATATTTTTAAGAGAACAGTGTTTCATGAAAGCTTATGTTGTAACTTGACCATTAACGAAGTACTTCTGTATGAGCAGGGGATCTATCTGAAATTACTCAAGTGTATCAAATAGTTATGAACACAACCCACATGAAAGGCCAGGCATAATCAGAATGTGGGAAAAGTGGTAATTCAAGTTTTATAATCGGTACTGTTGTGAACTGGGTTATTTTCATCAATACCTGTGTGATATTACACTGTTAAGACTCAAGGCTGTAGGATTGTAATGTACCAGGAACATGGTGGGTAGATGTTTGATGAATATTTACTGAATGAATGAATAAACAAATGATTCATTTACTGAATGAATGATTGATTGAATGAGTCCTCCTCAGGTGGTGTTTCCTTAATTCTTGAAAGGTACCGGTGGTGTTTCTGTTGTATCTGGTGAACTGGCTACTCTCTGTTACTCTGGCATTTTCCTTTTTGTACTGGCAGTCCCTGACCATGGTATCTCTCTCACCACCTGAAATGTAAGTGCTGGCCGGAGTGGATGACCACTGTCAAGTGGGTGGGCTCTTGCTCTGTGTTTGGAAGCAGAGGGTATACGTGATAATGCGAGATTGATGCACTTGTGTTGAAATCTGGAGCATGAAGTCATCTGTAGCTTACCCATTGTAAAGCTCAAACAGTTTTATGATAAACTTGAATGGCTTTAGCAGACTTTCAGTTATCAAGATGTTGATTATGGGTTTTTATTTTGTCCAAAATATCCTGATATTTGGGAAGAAAAGAATGGTTTAGGTGCAGACCAATTATATGTATAAATGGGAACTTGCAAGCCTATGACCCCTATCCACTTGGATTAGTGTTAAGGAATTAGAACACAATAGAGACAGAATAGATGGAAAACTTATTTAAAATTTAGAGAATAATTCTGATTCTCTATTAGTGTTTCATGGGTTTCTGTTAGGAGTTTTCTTCTCTTTGTCAGAGTTTTTAATGTTTCCTGTTAGTATTATTTTTCCTTGTTCCTCTTACAAGGTGCCTGCTGTCCTTGTGCCATCATTTGCCCTAAGCTTCTTCCCTTTTCTCATATTCGCTGCTTCAATGATCTATAGTTCATTGTTCACCATTATTTTTCATCCTCCTCCCATCCAATTTGGTTCTGATATTTATTTCTGCAAACATTACTTTCTGTCTTCTGTGTCTCTACTTTAATGGCTAATTTGACATTCAGGAGCTTCTCTTCTTTCTTCAGCAGAGGAAGAGTAGAGTTTGTTGAGAAACTAGTTTGGGGATATCTATTAATGTTGACTTAAGAAAGAAGGGAAGTCCTAAGCTTCCTTTATTTCTGCTTTGAATAATGAGGAGGCAGAGAATATTTGATGTAGATATTAAATAGAGACAAGAATTCTGATGCTCAACATGTTGTAGAAAACAGAGGATTTAGGAATTAAAATATCACTGAGACAAAATAGGTTGTATCATCTAAAGATTGGGGTAACTAGTTCATATCATCAATTAAGAAAATCATTATTTTTACATTTGGAGTAAGTATATGGTCAATCTTGCTGCACTGTGTTGCTTGAAATTAAAATTTTAATGTTAAACAGAATAGATGACCTTTTAAAATATAATACACTTGACCCAATATGCCCAATATGCTTTGTAATCACTACAGTCAGAGAGAGCCACAAAATTCTTGTGTTTCAATCACACAGAAACTCTTGTTAATTGTCACTGCAGTGAAGCAAAACTTCTAGAATGTCCCCAAAGCTTTTGAACCCCAGTGCAGAGTTTAATTTCTTGAAGCAGCTCAAGCTCCAAGTAATTTCATAAAGTTTTAGAAGGTTAAGTTTCTGTCGTAAACAAATTTATGTTTGTGGATGTTGATAATTAGAAAAAAGTATTTTGTGAAAATCTGAGGAAGTAAGATTGAATAGATAATTAAAAATTGCAACATTCTAATCAATAAAAAAGATGGATATGATTGTTCTTGCCATTCTATTTCTTGGACCTTGTAAATCTTCATAAATCCTTTTCCTTTCTTTTTTTTTTAAGATCATGTTGTATATTCATCACCACAAAGTGGAAGTCATAGTTAAAGTTTTCTGAAAGTCTTAGATTGTATAGCTCCTATAGTGTGATAAAATAGTAATTCATTGAGAAACCTCAAAAGTGTGTCATAGAATAGTATTAACAGGAATAAAAGAACAGAAAAGGCAACCTGTGATGGAAAATTCACAGGTCTGTTAGAAATTGTCAAATTGATCAGCATCACTAGGAACTATTGAGAGGAGCAAAGGTGATGTGCTTATTATTTGATTTAACAACAACAAATATCAAAACAAAAATGTTTGATTTCTTTTGGGAAGGATCATTTTTCCATTTACCTTTTCTGAAACAATCCCCACCCTCTGTTCCCCTGTTCCTGTTACAATTAGTCATTACCTACTGTTGCTTATGATTTGTTGGCAGTCTCTGACTGCAATCTGTTGCTCTGTGACAGATCAATTCTTTTAGCCTACAGACTCATTCCTGAATTCAGCCAAAATGAAAAAAAAAATACATGTACATATATATATATATATATATATATATATGTAAAAGTCTAAGTCACATTGCTTTGGCTAATGTGGCAGATCATTCTTTTAAAGGGGTGCCCTTAAAGGGAGATCATTAATGAATCCTGCACATATATAAAGGGAGTGAATGACATTGACTCCCTATGCAGAACCGGTTCAGAGTCCATATGTATAGACTGCGGAATTTGAAGTATGTTCATTTACTATCGTCACTTTTAAAGGAGACAATTTCAGAGCAATATTTTAGTTAGAGGAGTTGCTTCTGAGCCTACTGAAGAGAATTTGTAGAAATCCTGTTGTTTATACCCACACACATATAGATGTATACACACACCACTGAGTTTAAATAATCCCAGTAAGATTCATATTGCTCAAGTTTTTCAGCAAAAGAAATTATAGTTTTCTTGCAATCAATTTAACAGTCAGAGCTTTGGTGTAGCAAAATATATGCTTCGTAGCCCTTCAAAATTTACGCAGTTTGTACATATAGATATATGCTGTATATATTTTGAAGTGATACGTATGTTGAAATTTTTCCTCACTTAAAACCATGCTGCATAATTGATTGGAAGAGTTACTCTCATCACAGTCTATTTTTGCAGCAAAGCAGAGGCTATTTGAGATGCTTGTAGTTTTTTTTTTTTTCTTAAATGCTTTACTTTAATGCAAGGAAGGGAAAAACTAGTCATTATATAGCAAGATATTATTCATTGTTGGTTTGTTCTGAATGATGCTGAATTAAGTAACATTACTGCCTAACAAGAAAAATATGTTAAAAACCATTTTCTCCATTAACTTTTGGTGTCACTGTTGTCGGACTCAGCAAGACCCTCTTCGGTGAGACACACATACACAGACTAGTCACTCACATACTCATTGTCCTTTAAAAAATATGTAATCCCTTAAGTTTGCTACCTTACAGACCCGAGGAACAGCTTGCTTCTCAACATTTCTATACGATAAGGTCGCCTCAATCACAAGGCCGGAGCTGCCAAATTAAGAAAATTGGTGGGCTATCAAGGAAAGTAGTATTGAACCAAAAGGCAGATGTTTCACTGTATGTTATACATTGGTGAAACACCCTCGGTCTGTCAGCATGCATTTTCTAAAAGCATACACTAGCCACTGTGTTGGTTCCTGTTTTCATTTTGAGTTTGTAAAGGGCCCTCCTTGTTTGGCTCCTGGAAATCTACCAACTTTTCTTGCTGTAAAAATAAGACAAGGTACTCATTTGCTAGAAATTACTCTAACCACTTGAGAAACACCTTACAATTTTTCCAAGCTCAATTTGGAAGGAGGCTGTAGGTATTAGGGCCGTGATGCAACTTCACAAATAAATCCATGACGGGTAAAGCAGAATATAAACAGCATATCAATATACACAAGCCACAGGGTCTAGGACATAGTATGGGCAGGATTGGGTTGCAAAATGCTTGCATTTTTAGTCTAATTATTCTTTTCACTAATTCCTTCTATGAAGAAATGGAAGAGTCCTTAAACATACAAATGTGGAAATTGAGGACTGAACACGTTACTTCGGGTAAACAAGGGATACAGGAAGGGACAGCTCTTTTATACTTCGTTTTGCACTATTTGGTTGCATTTGACTGTGTTTGTACTCATGTAGGATAATCTTTTTCAAAGATTATAAGAATTATTTTACAATTAAACTTTTTAAATAATTTTTACAGAAAAATGACTTAAGCAAATATACTAATTCATTGAAACATTACCTAAGATTAAAGTTTACTTTTAACATGATATCATTGTACATAGATTCTAAAGACTATCACATTGTTTGGATTTTACTATATTTGAATAAATAGCAGAAAACACACAGAAACTAATTGAAACATATTCCTTTGTTCTGGTAAATTACTACACATGCCTCTAGCTGCCTAGTATCTGAGGTTCTGTAAAAGGAGATTTTTATTTTATTTTTATTTTTTTTGCCCTCCCAGTGTGTTTTATCCACCATTTAAAAACACATTTGAAATATATTGCAATTGCGTGAGAAGTGACATAAATACATTTGGTGATTAATATTTATTTGATCAACTGTGAGTGCAACAATATGACTTCTAATTTGAAACCACACAAGCTTCCTTTTCAGCAATCCTGCCTTTCAAAGCCTTTCATTTGCTATATCCCAGGCTGATCTTGGAAAGAGAATCTGTTCGATGTACTTTTCCCTACTCCTTTTCCAACTTGAAACAGGAGAGTGGGCATTTGGCTGTATTTCCAGGTGTGCCATATTGGAACTTATGTAACACGCGAAGGGATGGGGAAACTCTTAGGTTCTAGACCTGTGGATGATTCCTGAGAGCTTGGCCTGTTGAAACATGCTCCAGGGTGTATGGATTGGAAGGTCTATGCATACATTATCTGCCATATCTAAACATGCTCACACACATTTTGTAAAACGGCAGAGTTGATGTCTGGAAAACTTCTCCCAATGTTAACTAAAGATCCTGTTCTATTTCATATTATTATTCCTATTGTTTTATTTCCATCCCCTGTGCTCGTGGTGTCTTTTGTGGCACTTCAGCTGTGATGAGATGGGCGCGTGAGCAGCTTCCTCCAGAATTGGCGCCAGCTGGTTTGGAAGACTGGCAAACCTTCAACTTCTCCCTCGATCCACCACGTTAGAGATTGACTTTATTATCTGCTATAGTTTCATGCCATCCATGCCCAGTTTCCAGTGGCCCGGAATGCAGGCATGTAACAGGCCTGTTCACTATCGTACTTATTCTGATTTAGTCATAACCTCAGGAATTGCCTTTTAACAACTCCAAAAAAAAAAAAAAAAAAAAGTGAGGGTCATCCACTTCTAATGCTGGAAACCCTGTGATAATCTGTTCCATGCATTCAAATGAAAATATGACTTCTTGGCAGAGAATAGCATTATAATGTAAAATCCCATATGCTGTTATACAGTATGTTGCAATCTGTTTTACGGCTGCCTCTATTCTAACGAGTGAATACTGCCAATAAAGCAATTGAAGATAACACTAATTGCTTATTTCTGTGATCCATAATTTTTATGGCTGCCTTATAGCTCTTTAGTCAAATAGATGCTTTTTGGCCTTTAAGATCTAGAACTCGTGTACGGTAGCAATTGAAACTGGAAATGTACATGCTGGCCTGAGAGACTTTTCTGTACTTGATGAATAGGATGCAGCAGAGAAAAAAATGGAAAGTTGTGAAAGAAAATAGACATCTTCAATCGGCTCTAACAGGTAACCACTAGATTTTATCAATATTTAGGTGACTTTAAAGAAATACATAAATACGTGGCTGTATTCGGTTGTCAGGTTTTCTTTGGCTTCACGCATTTTGGGGCCTTTTGGACACAAAAGCGACCACAGAAGACACGGTGGTGTGTGAGCACAGCTGGTTGGAGGCAAGGCTCTGTGCTCCATCCTGGGTTTTCCACACTTTGGCAATAGGACTCGAGACAGTGATTCAACTCTTCTGAGTGTCGGTTCCTCTCAGAAATGCTCTGGTGACTAAAAGGCTGGGAACACACCGCTGCCCATAAAGTACTCTACCCATGTGTGTGGTTGTGCTGGGTCCCTGTTTGGGGCCATCACGACATGCTTTTTCATGAATACTGTCCTAGAAACCCCAAATTATGCAGCGTTTGTCCAAGGATTTATCCAGTTCTTTGCTACTCAGAGTGTAGTCTGTGGATCAGGAGTGTTGGCGTCACCTGGAAGTTTGGTAGAAATGTAGAATTGCTGGCCCTCCCCCAGGCCTGATGTTAAGACTCTTCCTTTGATCAAAATCCCCAGGTGATTAGTATGCACACTACAGACCAATACAGTCTAACGTACCTTATGGATGAGAAAGTGGAGATTCAAAGGCAAGGTGAAGTGATTCGTAAGAGGCCATGTAGTATGTTCAGAGCTAAACCATGTTGAGAGCCTGGGGCTTCGCCTCTGTGTTTAATCCATGCTGCCTCCACCTTAAAATAGCGAAGATTTAATTTTATTGTGTGGCAGATTTCAGATTAACTACATAGGCTCAAAAGTGGGCAACATATTTGTAGCTTAAAATAATGTAAGTCGGGAAAGCCATCTGTTTCTGCTTTATTTGGTCAGATAGTGAAAATACAAATCAAAGCAAACAATAGGTTGTATTACTGAGCTTAAGTTACACATGAAAAATGTCTAGAATACCCATAGATTTCTACTCATGGAGCTCTGTAGATATGTTCTCAATTGAAGAATTTAAGAATATGGTCTGAAATTCAGACAAAGTACATGTGCAAAGATCATGAGGTCCTAGTATTCCATTTTTCTTTTTGTATCCAGCTTTCTAGCTACTATAATCTCTTTGATAAGAAAAATAGAGACTTATGTTTAAGTAGGCATTTATTTTTCCTATTCCAACAGAAATATATGTGCTATGTTCAAATAGAGGTTGCAGAAAAATCAGCTAATTTTGTAAATAACTGAAAATGTTTATAATTCCCTGATGAGATATATACATTATATAAGCAGTTCTGAGAAATACCACTATATTAGTTTAACCATTATACATATATATAATAATTATAATAATTTTATATATAACAGTATATATATGTACATATATACTATATGTACATATATATACTATTATATATGCTACTCTGCACACTGCCAGTATGTTATTGGACACACTGTCAATGTTTTTCACATGTACTAAGAGCTGAGCATTGCAAACCAATATAACTTATTATCCCATTTAATCTTCACTACAAATCTGCAGGGGTACTACTATTATCCTCATTTTATAAATGAAATGACGAACCTCCACTAAAGAACTTGCCCAAGGACACACAGCCAGCAAGATGAAACTGACTGAGGAATGAGGAGTTTAAATGTATCTTCCAAATTAATGTTGTGACTGGTAAAACTTTTGAGTCCCAGTTCCTTAAATTCTGATTTAATTAGATCTTTTCTCTCCATGTGAATTTCTACCTTAATTTCATGCAGTGAGGCTGGGACGGTGTTAACCTTTTCTGCCTTTTGCACCAAGCACCTGGTTAGGTGAACCAGCTGATGTCCTGTGTCTAAGAAGTCTGGGGCTGGAGTTGTCCGTAGCCAGGGAAGGAAGGAGTCTTAAATACCCTACTGTTATCTCCATGGTCAGAAACTGCTTCCCCCCAAATGCTGAGTCTAGGTTCTTGGTTCTTCAGCTCTTACTCTCTAGTACTGAGACTGACAAACAAATAAGGGTTGTAATAAAAATGCCAGCATACTTGCGAATATTCTTAATGAAATCAGTGGCACAGGCTTTCACAGAGAAATGGATACGGAAGAAAGAAGGAGACAGGGCTACTCAAAATGGTTCTCGATACAGCTGTGGGAGCCTTGTGACTGAAGGTTAAAAGCTCAAGAGAAACATGTGAGAGAAAAAGAAGGTGCAAGACGGAGAAAGGATTGATACTAGTAATTGCAGAGATAGTCTAGAATAGCGATTAATAAGCAAATGGCAAAGGGACCGATCTGGAAAAGGAAGAAAACACTCACACACAAGCAAACGTATAAAGCTCACCCTCATTTTATATGACACGTTTGGCTCCATGCTGATAGTCCACGTGTAGAATCTCCAAAAGCTGTACCTTGCCAAATGTTAACTGTTAGTATGTGCCGAAACCTCATTATGTATGAAAGGATATGATCAGAAGAGAGGACTGTTGCAACCAGCTGTAACCTATAGCATTCAAATAACTATCTTGGTGTGAGAGACAAACATTGATTACTTAATTCCAACACTTTATAATGCTTCATGGGGAAAAAAAAGACAGTTTTCCTTGCACTTGTTATTTTCTTTTATATTAGATGACTAGGTTCTACATTATCTTAGAGTGTCCTGGTTTGACTACCTAATTTTTTTCTTTAAATACTGGATAAAGGATCAATTTAAATATCTCTAGCCTACCAACGTGGTGTCACTTGGATATATTGCAGTATTTATGATACCCTATGATTAATGGGATTTTTCAGAGAAAAAGAAAGAGATCATCTCTTGAATGTAAAAAAAAAAAAGTAACATATCACAAAATTCTGATTTCTTAGATGAAAACTCATGCCATGTGCAACCTATCAAGATTATAGAAATAGAATGATCCACTATTATTTCTTCTCTAAATCCTGGTTAATTTTTTTTTGAAACTTTCTGCTTTACTTTAGAAGTGGGACTAGCATTGCCTTCTTGGGCTCTGATCAGTTTGATTTTTCAGCTACACCAAGGGGCTTTTATTTCACCTCTTTGTGAAATTGGCTGGTTTCCTAAAGTTATTCTTCTATTATAATTTAACACAGTAAGAAGAGAGTAGGAAAAAAAAGAGAGATCTAATATGGTATTATTTTATTACTACATAAAACTCCATTGTCAGAACGGAAAATACAGGAAAGGCTCTACACACAGATGGCTAAAAAGTTAAAGCCGAGTAAATGATCAGAGAGAGAGAAAAACAGAATCGTATTACAGTCTATGTTCCTCGGTATTATTTTGTATGCATGTCTTTGAATTTGAAATTCAAATAAGGCTTTTTATATATATATATATATACATAATTGAAAACAATTTTTTGATAAACAAGCAGACCAGATATCCAAACAAGAAAACGCTGCTCTGCCCTCTTTCCATTTAATCACAGAAGCCCTTGCCTTACCTTATATTATAGGAATGGAATTGTAGGGATTAATATGAACAAACTTAACCCTTTTTAACTTACCCTCACGTAGTGTTTTCAGCTTACATGCCACGGGAAATCTGGGCAGGGCGGGGTAGAGGGGGATAGGAAGGTGCAGAGGGAAGGAGGATGTGAGGGGAGAGGAATAATAGAAACCTTTTTAATATATTGATGCGAAATGAAAAGTAATTCAGAAATGCAATTTAGTGATGACCTCTCCTTTGGGTGGTTATGAAAAACAGCCTTGTTTTCTTTTATAAAGAAATGCTGGCATGCTTGACTTTAGTGAATCAAGAGAATTGTTTGCCAAATAGCAGTGATGGTGTGTGTCCTTGTCAGAACACCTGCTGTATTCTCCCAGCAAACACTGGGGCCATGGCGTCTCTCCTCTAATGACACCTCATCAATCCGCTCCTATCAATGTCCCAGCCATGGAGGTGACTTCGAGTGTTCAGAAGCCTTAGAAAATGTCAACGTTTTGGGAGAAAAGGTCAGTCACAGCTTCCCCCCCACCTCCCCTGCCAAGCCACCGTGGGCCTGGCGTTCATTATCCTAATTAAATCCAGCAGCTGAACATCTTCTTATCTGTAGGGGAGGAGAGCAGGGGCATGATGCAATAGGATTGATTTGCATATCCAAAGTTAATTAGTGCGGAGGAGCAGGTGTACAGTAATAATAATTATCACACATGACAATCACCTGTGACCACTTCCCCGCGCCCCTTCCGGGATTCAGCGCAGTGATTGCTGGCTGGTTTTTTTCCTTGCTTGATACCCATCCTGAGCTGTTTATGTCCTTGTGCCTCTCTTCACAAACCTGCTGTGAGTAGCTCGTCTGTTCCTTAACAGGCGCTGTATTTTTCTCTAAAGGTATATTTTCCCCTGTTTCATTTGGAGGGAGAGACTATTGTAAGGCAGCTATTTTCAATTTTGTTTGCTGAAGTTGTCACATCCTGGTGGAGCCTGGGTATTTATTTTTAGATTACATGTAAGTGGATAAGGAAAAAAAAAGTGCTCAGGATCATAATTTGAAAATCCCACTTTGCATCATTTGAACATTTTATCTTGAGCATATGCTGGCGAATCAGTCTGATCCAAAATAAACTTATTAGACAGCAGACACATGAAACCAAGTGACAGTTTGATGTTTGCCACGAGACTCTCCGTGCCAACGTGAAGTGGAACGGCAAGACTGGATCCATAGCCCTCTGACCTCTCAGGCTGTGGACAGTACGATAGAACCCAGGCTCACTGGACACTGACCCGAAGAAACCAAAGAAGATTTTGGTGGGTTGTTTAGGGCTTGGCAGAGTCTAGGGTAAACAAACAAACATTAGAATGATCTACCAGTAGGAAGACTTCAAATTGTAGCCTCGGAGCAAATTCAGTGCAGCTCACAGGATAGCTCTCATGATGCCTTCATCACAGAAAGCTTAGATAGATTACACTCTTCGGATTTCACTTGCACATAAATGTGTAGGTTATGCGTGTTTAAAAGTGTTTTCTCTGTCAAACGAGGGTAATTTTTTCAAATTAAGCCAAAAAGCATGCCCTGGAAATGGGATGTGCTTTTATAGAAATGAATTATTGCTGTGTGCTATACAGGAATTCAACACTCACAATGGTGGGCTAATGAGTAGGTAAGAACAGAATATTAAATACAAAGAAATTTTTCTGGGTAAAGGGGAGGCATTAATGTTAAATTAGCTATGAAACTGTGACTGTTTTAAATTTTTTTTTTCACTCTGACTTTTGTCTGTTTCACTTTTATTTGTCAGGGTACACTTTTGCCAATCAAGTCAAGTATAACAGGTGGGCCTCCCTTTCACACGGCTTTAATGATAAGTGACAGAGATGGCAAAAGGCACTCAACCGCCTGCAGAATGCATTAAAAATTCAAAACTTTACTTATCAGTCTTTTATTAAAACTTTCTGTAATTGTGCAAAATTATTTCCCCACTGGGTTAGCTTTCAATACGGAGTACAATTACATTTCTGACACAAAAATAATTACAGTTAGAAAAAAAACTACAAGAAAAAAAAAGTGTTTTTTAAAGTGAAATCCATCCATTTTACGTCCATGAAGAGGCATTGCAATGAAAATTTAAGTGATTACTGAACTAAAGCTCCAGTTTTGAATATTTAACTTTCGGGGGCGCCTGACTGGCTTAGTCAGTTAGGTGTCTGGCTTCGGCTCAGGTCATGATCCCACAGTTCGTGAGTTCGAGCCCCACGTCGGGCTCTGTGCTGACAGCTCGGGAGCCTGGAGCCTGTTTCAGAGTCTGTCTCCCTCACTCTCTGCCCCTCCCCAACTCATGCTCTCTCTCTCTCTCTGTCTCTCTCAAATATAAATAAACATTAAAAATTGAAAATTTAACTTTCAATACTAGATAGCTGGGTGGAAGTCTAGTTTGTAGAAATGTAAAGAAATTGTGGTTTAGGGTTAAAGACTTTTTAGTCCTTGTCTGTTTACTAAGGAAATACTTTTGTGTATTGTATCTTTCATCTGTCACTGTTAGCATAGCTAGAATGGTGGATCTAAATTCTTTCCAAGAGGATAAATATTAACAGTAAGTAGTTGTGTTTCATGGAATTAGCTGTGGTTTTTCTATATGACTGATATCTTCTTAGCTTATTTTTTTTTTTTAAATGTGTTTAGTTTTGAGTGAGAGAGAGCATAGGAGGGGCAGACAGAGAGGGAGAGATTGAATCCCAAGCAGGCTCCGCACTGTCAGCACAGAGCCTGATGCGAGGCTCAAGCTCATGAACCACGAGATCATGCCCTGAGCCAAGACCAAGAGTTGGATGCTTAACAGACTGAGCCACCCAGGCACCCCTAGCTTACGATTTTTAATGTAAGCACTGATAGCTCTGGACAGAGGGCTCTGCTTATGTAAAGCAACATTCAAATAATTCCCTGCTTCTACTTTGGTCATCTTTATCTCTTAATCTAAAATCCTACCAGTCAAGTTTGCAGAAAAATAATTGCCATGTGAACATTCCCCTAAGATGTAGAGATCAACACGTTTTCACATAGGCATCTTTTATGTATAAGACCCTGTAGTTGGAACTCTGGGAAATAGGGAAGCATGAGTTTCTATTTCAACTGGAGCTTTTGGAATCAGCTCAGATTTCCATGAAAGCTGGTGCTACTGCACTTTATTTCATTCCACCCTAATGGCACATTCCTATTGAGGAATATCCATTGTGTATTTATTAATTACTCACATAATGTCAGGCAATGCCACTTAAATCTGAAGTTTTACAAGTCTTACTCAAATCTTTGTTCTTGTCCTTCACTAGGTCACAACCTAAAAGGAATATAAGAGAATATAAGAGATTATATAAGGAATATAAGAGAACTAAACTACAATTGTAGGTGAAAAACACCAGGCATCTCCTCAGTGGGGAGTACAAGATGATCCACTGGCTCTGGGGATATACCATAACTTCTCTATGTGTGTATATGTATATATTCATTTAAGCTCATTATTTTTAATTTATTTTTTTTGAACTTAATATACATAGCATAAGGGGCACCTGAGTGGCTCAGTTGGTTAAGTGTCCAACTTCAGCTCAGGTCATGATCTTATGGTTCATGAGTCCAAGCCCTGTGCTCGAGCTCTGTGCTGACAGCTCAGAGCCTGGAGCCTGCTTCTGATTCTGTGTCTCCCTCTTTCTTTCGCTCCTTCCCCACTCATGCTCTGTTTCTCAAAAATAAATAAACATCAAATATAGATAGATAGCATAAGTATATAAATTGAGAAACTAAAACTTTATTTTCCCATTAGCAAGCCTTTTTATTGTTGTGTGTGTGTGTATGTGTGTGTTTAAATTGAGGGGCCCTTACTGGTCCTGCTTCCATGAGTGGCAGCAGCCAGGGGGAAAAAGGGAGGGGAACCAGGCAGCCCAAGGAAGGAGTCATCTCCACAACATTCCATTTATATACAGAACGAAACAGACAAGCACAGAGCCACTATTGCAGGTAGAAGTTGGCAGCATGGGAAAGGGGAGGAACAAGTGGAGAGTTGGGGTATCATTAAAAAATGTATACCCCCCCCCAAAAAAACTGAGGTGCCTGGGGGCAACTGGTCTACCTTAACCCAAGAGGAATCAGAAGATCAAAAGCAGTTTGGGAAGCCCAGAACTGTCAGGGAAGGAGGCAAGAGGTGGGGGCTGTTTGGCAACTGGGGTGAAGGGACTGGGGTTGATTCCACCAACCCCTCCAGTCTGGCAGGAAGAGGAAGGCTTACAATCCCCCGAAGGTAGGTCTGGGGCTGCCAGATGCTCTAGGCAGGAGGCCAGAGGGGTCTCACAAAGGTGTGCCCTCCAGAGAGATGATGGCACTGCCCCCTTCCCTTCAGCTACTCTGTCAGGGTACAGTGGTCCTTGACCTCGTTGTAGCAGTTTGGTTGTAATTCGTGCTTGACCCCTGTAAGCTTCTTGATGGTGTCCTTAGAGCTGGCATAGATCACTGTGCTTTTAAGGGGTTCAGACTCAGGTGCCCAGAAGATAAACAGCAGGTCCTCCTTCTTGTTCTCCTTGGTCTCCTAGGTTACATCATAGTGGGCATAGTGGCAGTACTTATCTGGAGCATCTGCACAAAGGTGACATAGGGTTTGTCTTCTACAGTTTGGCCCAGATCACCTACCAGAATCTCCTTGCCCTTCTTCAGGATGATATTCTTGTCCTCATTCAGGCAGAAGAACATCAGCACCTTGCACTTCTTCACCTCCTCTGGGGTTGATGACTTACGTGCTTTCGTGTCATCAAACGCTTTGATGATGCCATCAGAGATGGCCACACCAGAGGCCATATTTCCAGATATGAAAGGTGAGGCAGAGCAAGGAGAGACAGAAAGATGAGAGCTATTGCAGCTGCAGCCTTGATCCAACTGACAAAACCAAATCTTCAAATTCAAATTTTAAGTGGTCTTTAACATGGAATATGTTTATGTCTTTAGCTCATATGTAGATGTTTTTGTATTTCATTTGGGCACTTGCATAATATGGCAGTGGTCATACTGTGAATGAGAGGTTTGGAGACTTTCATGACTGTCTTGGTTATACCACTAGTTGGTGTGTCCTTAAGTGTGTAATTTAATCTTTATCTAAGATTCTTTGTCTTATCTCTTCCTCCTGAATTCCTCCTTTTCTTACATAATAAACAATTATGGAAAGATCACCATGTTCCAGTAACTTTTGTAAGCAATGTATTAATCCCTTAGATACTTACAACAACCTTATGAAGGAGGTACTATAATCACCCTCTCAAAGAGGATGTGCTACTTAAGAAAGCTGGGAGGAGGTTTGACAAAACAAGTTTCATGGGCACTGAGAATAGAGTGGAGAGGAGTAGGTGGCCATGGGAGACATTCTTTGGACCATCTAGATGATTCATGAGACTGATGACTGCTGGTTGCTTGCTCCTAACTTCCTGACCTTTAACCCCAGAGGTTTCCAAAGCAAAACTTCTGCTGAAAGTTTTGATTTGGCATTTGATGGAGGAATGAATGTAATACCACTAACAGCTATGCTTACAGAGGAGACTTCTTGAAAGCAGAACAATTAGACATGGAGGTTTTATACTGTGAGTTTAGATTTGCAGGCCTTACACGAAGCTCAAGTCCTGCCATTGTCTTGCCCAATCACATGTCAGCCCCATCTATTGCAAATTTTAGAGAATAATATGTCAACTTTGTAAATAAAAAGAAATAGCAAGTTTGCATAGAGTTTAAATCACACTGAACACTTTGCAATAAGTCTCAACAAGTAACGATACTACTTTGCCACATGTTGTCTCCTTGACCTGCCAAGGTATATAAAGCTTTGTAGAAATAATAATGAACAAAGACAGGCTGGGTAAGTGGGTGGTTGGAACATCAGCTCTTCAGAGCTCTTTCTAGCCTTGGTGTTGAGTCATTTGAGGCAGACACTGGGTCAGATTCTTGGCTCTTGTGTGCCTGTTTGTCCCTTGGAATAAGGGGAAGAAAGGCCGTACTTGGCATCCAGACAAGGTTCATGAAGTGCTTTAAGAGCCTATTTTGAAAGGCTGTAACGTCAAACAGAAGTGGATAACATTCTGTGTTTACTGATGGCATGAATAAGAAGCACAGGTGATTGGACTGAAAACATCTCTGAATAAGAGTGTTTTCAGAATTGGGGAATGATTGACAGAGGCCCAGAAGGCTGAGATGTCGTACACCTTGGCCCTGGCCATTGTCACTTGGCATGTAAGGGTTAGCATTAGAGCTGGCCTTAAATCCTCATGGTCTTGGAGGTGTAGGAGAGGGAGGGCAAGCAGAGAGACAGAGAGAGCTCCTTCTCCACTTTTGAGACCCTATGACATGCCACTGAAGTAACTGACACCTTGAGACTCTTAATACAAATTTAGATAATGCAGCGCTTTGGGGGAGATGATGAAATGAAAACACCAACGAAATAAAGGGTCTTCGTTTACTTTCCCTTTTCCTGGTATATGGCTAAACAGGTTAAACACCTGTGAGAAGAGGGTGCTTCAGGGACACCCTCATACTCAAATTGTTCATGGGTGTCTTGGAGATTGCACTCCTGTCCTTGTGCGGTGATTAGTTGCCTCTTCATCACTGGTGAGGCTGGCAGTGAGGAGCAAGGCCTTCACCTGCAGGTGTTGCCATGGCAAAGGACACTTGGAATAGATTCAGGCAACATTAAAAGGCAAAAGTGAAAATGAGAGTAGAGAGAAAATAGAAGCTTGATTTAAGGAGCATTTGAGTGGATCCAATCGCCTCCCTCACGATAGCCATGGCCAAGCTCCAGATCACCCCTCCTCTTTCCTCCTGACTTCTGAGCTTCTCAGAGTCCTGGTAATCTGGTGCATAAGCTGACTTTGTTTAAAACTTAAATTTTTTTTAAATACAGCAAGATTTCTTTTTAACACACTGTAAAAATTATTCTGCTCCTAGGAGACATGGTTTGGTTTCTTAATCCAAACAAAATTAAGGAATTATGAAATGGGAATTGGTTTATTGACTCAATAAAACAATTTCTTTTTCCGTATTCAAAAATCAGCTAGCAAAGTAGCTTGTTTTTCCTGCTATTCTGGATTTTTCTCTCATTACTACCTTCTTGACCATCTATGCAGTTTCTCAAGGAAGCCGTGCCACATTTTTCCCATGTCAATCAGACTTTGCCTAACTTTCACTTGGTTTGAACGTTGAATTCACTTTTCTCTTTTTCTTCACTTCTGTATTTTGTTCTATCATCCAGAATAACCTGGTGTCTTTCCTAAGCACCCCCAGATCTTGAAGGTATTTATAGTCAGATTTTCTACAAGTTATTATCGTCAAAGTTAGACGACTACATCTCTCTCCGTATATTTTAGAAGTTTTCAGTTAAAGCCAATAACAGACTCCCTTTTTTCACCCTGGTTGGTAAGTTCATTTTATCTACATAGTCATGTTAATAATACTGTTAATAACCATAATAACAATAATAATAATAATAATAATAATAATATGTGTTGACTGCATAACAAGTTGCATCGGTATCCTTGGGGGTGAGGCCCTGGGTATAGGTGCTGTGTCAGAACTCCCCAGGGGTGAGGAGTCATGTGCTAGAGGTGCATGGGATGACTGGGAAGGCAACGCCTGTTCCAAGGTATATATTTAATACATATTAGTTTCCTAAATTTTTTATGATTTCTTTTTATAAAATTTTTTTAATGTTTATTTATTTTTGAGAGAGACAGAGACAGAATGCGAGTGGGTTAGGGGCAGAGAGAGAGCGAGACACAGAATCCGAAGCAGGCTCCAGGCTCCGAGCTGTCAGCACAGAGCCCGACATGGGGCTCGAACTCACGATCCACGAGTTCATGACCTGAGTCGAAGTCCGACGCTCAACCGACTGAGCCACCCAGGCGCCCCCCTTATGAGTTCTTACTAAAAGAGATGCACCATGCCTCTAGCTGTCCTTTCTGTAGCAGGGCAGAGAGAGAAAGGTGAGGCTCATCTAGGCCTTGGGAATGTTTGTGGGGGAGGAGGTTGGGACTGGGGACACCATCTGTGGGACTCTTCTTTGTGTTCCCTTCTGAATAGGTTGAGAAAGATCAACCCACTCTAAGGTACTATTTTTTTTATTTAATTTTTTTTCAACTTTTTTTTTTTTTATTTTTGGGACAGAGAGAGACAGAGCATGAACGGGCGAGGGGCAGAGAGAGAGGGAGACACAGAAACGGAAACAGGCTCCAGGCTCTGAGCCATCAGCCCAGAGCCTGACGCGGGGCTCGAACTCCCGGACCGCGAGATCGTGACCTGGCTGAAGTCAGACGCTTAACCGAGTGCGCCACCCAGGCGCCCCTAAGGTACTATTTCTTCTAGGAAACAGGTTTAAAAATAGGATGATGTTTTTAAAAAAATGTTTTATTTGAGAGAGAGAGAGAGAACATGTGCATATGAGTGGGGCGAGGGGTAGAAAGAAAGGGAGAGAGAATCTCAAGCAGGCTCTGTGCTGTCAGTGCAGAGTCCATTATGGGGCTCAGTCTCATGAACCGTGAGATCATGACCTAAACCAAAATCAAGAGTTGGTTACTTAACCCACTGAGCCAGCCAGGCGCCCCTCGGATGATGGTTATTAAAGTGTGAGGGCTTGCAGGTAACTCAGATGTGTACAGCGAGACTGCATTGTCGCTAAGCACTTGGGCTGGACAGAACCATCTAGAAATTGGAGTTACCTGATGCTCTCTGGGCATTTTGATTTCATGTTATTTCTGTGTTCCCTGTGAAACTGAAGAGAATGTTTCTTTACAATGTATTTTCTCTTATATGATCTGAAGTGTGATTAACCTTGCTTGGCCTTCATCTTAAAAGTCAGTTCAAGTAAACAAAGGACCTTCCTCAAGAAAGGGTTGTGGGAGGTTGCCCTGTGACATCTGTTCTGAGATAGAACCTGGAGAGGCCTCATAGGCCCCATGACAAGAAAATGTCATTTACATGGACCAGGAGTGGAAAGGGCGGAAAGAGAAGTAAAGAGGGCCTGGCCATGAAATCTGTTTTTCCCACATCCAGAGGTTAACATAGTTCCTAAGTTTGCTATGTGAGAAGAAAACAGTCCCCAAAGTGAGTACTAATACTACCATTATTTGACATTTGAAGGTCAGCATGGCAAAATTTGCCAACCCATTTTTCTGTATATGTTGTCTGCCTAGACAAAGTTGCGTACAAAGATCGTCACAGATTTTCTGAATATTCTAATCAGAGTTTGATCTGGTTGTACTGTCTAACCTACCTTCAATATGTCAACACATAATGGGTGAAGCTGAGGCATGAGAGTGATTCATGTCCACCGAGCATCTCCTTTAGCCTGCATTCACACTGTCTTACAGTAAGGCCCAGAAGTTCTTTGATGGGACGAAAAGAATTAATGCCAAAGTTGAATGAGTTACAGCCGCTACCACCTAATTAAAATGATTTTGTGCCAGTTGCTTTTGTTGGGCTGGATCCACACATAATATAATTTTAATCCTGTTTATATACACTCTTGGGATAGATTTGAGATTAGCATTGCCATTTAAGTGAGGTTAATCAAGCATACTGTATGCAGCTTTTGTTTCTCCATTGTATGTGAAAGGTGACCACTGCTGATGGGTTACCCAACTGGCCGCTTACTCTATTAACAAGAAAGAGGGGGTTTTCAGTGTCTGATCATTAACCCAGCCTCAGCCCCAGCGACACTTTCTGTCTAGTCCTTGGAATGGTGCAGCTGTTGTCAGTCACAGAGGAGAACTCTAGTTAGGAACCGCTTTGCTTTGGCTGTGGCTACATGCCTCCACACAAGGGGAGGGGGAGGTGAGGAAAAGAGAGAAAAAAAATACAGCTCCCCTCAAAAGCAAACACCATTTTTTGTATGCCTGGCTCTGTTTATGTATATAAAATGGACATTATGGTGGAGTGAAAAAGACCCTCGTAAAAATCCTTCTTGAAAACTATTGTTGCTGACAGCCGTGACCTCTGTGAGTCTGCATGTTTACCCATAATTCATAATTAACAAAGACATTAGAACTGCCACAGGAGAATTCTGGGCTTTATTTCTTTCTAACTGGGCAGTACTAATGCTGGAAGTGCTCCCAAATCAGTGATTTAACATTTCAGGAAATCTTGGAGAGGCAGCAGAAGCCTCCTTATATAGCTCATACGCTGGGACTTTGGTGATACAGATACGGCCGAGATAATTATTCAGCTCTCGTTATTGCTGGAGCTCTGCACCTGATCCCCGAGCCATTAGAGCACTCTGCAGGTTATTACAACTATCAAACATCAAGGTCTCTTTTCTAGTCTCTTGACTATGTGGTTATCATTTTACTTCTTTTAAATCCCCCATCTGCATAGAAAGCCTCTGTGTTTTTTACCGAGATCTGCTCACAGCCTCCCCCCCACCCCTTTCTTTATTGCTCCCCAAATGGAGCCCTTTTCTTACCAGCACATTAGCATAAAAATATAAACCTCATGCTTCTCCAGTTGTATTGTTTTTATACCCTCTCTCTTGTTTGATTTCCTCTTTGAGGCTGTGTGCACCTACACTTTAATTTGGGCAGCAAATGAGTCAGTAGAAGAGAATTCTCTTGAGCTCAAGGAAACCACGATAATATAATTTCAGATGATGGGAACTGTCAGTGCCTGTGTTTAACCTTCTGCTTAGTTGAGGGCCTTTTTGACTTTATTGTATGTTTCTGCCTCTCTCTCTTCAATGGCACCCCCAAATAGCAAATTAGAAGAGACTCTGATGACAGTTTGTAAAAAGGGGTTTGGTAGTGTGGACATATTTAATGACACTACCTTTTAATCTCCTCATTAGAAAGTGTACCCTTGGAATTTAACATGAAACGCTTCTCTGATGAAATGTATTTTCAGTTTTGGTCACTGAATCTAGTGGCGTAAGAAGTTTGTTTCTAATACTTTTCTAGACAGACTATAACATGATCGAAACCAGACAGCTCTGAATATGCCAGGCACTGTGTCAGCTACCTAGGGGCAGGCAGTCACTTATGATATATAAAGATAATACTATAAATTAAGAGTCTGAACAGTCCTCTGTGGATCGCATCTTAAGTGAAAACAAGTTGCTATTTCTGGATGTTTTGCACACCTCACTCCCCTTAGAAATCTTTATTTTGTGTGTGATCTCCACCAAACACCTGTAAAAAAGGCATCCCGCCCGCTGCAGGCCTATCTGATGAAAAAGCTAACCCACAAGGGTGAGGGCAGTCACAGACAGTATGCTGGGGCTAAGAAACATATGGCTTCCTCACTTAATATTGCTGCACAGTCGTCCCACACCATATTCCCTTAAATGGGCATTAGCTCCGTAGCCAAATTAGCAGACTATAAAACAAATGAAAAGAGAGGCATTTTTTGGTGTTGGAAAAAAAGAAAAACAAAACCAAACCAAACCATGAAACGTGACTTAACAGTGTCTATCCAGTGTGTGTGTGTGTGTGTGTGTGTGTGTGTGTGTGTGTTGTGTGTATGTGGTATGTTACATCTAAAAAAAAAAAAAGAAATACATAGAGGTTTTAAAGATAGGTGGTGTTTTTATCATAAGTAGTGTAAGTTTGGTAATTACATGCTTTAATCTGTGCTTTGTTTCATCAGCCTATACAGAGAAACTGTCTGATTTTTCCGACTTAGGGAAAGATGGGTTCCTTTCAGGATCTCTCCCTGTCCCTTTCTGCTGAACCAACAAAGTTTTACATATTTAAAAATTATATTCTTCTCTTTTGTTAACTTACTGGTGCGTGTGTATTTTCTTCCTTAGGAGCTAAGAACATGGACTATAATAGTGTGTGTGTGTGTGTGTGTGTGTGTGTGTGTGTAGTCATCAGGGGGTTAAAGCACTATCTATCTATCTATCTATCTATCTATCTATATATATGTAGATTGACTATAAAAGTAAATCAGTATGTCACATTTTTGTGAATTAAGCTTTCCCATAATCAATGACAGTGATAAGAATGCTTCAGTCAGGGAACTTTGCTATTACTATGGAATCATTTGAATACTGTCAGGGGCTCCCCATTTGTATGTACTTTTGTTTTTGCTACAATATGCAATTCTTTCTCCATATACAATTATCCTTAATATTAGAGTTTTTGAGTTGAAATATTTCTTATTATGTAGTATGATCCTCTTATTTAATGAGAAGACAGACCCAGAGAAGCCAAATAACTTGCTGAAAGTCCTACAGTTTGCTAGTTTATGGCAGACTTTGGCTCTGATCTCTTGACCCTCATCCTCTTTCTATAATACATTGCCACTTCCAATAATTATATAATTATTGATATCCTCAAAGCAAGGAAAAGCACTTGTGAGTTTTCCTTCCAGAAGAAATGATGATTTGTTCTTAGCCATCCACTCTCTCATTGGTGAGAAAATGCATAAATTTGCAAGATGGTGGGCCAGCAATATGGCAAAGGCCTTTTCTTTGTATGACAACCAACTGACCCCTAAATGAATTGAACCTATGACCCCCTTCCTCATTAGCTCCAAAAAAAAAGCTAACTAGTCCAGAAACAATTGTTACAAGCAAGCTACAACACAAATCCACCATGTTATTCCTGTGGGATTAATTAGAGAGCTAAAACAATGCTTTATCTTTGAAAGACATACAAAATCATATTGTTATGTTCTTCTGGCTTGTGAACCTCTTGAAATTTTATGCAAAATTTTATGTAAGAGCTAATATACATTGCTCTGGGGAGAGGCCTCCAAATTTTCATAAGACTTTCACAATATATTTGTGTGATCCAAAATAGGTTAAAAAATTGTTCTATTTCATGCTCTAGTGATTTGTGCTGATGTCATCCCTGGTATTGGTACTCTACCAAAAACAAGAATTGCATTATGCTTTGCTAAACTGGAGGAATATATTATTTCTATTTTTTTCCGTGAGGAGAAAAGAAGGAATAGAAAGTAAATATACACATGTGGCCCTTATGATTAGCATAAATCAATAAAGACTAATTTGGGATATTATGACAATTTAGTTAATGCTAGTTTGAGTAGAGATGGATGTCACCCAAATCTTGAGTGCTGACTTTTGTACACAATGAAAACAACAATGCACAGCTCTGAGTGTGAGGAATATGATGGTGGCATCCAGGGTAAGAGTAGAACAGATAAAACATAAAATACTTGAATTATTTGACAGCTTCTTTAACTTACTTAGACTCTGTATAAGAAATAAATCATCAGTAGGACCTTTCTAGTCATCAGGGGGTTAAAGCACTATAAAGAAACTTGCATATGTACTTTGTTATCCAAGAGACAGATAGAGAGATGTCGTTCTACTGATATATTACATAAATCATGGTGCCAGCCAGAAAAACAACAGATGACCAATTTGTACAAAGCATTTTTTCCTTATGTTACATTTATTTAAAATACATTAAATCGTTGTGCTAAAATTGAGGCAGCTGGCAGTCCAGGCAACCTTATAAGATTTGTGTTTTCTGGAGCCAGGCCCATTCATTTAGAAAGGTGGAACCATTGGGCTAGTGTATTTGCTTAGTCATATGCCAAACCCTTGGGGAACATAGGTAGTCCAGAATTTACCATGCGTTCATTTTTTTTGCTTTTTATCAGAAATCTCTTGACAAATGGAAGTCAGATGGTTGATACCCCTTTAGTCCCAAGTGAAGTCACTAATTAATGGTAACAAGGCTCAACCCAAGGAAAAAGACTCATATGGCATGGAGTCTTAAAAATCTGGCCATTTTCCAGGGGCTTCTTCTCTCTTACTTCATGTTCCTTGACATTGATGTGATGCCTAGTTGACTTTAGGAATAAAAGTCAAGTCTGTGTTGATTTGGTTTATGTTAAGCTGATTTAAGCATGGGCCAAATTTGTGGAATTTTAGTGGGTGTAATTGCATTTTTCCAGTCCATACCTTCATCCGATTCTTACTGAGGCTGATAATCCTCTCAACAAAGTAAGAGTCACTTGTTAGGGTTTGACATATACTCACTTAAACCAGCTTCTGATGTCTGTTGTCAACCACATTCAAAACTAATATTGGATAAACCAGAGTCAGAGCAGAGAAGCCTATCACATGTCTTGCATTTCTACGGCTTCTTCAGGGGCAGCTTAACCTCTAGAGATGTAGGGGTCTTAAAGGGGTATGGTAGTGTAAACACCTACATAAATTAGTCACTCAAATGTGAAGTTGTTGGTTTTAACAAATTTTCTTCCCTGTTGGTCAATAGTTAGAAAGGATGGAAGAGATTTCTTCAAGAAGTTGGATCTTAAAAATTGAAGTCACCAAAAGTGATAGGATTTTATTTGAGTTCAACAACTATTTTGTGTCATTACTGTATTCCCAACATGCTAGGAACATATTTGGTAAACTTTTAAGGACTTAAACAGACGTTTCCCACCCCCACCCCCCTTTAGGATACTGAATTAGAGCAAAAAATATAAAATGAAGTCTGTTCTCTCAGTTAATGAACATAATGGAGAGATTTGTATTTTGTGGAGACATGCAAACAATTAAAAGACAGTTCCAGACCTTCAAGTACACCCAGTGTATGTCAAAATATGATGTATACAGAGATGGCCATGACTGGTTAGAAAAAGCAGAGGTTATGAAAATCATTTACCTAAAGAAGGCATTATGGAAAGTCTCTATAAGGGAAACTAATAGAAGAGGTAGGAATTGAAATACATTCTAAACCATAGAGAAGATTTAGATGTGTAGGATTGGAGGAGCATTTAATGGTTTTGGTTGACACTGAGACCATACTGATAGGTTCATAGTACCACCATTAGGGTGAATATAAGGGAAGGGGAATATAAGGAATATAAGGGAAGTCTTATTTGTGAGTACTTTAAAAAAAGTAAGTTAGTGGCATAGATCTATCTATCTATTGATCGATCGCTCGAGTTTGAGTTCTTGAATTATTAAGAGTCATTTCCTTAAGCAAGGGGATTATATCTTTCTGCATCTTAAAAAGATACAAAATTTTGAGCTATTTATGATAAAATCAATAATCTACTTCCTATCTGGATACACCAAGCATGGTCAAGGATAACAGCAGAATATAAAGGTTCAGTGTTCAGACTTTGGGATCAGAAGGACTTGAGCTTGAATCTTGGCTAGTTTACTTACATGCTGTGGTTAAGTTACCGAGACTCTTTGAGTCTCAGTTTCCTTAACTGTTAAATGGGTATGATAAATCACACTTCATACACTTTTGAAAAAAATTAAATAATATATGCAAAGCACTTCAAACAATACCTGGAACACAGAAAGCCTATAATAAATTGCACCTTTTTGATATGGCACCCACATCTGACTTTCAGCTCTTTGGTTGTACCTATTATATTAGCTTGACTTTGGAACATAGGAGAGACATTTTCCTATCCCTTTCACATAAGAAATCAAATACTAGGCTTTAGGAAATAGAGCCTATTTCATTATTGACTGGGTCTTTGAGAAATAATTACTTAAAATGTAGAATAAGCCTTGCTCTGCATCTGATCCTATTGGAATCCGCCTATTTCACCTTCTCAGCAGGGACCAACTCAGTCTTACTGAACTGGCCATGTTGTTCCAGAACTCCTAGTTGATAAGTCCTCCACACTGGTTTGTGTGCATATTTGGTAGCTATTTTTTTCCATGACAATTAAAAAAATATTTTAAGTTTATTCATTTATTTTAAGAGAGAGAGAAAGACAGTAGAGGAGGGGCAGAGAGAGAGGGAGAAAGAGAATCCCAAGCAGTCCCCATGCTGTCAGCATGCGGCACAACATGGGGCTCAACTCATGAACCTCGAGATCATGACCTGAGCCTAAATCAAGAGTCAGACACGCTTAACCAACTGAGTCACCCAGGTGACCCTCCCCAACAGTCTTAATATATGTTTTTTATTATGTGCAATCCATGTCCTAAATGCTAATTAGCTAAGCTGGAGATCAAATAATTCTCTTGGGTATAGACTATGCATATTTTTAGAAGTGCTCAAATAAAGATTTACAAAATAGGCTAAAACAGCTTCTCTCAGGTGGATTGAATACCTGCCTGAGAAATGGCCAGAATATTTACCTGATTGATTGTAACTGTTCTCAAAGATAAATCATAGATCTAAACTCTTTAAGTGTATATGGGAACTGAACCATTAGAGTCAATGAGGATTGAGTAGCTAAAATCTCATGCCATGCTTTAAAGGTGAAAAACTTGACCAAAAAAAGAAAGCAAGCAAGCAAGCAAGCAACAAATGAAAGAAAGAAAGAAAGAAAGAAAGAAAGAAAGAAAGAAAGAAAGAA
>NW_024412441.1:3601116-3824883 GCF_014898765.1 Herpailurus yagouaroundi
GAAAGAAAGAAAGAAAGAAAGAAAGAAAGAAAGAAAGAAAGAAAGAAAGATCACTGACTCTGTTTTAAGCTCTTCGGGTAGATAATGCAAACTGACACAAAAGCTAAATACAGTTTACAGATATTGAGAACTTACTGGTATTTAGGTAAGATAATGCAATACTGAGCTTTAAAAACAGTAGTCTACATGTATGTTTATTTGACAATCTGAAATGTTTCCAAGAAGCCATTAGGACCTTTTGGGTAGATAATACACAGACTGAAATTTGCAGTTATGTCCAAACATATCTTTAGAGGACGTGACATTCTCCAGTGGCGCTACCATTATAATCTAATATGTCAACTGTTGTTCATGCTCTAGATTTTTTTTTTGCACTCATTACCTCCCCATTTCGTTTTTGTGTTTTCTATTCATACTCTCCAAAGCAGAACTATTTGCTTTTCAAATGCATCTTACAAAAAAGGAGGCATGTTTATAGCTATGCTTAGGTGAAGACACTGGCTGAAAAAGCGAGGGATTTTGAGTTGGAAGCCAAAATATTCTGGCACTTCAACTGTACATCAGGGACTAGAATCCTAGACCTGCCCTTAATGTGCCTCACTGTGATTAGTTGTTGTGGCCAAAATGGGTAAACTCCCTCTCTGTTGTAGGAATATAGGCATGGCTCTGTCGCAGAATTTAGGCTCTACTGCTGGGTGTGGGTATATTTGCATATCTTCTTGGGGCAGTGGTCTGCAAAACAGAAGGAGTCAGTCTTCAAGGCTCTGCTTTTCTTTGGAGACTTTGATGGAGGGGAGTTGTAGAAAAGGGGCAGAAAGCTGCAGGCATACGGCTGGTTTTATCCTTCCTTGAACCTTCTTCACTGCCTGTCTTTAGCATCTTCGCTTCATTGCCCACGTGTCACCTGTGCTTAGCCATGAGGTGATATATCCTCTTCCATTCCAAAAACATTGATCTAAGTCTCTCTCCTTCCATTTTTTAATAAATCTTAGTGAAGCAATATAACATTCCAGGTCAGTCCTGTAGTGCTGTTCTGGCCTCGCTGGAGTGGCTGCTGCAGAGCATGGAAACTTGCTGGCACAATATTGCAAAGTGACTCTGTGGGGGCTGGACGACTTCCAGCCAGCAATGAACCACGGCCAAGAAACGCCAATATGGATAATGCAAACAAGAGAGATTTGGGGCACATTTCGATTTAACCATCTGATTTAATTGACAGAATAAATGCACCTGTCAACGGGTAATATTCTTGTGATTAGTTTTGGCTGTGATGATGAGATGATATTAAAAGAATGTCAGAACAACCTGTCCTGGGACTCTTACAGGCAGTTTGAGTGAGGGAAGGTCAGTTTTTAGCTAGTTCAAAGAAGCAGGATTATCCTCTTGTAGTGTGATGGTATTTTATGGAGACAGTGAACATTTTATTTGACGTTTTCCCTCTGTGCTTAGCCTTCACCACAAATCAGACCAAGTCGGGGATAGAGGCACGCGGAAGTAATTGGCTTTTGAATCAGTCTCTATGGCTACTGGGGATAGTTCTCCTTTGGAAATGGAAACTCTAAGCATTAAGCCTAAGACTGCACCTGAGTGGTCTTACCTTACCCCAAACTGTGGTTCTTTTGCTGCCAAGAGTATGCGATTTAAATAGAATTTCAGTGGGGTGAACATTCAAAGAAGCCTTTCATTGAACTCCTGTTTTCTTCAGAGAAAATGTAATTTATGAACTTAGAACAAGTATTTTAATTAATACTCACTCAGTCCTTCATTAACCATTTGCAACCTAACCCCAATCTCTTCTGATGTTGCTGATGACCGAGTTAACAACTAACGTTTCTTTTGGCTTTCAACGTCTGATCTCTGTGGTATTGAACACTGTTGATCTTTTCCTCTTTTTTGAAACTTTCAGTTACCTGGCTTTCCTAACTGAACTCAGGGCTCCTTTAGGGGCCACTCACTCTTTATCTACTCTACGGAGCCATTATCCAAACTCTTAGGTCTGGCCACCTTCTGTTTTCTCCTCTCGTTTTTCCTTTTAAAGATTTCCCCCATTCCTATGGTGTTCCTCTTCCTCTTTCCACAGATGCCTCCTAAATTTACCTTCCAGAACAAACTCTATACTCTATATTTTATTACTGGTCACGTGATCAATTGCTAGCAGCATGTATCCCAGATTGTATGAATTGTTCTGGCTTTTCCATTTCTATTGCTAATTGTTTATTTCTTTTACCCACAATATGTAAGTCATGAAGCTGAACATTTCAGAATAGAAGTATTTTTGAATATCTGATGAAGGCTCTGGATTTTCTTCTCAGCATTCATATATACCTATGTTCACCTAACCTCTTTGAACTCCATCCATTAGCATGAGGGTTCACCATCCTTGGATTGGTACCTACTGTGAGCTTCTTTGAATTCTCTCTTTGTCCCCTACATCCAGCTAGTGACCAAGTCCTGTAGGATAGTGTTTCTCAAAATCTGACTATATGCCAAGAATCACTTGGACTGTCTATCTTCCCCCACCCCATCCCCAAATCAGAATCACTTTGAATGAGATAAAGAAACATATTCTCTTTAAAACAGGTACACCATAGTTGGAAATCCACTGCTATAGAGTGTGCTTTTGTAGTCCACCTTACTTCTACTTTTTCCTTCACATTCCCATTGCCAACTCTCCACTGCAGCTTTAATTACTTTTTACCTAGAATGCTATAATAATTGCTACCACTATTGATTACCTATTTGATGTCAAGTGCTTTTCATACATTATCTTATTTAATGTTTACAGGTTCCTAGGAGATAGGCAACATTAACTCGGAGTTGTGGCAACTCAACTTAAGAAAGGTCAAGAGTTGTTCAAGGTTACAAAGCTAGTAAGTGGTTATGCTAGACTTCAAATCTAGAATTACTGGTACCCACTGCTTCTCATTACTAGAACCTCTTGGCCTTTTATCTCTCTCCATAATTCTTTAGTTGTTTTCACATTAATTTTACTAAAGAAAACTCCTGCCAATCTTTATAACAAATCATGTCACCTTCCATTGTATTTGTTTTTTTCTGTCCTTCTATCACACTATAAGATCCTCACTTCATAGGCTATGTCTGTCTTGACATAAAGTAAGAATCCAGTAAATATTTTAAATAAATAATACCTTTATCTTATAAGAAAACTAGTGATTTCCTATTGGCCACTAAGTAATTTGTAAACTCCTTAGGGAATCATCCAGGTTTTTATGTTAGATTTGGTCTCTCTTTTCTCTATATAACATTTCCTATGTTATAATCAAGTATACCCTCCCAAAGATGCTCTTTGCTATTTCGACTTTCCTCCCTTTTTTCTTGCTATTCTCTTGGTCTAAGATTTGTTTCTGCTCCATCCTATTATTACATGTTACCAGCCTTCCAGGTCTTAGCATGGATAACACATTTCTGTTTCACATTTCCTATTCTTCACTTATTCAGAATCTGACTTATTTTCAGACCCATTACAGCACTCTATTATCTTTAGGCTACTAGTTTTGTTGTTTCTATTGTATATATTGTATATATTGTATACATATATACTTTTGCCTATTACGTTATAAATGTATAAAACAGTGCAATGTCTTATTAATATTTAGAATCCCTGCATATCTATAAAAGTGCCTTGTATGTAGAAGATACATAACAAATTACTGAATATATCATTTGTCACCAAATTCAATGTGAGAAAATTTGGTAAAATAGTAGTTATATAAAATATTATGTTTAAAGGATCAGGTATATATATCTATATCTATCTATCTGTCTATACATATATATACGTATATATGTGTCTATCTATCTACACATATATATGTATATATATGTGTGTATATATATATGTGTAGATAGATAGATAGATAGATATCTTCATGACTCTTAACATTATGCTCAATTCTCGGATGAATGAAGATCAACTTAAAAGGTTTCGGAGAAGACACCTTTGCTTTGCTAAGTATGGATGGATATCTAAAAAGTCTTAAAACATGGCATTTTTGATACCACAAGTGAATTACTGGCCGAGCCTGCAAGTCCTAGTAATCACTAGCAACTACAGATCTGCAAATGTCTCCAGGTTAGTATGTTTAAACTTTCACTTGGGGCCACTATCCCAGTATCCTAAGCTTTAGGAAAACTCTGGTTTCATGCCTCTGAAACAGACTTAAAGTCAGATCAACACTGATAATATGAGTCAACTTTGAGTCCCAAATATCTCTGTGTTCTCTTGAATCTGGACTGACTGTTAACTGTCATTGGTAATACATGGTCAATGGTGAAATGAAGTGGATTTGAATCTTGGACCCCAGAGTGAAAGATATAATTACTCTAAGATGTGCTTTAGCAAAAGAAAAGGGAAAATAAGCTTGCAATTTAAGAAGCGTAAGTAATGTACTTAGGATCCCTAGAATTCACAGGGCCACTTTTTGGTAAAAGAACTAAACACTGGAATGTTCTCTCACTGGCCACAGTGATTAGATCTTAGGTATTAACCTGTCCAGCTATTGGATGACACTGCTACCTCAACAACTTGCGGCTGAAAGTGCATTTGTCTGGTTTTAATAGGGTTACAAAGAATGGAAGTAGTTCAATGACAGGTTCAGAGGCTTAATATACCACTAAACAGAGGGTTTGGAAGGGCTGGGGGTGAATGCAGATGTTCTTGGTAGCAGATAGCATTAAGCCTCATACTTAAGTCACTAAAACCAGATATTCCTGTGAGGCCATTGGGCAAAAAGGCAGAGAATGACTGGGTCCAAGCATGCCTGCCTTTACCACACTCTGCAACCCCATCTGACCCAACTGGGTGAATAGTGGAGAATTAGTAGGAGTGCCAGATGTAATCACTGACAGATTGCCAAATTTACATGAGAGAGCAGGAATGGAGACAACAGTATGGGCAAGTCTTGAGAACATAGATTACATTTGTATTGTGTAAACACAACATTAAATGGATATATTATGTTCAAAGTTGTTAATGTTTGTTTTTCTTCTGGATTGTTGGGTGAAGGCAATAATCTAGGTTTGGGTCAGAAAACATTTTCTGTAAGGGACATTATTCTGTAAATTTTTAAGCTTTGTGTGCTGTATACAGTCTCTGCCTCCCCTTTTTTTCTCCTCTTCCTTCTCTACCTCCTTCTGCTCATCTTTTACCTTTTCCACCTTTTCTTTCTTCCTTTTTAAGAATTCAAAAACTATTGTTAGCCCATAGACCATACAAAACAGGCCAGAGGCTAGATTTGGCCCATGAGCCATAGTTTCCTGACCCCTATTCTAGGTAATCAAATATTACAGTTAAGTGAATAGTCTTCATACCAACTTTGGATAGATTTATCATATTCACAGAAGTTACATACAATGAAACACTCTTACTAAATTTATGTGAACATTTATTTTTATTTTTGATTATTATTTAAAGCCTAAAAATACTTTGCAATAAATAAAATGAGAATCAATTTAACTTGGGTTAAATATTTTTAACCCAAGAAATATAAATACTATAAATATCAAAAAGTTACTTATTTTAGTAGGAGAAGGGACTCCAGAATGAAGTTTCCTTTCAATTTAAGATGTAGAGATCTACCTGAGTATCTGATATACTAATTCATCACTGCCATGAAAAAAAATCCTGTGCAAACCTGCCCTGTACCTATGTGTTTCTAAGGTAAAAGCCATAGGTTTCCTTTCCATGTTTCTGTCCTTGACCACTTGCCCATCTCTACTTCTAGTTCCTTTTCGCTTACCACAAAATTCTCTGTTAAAATTATTTTGCATGACACAAATGCATGAAGTATGAATGCTAAAGTGTAGAGCGGTGTTTTATTTGATTCCTGAGGTTACTGAGACAATAGCTTAAGTGTATACAGTAAAACCTTGGATTGTGAGTAACTTATTCTGTGAGTGTTCTGCAAGATGAGCAACCATTTCTAATAAATTTTAACCTGATAAATGAATAATGTCTTGCAGTATGAGTAGTATGTGATGCCAAATGTCACATGATCACAACTGAGCCAATGGTTCTTCTCTCTCTCTCTCTCTCTTGCTGAGGGATTGTGGGTGATTGTCGATGCAATGTCATATTTCTGCAAAATCCTCAAAAGGAGGCAAAAGCAAGTGTCTTTGGATAGGTTTGTTGTTAAAGTTGCACGAAAAGAAAAAGATTTCATTTAGCTAATAGATAGTAGTAATTCTGTTAGTGATAGTGAAAGTAGTCCTACATCATAGCCCTCCTCTCTCTTGTCTCCCTCACACCAGCCACAAAGGTTTTCAAAGGTAAATTCAGGTTAATTTGTCTATTTTTCTCTATATTTTGTATTTGCTTTATTATTTTGTATTATATTACAGTATTGTAATCATTTTCATTTGAATATTTTTGGGTTGTCGAACAAATCATCTGAGTTTCCATTATTTCTTATGGGGAAATTCGCTGTGATATACAAGTGCTTTGGATTGCAAGCATGTTTCTGGAATGCATTATGCTCTCAAACCAAGGTTTTACTGTATACTGATAAGTTTTCTTTCATACTTTAATTCAGAATATCCAGATATTGAGGATAAAAGGCAAATAATAGCTTAAAAATGTTTCTTCAAGTGGGTAGTATGCTTTGGCCTTCTTAGTAGAATTTGAAAAATGAGGAGTGAAGGACTAATAGCTGAAATAAAGGGTTGAATGCATTACAGAAACTAATGGGATAGTATGGAAATATGATTTGATAGTTTCCCCTATAGAATTGTTTACAAGCACCAAAATCATTTTGCACATCAATATTCTTACTTCAGCATTACATAAGAGAAGACGTTGCCAGCCTATCAGATAACACATTTAGAAACGTACTTTAAGTGTGATAGGAGCCGTCATTTTGAAATAAAATGGAGAATTGATTTCTTGTATCTGAATATGGTTACCTCAAACTTCATGCAAAGGATCTTATTTCCTCAAATATTCATTAATTGTAAAGCTACAGTATAAATGGAATGTCCCACAGATTCAGCTGTGCTCTGAACTGTGAGTAGATATTACTCCAGTCCTGAATTTATTTCCTTTATTTTATATTGAGAAGTGTCCTATTTGTGATGCTTATTGAGATTGTTTTTATGCTAGAATTTCTTTTGTGTACAGAATAAAAATTAATCTTTTATAGACAAATATGTACTGTTAAACAGTAAGATAGAGTTCTTTCTAATTACTCTCAGGGAACAATCATTAGGGTTAGACAGAATGAGAATGGAAGAGTCCAATTTTGAAAGTTATTTCTTTGTCTCTGGATAAGTGTACTTAAGACCAGTTTTTTACTGGGATTGGCATTAACATGATTTTAGGTTCATATAATGGAGAGAAATATTAGACCTTATTTTCAAGTTTATATAGAAAACAAGTTATCCCGGCTTCTTGCTTCCCTTGTTTTTGACCTAACACACCATGCTTCTTCTATGTCATACTTCTATGACATTCTGCTATGGTACCTAGAAGTTTGCTGGCAAGTGTGTTAAATTTGATATTCAAGTGCTATTTTTGCATTTCCATAGAAAGTTCATAAAAACCAAGAACTTTTCGGATTCAAGGAAATGAAAAGGTAAGGGCGAAAGGTACAAGTTGGTGTTCTTGAATATATATGTACAAAAACTTGCAACCTGTATACCACGATACTACAGAAACTCTCTTCTCTGTCTCTGCATTTTCCACACATAAAATTTATAAGTTCACCATTTTGTAGTACTATGAAAAGTTTGGAAGAATCATATTTTTCAAATTTGGAAGTTCCTAGAATAATAGTATATATCAAAGAAGAAAAAAATTATCCTTAAAAGAAGCACATTAATTATCCTGGCAGATTATATTTCCAATGTTTAGGCCACTGTCATGGCCCCACTTCATCTCCAGAGCTGTCAGGGTCTCCTGGAGGGTGGCATCTGTTTAAGGACAAGAGCAAGTGGAGGAGACATGGAGTCAAGGCAACTCTTCTAGATTCTCACTGAGCCAAGTTCAAGCTGCTCTTGCACTGAAAAGGAATGAAAGAGCAGAGTATGTCCAAACTAAATCCTAGCTTGAAGCTTTCAACTAGGATACGAATCTGCCCTGTTCACCTTCCAAAAAGCTAATCCCAAATCAGTTTATGGGATTAGTGCAGTAAATCACTTAATGGTATTTCAGGCATTTTCATGAGAACCAACTTCTGCTGGATATTTTCTCCTATTTTATTCCATGCAGTTAAGCTTCTCACTGGAACATCTTATGAGCTGTAAAGAAAGGGGGCTCGATACCCTAAATGTCAAAGGGGACTTCAGGCCTTTAACTGTGATATTATACATTACTAAAATTAAAAAAAAAAACCTGGTCAAACTCCACATAAGCTTTTAATAGGCAACTATTTGCCCATGAGGAAGGGTATACATTTCACTCTATATTGTTATTTGAAGGAAAGATCAATATTTCACAAATGCGTAAAAACTTACTCTGAACCTAACAAGTGATAAGTTTGCCAGCATTGGATGTTTTGGCTTGATTTCCAGTTCTTAAAAGCAGGTGTAGAGAGGCAGCCTTAGTAATGGAAGTACTCCAGCTTAATGATGAAAGT
Organism: Herpailurus yagouaroundi; assembly: GCF_014898765.1. Classification (NCBI taxonomy): domain Eukaryota; kingdom Metazoa; phylum Chordata; class Mammalia; order Carnivora; family Felidae; genus Herpailurus; species Herpailurus yagouaroundi. Next base: position 3,609,708 of record NW_024412441.1, read on the forward strand.
AGTTAAACTTACCCAAGAGAAGACAGCTTCCCTTGTCCTGTGTGGCTTTTTCAGTTGCTTTCTTATGATCTCACCTTTACTCCTTCAGTGAACACTAATCAGGTATCTAGTGTTTGCCATATGCTACTCTGTGCACTAGGGATGAATGACCCATGATCCCCGCCCTTGAAGAGCTCCCAGTTACCTATCTCTTGAATCAGTCTCAGTTATAATGCTTCATAGAATATATAGATTCTTTTAAATTTTGGTATGAAGCTATTTGCTTTGAAATATAGGCCACTTTTTCCATTGCTTGTTTCATAAAATTAGAGGCATATTCCTAAATTTAAAAACTATTTTATGATGATTTCCATATTTGTCTGTCTAGAGTATTCTAGTAATTTTTATATTAATGTAATGTATTTTGGGAACTTAAGTTCTTGTTTAAATGGTGTGTGTGTGTGTGTGTGTTGTGAGTGCATGTGTGTATATACACCACTTATGTAAGATGTACTTATTATCTCTTTTCTCAGTTCTACCCCCAGAACAATATGGTCAACTTCAGCTTTGTTAGTTCTCTTTTCTTCTTTCCCTTCTCAGTGTTTATCGGTGTTAGACACTAATAACACTCTCTATCATTTAAGCATTTCTGTTTTTAACAAGATGGAGTTTACTCAGGTGATTTTCTTTATATTTTTGAGATTCTACACTGTATAAAATTAATTAGCTCCCTCATAGTCATTTCTGATAATTTATAATACTGTTTATCAAGTTTATGAGCAACCTAATTGCTTTAAATCTATTTTGAAATTCACATAATTATATCAGAGTTGTATTGAAGTTTTCTGAATTAAGAACTTTATCAGTTTTTAGGGCATCTTAAAATTTGTTTATTATCTCAAGTGAGGAATTTATATGTTATTTATAGTGCTGTTTGTGTAAAATTGAATAAGTGAGGAGAAGGCCAATTTGATAAATTAAAGTTGCATGAAAGATCCCCATAACACATCTTGTGGTGAAGTGAATAGTCTTCCATTGAGGCAAGTATCCTACCTTAAATTAATGTCATAATTAAATATAGGACTTTTGTGGGGAACAAAAAGAATCTTAATCATGAAACAACTTCAGAATAAAAGGAAATATATATGATACTTTGGGATGGGAAATATTAATATTATAAAATCACACTCACTGGAGTTAATAAGTAATTGCCATAAGCCTTTGTATAGGCTTAGTATATTAGTATAACTTACAATGTATATATGCTAGATAACACAAATCTTAAATGCACAATCCAAAGCTTTTTATAAGTTGAACATATCAGGTAACCGTCAGCAGTATTTGAGAGTTCCCATTGTTTAACATTCTTGCCAATACTTCATACTGAGCATCTTTTTGATGTTAGCCATTTTCATGGGTGTGTAATTGTATAGCATTATAGGTTTGCTTGGCATTTCTCTGATAAGTAATCATTTTGAATACCATTTCATTTTCTTGGCCATTTGGATAATTTCTTTTGTGCATTACCTCTTTAGGTCTTTTGCCCATTTCTCTGTTTTCCGTAATTGTCTTATTTGTAGAAGATTTTGTATATTCTGGATAGGGATACTTTGTCAAATACATGTATTACAAATATCTTTTTCTGTTATTTATTTATTTATTTATTTATTTATTTATTTATTTATTTATTTATAGAAAGAGCTGGGGAGAGGCAGAGGAAGAGGGAGAGATAGAGAATCCCAAGCAGGTTCCATGTCCAGCAATGAGCCCTGCCTGGGACTTGATGTCATGAGTATGAGATCATGACCTGAGCTGAAATTAAGAGTTGGATGTTTAACAGACTGAGCCACCCAGACACCCTTCTTTTTGGTCTTTTAATATTTGGTGTCTTCTGATAAAAAGTTCTTAATTTAATGATGTTTGATTAAATTGATCTTTTCCTTAATGATTAGTGCTTTTGTCCTATTTGAGATATTTTGTCCATGCCAAGATAGTAAGACATTCTATGCTTTATTTTAGAAGTTTTTAAAATTTTGTTTTTATTTTTTTTAATGTTTATTTATTTTTGAGAGAGAGAGAGAGACAGAGTACGAGCAGGAGAGGGGCAGAGAGAGAGGGAGACACAGAATCCAAAGCAGGCTCCAGGCTCTGAGCTGTCAGCACAGAGCCCGACGCAGGGCTCAAACTCATGGACTGCAAGATCATGACCTGAGCAGAAGCTGGGCACTTAACCAATTGAGCTACCCAGGCGCTCCTTAGAAGTTTTTTTTGAAAAAAATTATCTTTTTTGTTTAGACTTTTCTGTCAAGATAAAATACTAATATATTAATAAAATATTTTCTATTAACTTTTTATCAGGAATTTCTAATTCCCATTGGAATTAGTCTTTGTTTATATTGTAAATTAGAGATCAGCCAAGATGAGCCAAAAAGATATGCAACAAAATGTAATGCAGTACCCTAGATGGGAACCTGGAACAGAAAAAGGGTATTAGGTAAAAGCCAAGGAAATCTAAATAACCTATGGACTTTAGTTAACAACAATGTACACATATTGGGCATTAGAAGTATTTCATACTAATTAAGATGTTAATAGGGGAAACTGTATGTAGGGCATGTGGACATTCTGTGTTATCTTCTTATACTTCTGTAAATCTGAAATTGGTCTAAAAATAAAGTCTATTAAAAAGTAAATGTTAACTGAATGAAAAATATGCATAGCAGTCTGTCAACATTATTTATTTGGATGTTGTAAGGAAGAGAGGAAGATAGTTTAAAAAAGAATATAGGGAAAGCATAATATATATGCTAAAATTGCATATATAATAAATCAGATTGGTATAAGATTATTTATATTTGGTTAAATATAAAAGCGGATGTCTGAAAGAAAAGTCACCAGAACTTTAGAACTAGTTATCTTCGATCATTGAAATTGCAGATGGATCCTCTCCATCCTTTCTCCCTCCTTCCCTCCCTCCCTTCCTTCCTTCCTTCCTTCCTTCCTTCCTTCCTTCCTTCCTTCCTTCTTTCCTTCTATTTTTCCTTCCTTCCTTCCTTCCTTCCTTCCTTCCTTCCTTCCTTCCTTCCTTCCTTCTTTCCTTCCTGTTGCTTGTTGCTTGCTGGCTCCCTTCTTCTTCACTGCATTGTTTAAATTTTTGAACAAAGAATATATTGGTTATATACTGGTAAATTTTACTGCTTATTTATATTCACATAAGGAATCACAAATGACTTTTCTATTCCAGGCATTCTTCAACCTCTGTGAATAATCAGACACATGACAATAAAAACTAGAAATCTCCAACATTTTTTAATTACTCTCTTCACACATTCAAATAACTACTGGACCACACAAGAAAACCATTGGTAATACCCACTAGGAAAGCAGATGTGTCATTGGGAGTTATGGTAGCTGAAAATTAAATCTTAAGTTGTAGGGGCTTTTTAAAATCATAATTTGATTACAAATTTGTGCTTCTTTGAAAATAGCCTGATTTCAATGTGGTTGCATGTATCATTCATTGTATGAATGAACACATCATGAAAACAGCCATCAGTATTGTTTTCTTGCTTATTCTTTATAATAAGTTCCCCATAATATTTTGCAAGGCTTGATTCCCACAGTAGAATAATTTCTTTTGGGCTGGTAATTACCTAATACTTCAGGATAGTATGAATACTGAGGAAAATATTTTTTTGAAAATGTAAAATTCTATTCTAGGCATCTGCAGAACAGAGGACACTTTGATTATTGGAGAATTTAGAATTCCAATTGGGTTTTAAAGTTTTTTATTTTTTTAATTGGCTAATCCTTGACCAGATGCAGCCAGTTCCCCCCACCCCCACCTTTTTCTTTTTCTTTTCTTTCTTTCTTTCTTTTTTTTTTTTTTGGCGGAATATAAATTCACATGTTTATTTGGAGTCCAAATGTCACCTTATGTTTCAAAGTATAGGTCTTTCAAAGTAACACTTGATTAGTTCCATGCAAATAAGTTGCAACTATAAGAACATTTCTAGATTTCTCTTTGCACATGCGTAAGTACACAACAATATACATGGATTTTAATGTAAAATATCTGTGTGGGAATACATTTGTGTGCTTTGGAACAACAAGGATAAGAATTCTTCTAAAGAAAACTTGCTTTAAATTTTACTTAAAATATATCTATGAAATGTAGAAAGTATTTATAATGTATTAATTTTTAAATTTTGAAATCACTATAGATTTCTGAGAAATTTAAAAAAATTTACAGGGAGGTCCAATATACTCTTCTCCCAGTCTTTCCTAATGGTAACATCTTCTATAACTGTAGTATAATGTCATTACCAAATAATTGGCTTTGTTACACACAAGACTATATATATTTGTATCTTATCTATATGTAGATATATATATGATGTATCTATATGTATATAGAGATATATATGAATTAATATTTTCAATTTAATCATATGAAATTCCCAGTATTCAACTTTTGACCCATAAATTGGTCATTTCTTATGAGACAACATAATATATCATGTCTTATTTCTATTAAAGTATATATAAATTATTTCAGCATGCTAGCAGTTTGAACCACTTAGAATACTGGGATAGGGTTGAAAGTATAGGTGTGAAAAGATTAAGGGAAATGTTGGGAATTATTTTAGAACAGTTTAGAAGAGTGCATTTTTAGCAAGGTTTAACAATCCATGTAAAATCTGACAGAACTCCTCTAGAAACCCCAAATTATTTTCTTGGGTCAAGCCAGACCATCAAAGTGCTGTGTGTGAAATTCCAGGTATCATTTTTCCAAAGGAACATTCCTATATGAGGCTCCATTTTTGAAATTTCTAGAGTCATTCCTCAGTCAGAAGCTATTTATCTACTTACATCCCCCAAAAGTATACTTCCTCCTTACTTTGCTCTCCTGAGGTCTGAAAAGTATACTTACAAAACTAAAAATTTCAACAAACACCCAGAGAATATTTTATTGATATTGATTATTATAGATTAACAAAGATAAATTATGAGATAACTTCTTGGCAATATCTTAGAGAAGACCAGGAATCTAAAATATTTAGCATAATAGTGGAGTCCTCAGCCATAGTGGGTCTCCTGTGATCTCTAGCTATGGAGCCAGCTGTGTCCAGAAGGTCATAGGAGAAGGTCAAGAAGAGTCTGTATTTCAGTTATCAAGGTCTCATCAGAATTTTATCACATGAGACACAGTTCCCTTCAGACAAAGGAGAGATGTTATTTCTTTAGAATTACTATTCAGAAAAGGATATTCCAAAGTGCCTGCATCCTAGGTTAAGTGAATTATTAGGATTAAATGAGCTAATCACATCCAGAAAAAAATAATGTAAAGACACTGGGTGTGCTAAAAGAGATGGATATTTTGAGGGGTATTTATTGGTATAGAGCAGGAGATCACAGAAATTTGATTTAAATTCATCAGATCTTTTCAAATTAATTTACTATTGAGATACCCCCCCCCCCCCGGAAGTCAAATAGGCTTGGGCTAGAGATGTGGACAATTCAGAGCTTCAGGTCTAACTAACTCAAAGAATAACTTTAACTGAAGTCTGGGGAGTATGGGAACTCTAGTTTCCATCTGCTCTAATGACAGTTCAATGGGCTTGTCCATGGAACATTGATTTCAGTATCTCTGGGGAAGGCTGACAAACACTGTTCCCTATTTAAAGTTATGTCCATGGCTGGTCATCTGGCGTGGCAGAGCCATCCGGCTTCCCGTCCTCTGGGACATTGCACAACACTGATCTGTTCTCACCCATAGTTTATGTTGCTTGCCTGCTCAGCTGGTGCCAACCCAAGCAAGACCTAGTCTTTCTCAGTGACCTTGCTAGCCCAAACTGAACACAGCTAAGTTTGCTCTATCCTCCTATTAATATAAGCATTATTTCTTTTTTCATTTGTCTTAAGATTTCAGTGATACCTGGGAAGACTTGAGGCATAAGGGACTGAGAGGAGGAGGGGAAGCAGTGGGTGACTTGTGATTAGAGATCAATAAACTAAGTGTTCAATGCCCAGCTAAATAACTTTTCTCCTCTTTTCCACTAAAGACTACTAAGAACATTTACATATTTGAGATAGACCGTTTATAAGGGACACTTCCTATTTCCCTTCATTATTTTTACCAAGTAGGTCATTAAGAAAGAGACTAACAATATTAACTTCATATTTAATATTTACAGGGACATCCAACATGATAATAACCATGATGTTAGAGATGAATACCTAATAAGGACATGCTGATGATTTTAGAGTTGACTGTTAAGGATGAGTTTAGAAAATGGACCAGTAGTGGTTGACCACAAGCCGCAATTACAGTTGTTGTGGTATGACCATGAGCTGACTATGAGTCACACAGCATCCTAATTGTGGGTACTACCTCCTTTGTAAAACTCCTCTCCTGGTCTGTCACTCCTTTCTTACTTATCTTTTTTTTATTATTATCCAGAAGTCCCTTCATTCTCTGCTGGACCCTCTGAGATAGAAATGTATTTAGGCTCAGTGATCAGCACTTGTCTCACTGTACTTTAGGCTGTGTCATCCAGACATTTCAGATATAACTCAGTGTCATAATTCATATTAATTTTGCCCATTCTCTCTAGTTCTAATTGACACATCTAGAGTTTCCCTATATTTTCTTTTGTTTTCATTCCTGTGACTTAGCCCCCGACTTTATTAATGTTGACCTAGATTCTGAGATTATTCCCTATATAAAGCTTTCTTATAATTCTCTTTATGGTCATCTCTTCTTGGAGATAAGGAAAGATCAGGTACCAAACTTTGACTCAGAACTTTTTATGAAGAATGTTGAATATATCTCCTTTTTAGGAGATGAGGAAGTAACATCTCAAGATATGATTTAGAATTAAGTAACACCTGGCTATGTGATTTGTTAAATTGTCTCCCAGAGTAGGATAAAATAGTTGACCCAATCATGAATAAGTAACCAACGTTTCCAAAAGGATCTTAAATAAAAGGAGATACTCAGAGACTCCTTTCTGATATTAGCTGCTTTGGGGGGCAGGAATCGATGATGAGTGTGCCTCAAAGGGTCACTAATATTGCATTTATTGTTAGTATACACCAACAGAGGATAAGAAGGCTGCCTGAGAGTTGTTCCCAGAGACCTGGAATAAAAGAACAAGGTAGTGGTAGTTGTGTGTATTAAAAGTACATCCAATACCTGTAGATGCTAATATACTTCTGTATACTGCTGTGTTACCTTGCTGAAATTCTGGGTCATTCTCCTCAAAAACTTTTTGCCTTCTCAGTATATTAATGATGGAAATGATTTAATCCGTGCTTTCCACAATTGTCCTTTCCCATATTTCCATTGTCACTTTCTAGGCCACCTTCTCCCTTCACAGCCTAACCACATACTCTAAATAGCAGCTATTTTGGTCTTTTTGTTCTTTCTTGGCTACTCCACATACTCATCAATCTTTGGGCTTTTGCTCCAGTTTTTTCCTCCCTTGTAATATCCTTCTTCCCCACTTCAGAAACATAGCTCAAGATTTACCTCTTCTGAGAAATCTGCTTGAATCTAAAATTGTCACTCCTTTCTATTTCCATAGCATGTAGATTTAGTCTTTGTTACACCATAAATCATCTTAGCCCTAAAGTTAATGTTTTTGCTTCTGAATCTTATATTAATATTCTCTGTCGTGCAGACATTCATTAAGTGTTTCTAAACAGGTTTAAACTCATTTAAGTTATGCTAAGATAGAGCTCACCATTAGGTCTCGATTAGTAGGTCAGCACCAAAACCGCAATCTTTCTTTTAACTGCTATACGACCAAAGCTCAGTATTTTAAAATGGAATATCAAGAACAGTGTGGCTTGTATAATGAATTATTTATTCACTTTATTAAGCCAGGAACTGTGCTATGGATGCTAGTGCTGTGCAGGCTGAATAAGAAATGGTACTTCACAGAGCACAGAATCTATAAAAGGGAATAGACACTTAGAAATGTAATCAAAATAAAATATGATATAGAGAATATGAATAGTGTCAGAGAATACAGGACCAACACTGTGCTTAGGAGATATCAGGAAAGAGTTCACAGAGGTTTTGAAAGATAAATGGGGACTGTCTTCTGGTTTGAGAAAGATAACAGGGTATTCATGATGTTCTCAAAGTTCAATTTAGAGTTTGTATAATTATGGAATTGGTGTCCTGGTAATCATTCTAGGAATTTATTAGAATGGGTTATATGTAAGATTGTGTGTGTGAGTGTGTATGCATATGTGTTAAGCCCAAAAGATAGGTAGAATCAGCCAGGTATGGCTGCTACTGCATGCTGTGTCCATCTGTTGTGCCTTGCCCAGCCATGCACCCCCAGGTGCTACCACTGGCCCTGCCCAGCTGTGCCCAGGCACCATCATGGACCATGACCAGACTCACACCCCCGGCTGCCCTGGCATGCAGCTTTTAGCCACCTCAGTGCTTGGGGGACCTGGCATGGGACTAGGGGCCCAGCTCACATTTTGCTAACACTTTCCCAAGTTCCCTAGCAGGCCTTAGCTGGCCTTCCTGGATCCTACTAACACCACAGAGAGCAAGCACAGCCCACAATAGGTAGAGAGTCAGTGCACATGACTGCAGTGAAAGGAAAAGTGACTCAGACACAACAGCAGATTTTAAGCAACACATGTGGGAAACTCTCCTGAAGTGCCAGATTCTAGTGAAGAGTGGACACTGAATGCAGGGCACTCCAGGGCCCCATCTTCATAAAATCACTACTTTCAAGAGCAGAAGACACAGCTGACTTTATTAACACAGAGAAACAGACACAGAGAGGCAGACAAAATGATGAGACAAGGAAATTTATCCCAAATCAAAGAACAGGACAAAACCAAGGCCTAAGTGAAAGGCCAAGATCTAACTGAAACAGAAAAAAAGTAGCATACCTGATAGATAATTTAAAGCAATGATCATAAGGATATTTGCTGGACTTGAGAAAAGAGTGGAAGACATGAAGGAGACCCTTAACACAGAGATAAGGAATAACATAGCAGAAATGAATTTAGGGCTCAAATAACTAAATGAAAAACATGCCTGATGGAAAGAACAGCAGGGTGGAAGAAACATCGTAACAAATTAATGATTTAAAAGACAGAGTAATGGAAAATAATCAAGCTGAATGGAAAGAGAAAAAGAATTATGCAAAATGAAAATAGATTTAGGGAACTCAGTGACTCCATCAAATTTAATAACATTCATATTATACGAGTCCTACAAGAAGAGAGAGGAAAGGGGCAGAAAATTTATATGATGAAATAATAGCTGAAAACTTCACTAATCTGGGAAAGGAAACAAATATCCAGATCCAGGAGGCACAGAGAATGCCCATCAAGTTCAACAAAAGCAGACCCACACCAAGACATATTGTAATTAAATTGGCAAAATATAGTGATGAAGAACAAACAAAAATTTTAAAGCAGCAAGACAAAAGATGTCAGTAACTTACAAGGGAAAACCCATGAGGCTAGCAGGGGATTTTTCAGCAGAAACTTTGCAAGCCAAACAGAGTGGCAAGACAAATTTAAAGTGGTGAATGGGAGAAATCTGCAGCCAAGAATACTGTATCCAGCAAGGCTATTATACAAGAATAGAAGAAGAAGTAAAGAGTTTTCCAGACAAACAAGAACTAAGGGAATTCATGACCACTAAACCAGCCCTGTAAGAAAGGGGACTCTTAGGGTATAAAGGAGAGATCAAAAGTAACAGTATAGAAGTAGGAAACACAAAAGCAGTAAAAATGAACATTTATGTTAAAAAAGTCTGTCAAGGAACTCACACAAAAAATGATATATAATAGCATATACCTAAAATTTATGGAGGAGAAAAAAATGGGTTCAAACTTAAAAAACACATCAACTCAATATAGACTGCTATATGTAGAAGTTATATACAAACCTAATGGTAACCATATATTAAAAAACACTAATAAATTTGAAAACTATAAAGAGAAAGAAATTCAAATATATCACTAAAGAAAATCAACAAAACATGAAAGAGAGAAAGACAAAAAAGAATCAAAGAAAATCTTTAGACACAACTACAATAGAAGTAATAAAATGGCAATAAATATGTATCTATCAATAATTACTTTGTATATAAATGGACTGAAGATTACAATCAAAAGATATATGGTGACAGAATGGATTAAAAACATGATCCATCTATACATTGCTTTTAATAGACTCATTTTAGACCTAGAGTCACCTGCAGATGAAAGAGAGAGTATGGAGAAACATTTGTCATGTAAATGGATGTCAAAGAAAGCCAGAGTGGCAATACATATATTGGGCAAAATAGGCTTTGAAACAAAGACTGTAACAAGAGACAAAGAAGGACACTATATAATAATAAAGAGGACACTCCAACAAGAACATCTAACAATCGTAAATATTTATGCACCCAATACAGTGGAGCCCAAATATATTAAACAGTTTATAACAAACATAAAGGAACTAGTCTATAATAATATAATAATAGGGGACTTTAATACCCCTAAAACATCAATGGACAGATTATCTAAACAGAAAATCAACAAGGAAATAATGGCTTTGAAAAGATTTAGCATATATTTTCAGAACATCACATCTTAAAATTTTTTTAATGTTTGTTCATTTTTGAGAGACAGGGAGACTGAGCATGTGTGCGGGGAGGAGCAGAGAGAGAGGAAGATACAGAATCTGAAGGAGGCTCCAGGCTCTGAGCTGTCAGCACAGAGCCTGATGTAGTGCTCAAACTCACAAACTGCAAGATCATGACCTGAGCTGAAGTTGGACACCTAACCGACTGAGCCACCCAGGCACCCCCAGAACATCCCATCTTAAAACAGCAGATTACACATCCTTTTCATGTGCATATGGAAAATTCTCCATATCACATATTAGCCCACAAAGCAAACATCAACAAATTCAAGAACATTGAAATCCTACCATCCATCTTTTCGACCACAACACTATAAAACTAGAAGTCAACCAAAAGAAATATTCTGGAAAGACCACAAATACATGGAGGTTAAATAACATGCCACTAAACAGTGAATGGATCAACCAGGAAATCAAAGAATAAATTTAAAAAGTACATGTAATTGTAACAACTTTTTTCTAAACATGTCTCCAGGGGTGCCTGGGTGACTCAGTTAAGCGTCCGACTTCAGCTCAGGTCATGATCTTGTGGTCACCAACTCAATCCCCACGTAGGGCTCTGTGCTGACAGCTCAGAGCCTGGAACCTGCTTCGGATTGTGTCTCCCTCTCTCTCTCTGCCCCTCCCCCACACATGCTCGCTCTCTCTCTCAAAAATAAATAAACATTAAAAAAGATTAAAAGAAAATAAACATGTCTCCAGAGGCAAGGGAAACAAAAGCAAAAATGAACTATTGAGACATAATCAAGATAAAAAGTTTCTGCACAGTAAAGGAAATAGTCAACAAAACTGAAAGGCAACCTATGAAATGGGAAAAGATATTTGCAAGTGACATATTGGATAAAGGGCTAATACCCAAAGTCTATAAATAAAGTTGAATTATCAAACTCAACACCCAAAAAGCAAATAATCCAGTTAAGAAATGGGCAGGGGGCACCTGGGTGGCTCAGTCGGATAAATGTCCAACTTCGGCTCAGGTCACGATCTCACTGTTCATGAGTCTGAGCCCTGCGTTGGGCTCTGTGCTGCCTGCTCAGAGCCTGGAGCCTGTTTCGGATTCTGTGTCTCCCTCTCTCTCTGACCCTCCCCCATTCATGCTCTGTCTCTCCCTGTCTCAAAAATAAATAAAACGTTAAAAAAAAAATTAAAAAAAGATAAAGAAGAGTTAATACCTATTCTCGAACTATTCCAAAAAATAGAAAAGGAAGGAAAAATTCCAAATTCATTCTATAAGATTGGCATTACCTTGATATCAAAACCAGATAAAGACGCCACTAAAAAATAGAACTATATACCAATATCCCTGGTGAACATAGGTGTAAAAATTCTCTACAAAATACTAGCAAATTGAATTCAACAAAACATTTGAAAAAAAATTTCACTACTATCAAGTAGGATTTATTCCTTGGTTGCAAGTGTGTTTCAATATTTGCAAATCAATCAACATGATGCATCACATCAATAAAAGAAAGGTAAAGAACCATATGATCATTTCATAGATACAGAAATAGACACAGAAAAGCATTTGACAAAGTACAACATCCACTCATGGTAAAAAAAAAAAAAAAAACCCCTTAACAAAGTACGTTTAGAGGAAACATACCCTGATATAATAAAGGCCATATCTGAAAATCCCACAGCTAACATCACCTTTAATGAGGAAAAACTGAGAGCTTTTCACCTAAGGTCAGGAGCAAGATAGGGATGTCCACTCTTACCACTGTTATATAATATAGTACTGGAAGTCCTAGCCACAGCAATTAGACAACCAAAAGAAATAAAAGGCATCCAAATGGAAGAAGTAAAAATTTTCACTATTTGCAGATGACATGATACTCTATATAGAAAACCTGAAAGACTACCAAAAAAACCTGCTAGAATTGATAAATGAATTCAGTAAAGTCACAGGATACAAAATCAATGTACAGAAATCTGTTGCATTTCTATATACCATTAATGAAGCAGTAGAAAGAAAAATTAAGGAATCAATCACATTTCCAATTGTATCAAAAACAATAAGATACTCAGGAATAAACCTTACCCAAGAGGTGGAAGACCTGTACTCTGAAAACTATAAAAGACTGGTGAAAGAAATGAAGATAACACACAGAAATGGAAAGAGTTTCCATTTAACAATCGAAATTGTTAATATATCTATATTACCAAAAGCAATCTACATGTTCAATGCAATCCTTATCAAAATATTGGCAGTATTTTTCACAGAACTAGAACAAACAATCTAAAATTTGTGTGGAACCACAAAAGACCCTGAATAGCCAAAGTACTCTTGAAAAGGAAAAACAAAGCTGTAGGCGTCACAATTCTGCGCTTCAAGTTATATTACAAAGCTGTAGTAATCAAAACAGTATGGTACTGGCACAAAAATAGGCACATAGATCAATAGAGCAGAATAGAAAATCCAGAAACAAACCCACAATTGTATGGACAATTAATCTTCCACAAAGCAGGAAAGAATATGCAATGGTAAAAAGACAGTCTCTTCAACAAATAGTGTTGGAAAACTGGACAGCTACATGCAAAAGAATGACTATACCACTTCCTTACACCATACACCAAAATAACTTCAAAATGGATTGAAGACCTAAATATGAGACCTGAAACCATAAAAATCCTAGAAGAGAACACAGGCAGTAACTTCTTTGACATTGGCTCTAGCAACTACTTTCTAGATATGTCTCCTGAGAAAAGAGAAATAAAAGAAAAATAAACTATTGGGGCCTCATCAAAATGAAAACCTTCTGCATAGCAAAGGAAAAAATCAATAAAACTAAAGGCAGTCTATGGAATTGGAGAAAATATTTGCAAATGACATATCCAATAATGGGTTAGTAACCAGAATATGTAAAGAAAAAAAATATATATATATATAATTCAGCCATAAAAAAAGAATGAAATTTTGCCATTTGCAATGACATGGGTGGAGCTAGAGAGTGTAAAGCTAAGTGCAATAAGTCAGAGGGGCGCCTGGGTGGCTTTGTCAGTTAAGCATCCAACTTTGGCTCAGGTCATGATTTGCAGTTCATGGTTTTGAGCCCCATGTAGGGCTCTGTGCTGACAGCTCAGAGCCTGGAGCCTGCTTTGGATTCTGTGTCTCCCTCTCTCTCTACCCCTCCCCAGTTCTCTCTCTCTCTCTCTTTCTCTATCAAAAAAATAAACAAATATACATTAATTTTTTTTAAAAAAGCAGCTTTAGAAATGTCAGTCAGAGAAAGACAAATACCATATGATTTTGCTCATATGTGGAATTTAAGAAATAAAAGAAATAAGCAAAGGGAAAAAAATGAGAGAGAGACACAGAGACAGAGAGAGAGACAGAGAAATCAAGAAAAAGTTTTTTAATTGCAGAGAACAGATTGAGGGTTATCAGAGGGGAGGGCGGTGGGGGAATAGATGAAATAGGTGATGGGGGTTGAGGAGGGTACTTGTCGTGATGAGCATAGGGTAATGTATGGAAGTGATGAATCACTATATTTTACATCTGAAACTAATATTACACTGTATGTCAACTAACTGGAATTAAAATTAAAAGTTACAAAAAAGAGGGGGGAATCCTCAGAACTGTGAGGATGTGGTGAATATACAGATAGCTGAGAATGGGAAAGAATGGCTCGTCTTAAGTCTTTGCACTGATGTAAGGTTTGAAAGAAGAGTTAAGAACCTGAATATAAAGGCTTAGTGTTCAGGGGGCAAGTTTTGTGATCCTAGGAATAAACCTGCTAATTCAGAGATGAGGTTGCAAAGTATGACACAGAGTGGAAGAAATAATTTCCCTCCAATCCTCTAATTCCTTTTCACACTAAAATATGTTTCTGGCATCATGGCAACCTTGACTGACCACTACCTATGGGTAGAGGATGACTGTGCCTAGCAGAACAGCATTCTGATGTAGGGCACAGCAATACAGCATGGGTGGGAGTGGGGCATGAATTTATCTCTGAGCACTGACTCTGAGAACACCAAGGAAGGAGTAGGTTAGTCTTTGAGGGAACCAGAAAGTGCAATAAGCCATGAATATTGAAGCATTTCTGTAAATGCAGCATAATTTGTACTCCAAACCTGGGGAAACCTGGGAAAATTCAGAGGATCAGAAAAGGTACTTGACAGATGGAAAAGAGTGAAAGGAGCATCTTCTAGAAATTCCCATCTGAAGTAATTTACTTTTAGGATGTGGATGCTAGAGTCAATATTTGCAACTGGAAATATTGCAGTTCATGAGTATTAGAAGTGCCTTGGTAGAGACATATGATGCTTTTCCATGAGTTCTCAAGAATAGTTGGAGCTTTTGGAAGGTTTATCTTGTGAAAGAAGAAGGGTAACGATTGGGAAACCTATCACTAGTTGCATGGCTTTGGACAAATTGTTGAAATTCTGCATTTTATTTTTTTCATTTGCAAAGTAGAGATAATACCTAACTGGTCTAAGTGGTTGTGAAGATTAGGGTAGACTTAAGCTTTAGAAAATTTTATATTTTTGATAAATGTGGATTTAAATAAGTTCTTTCTTTTTGATGCTATGTAGCTCATTACTGACATCTTAAGAGCCTTGTGCTTTACACATGGCACTTCTAGCTTAATATGGCATAATAAATATTTGATAAAGGGTGTTTTACCTGTTGTGATGACTGTAAAACATACCTTGCTGAGAAATTCTAGGCATTTCTTATAATTCCTGCTTTCTATACTTTTTCTGTCTCATGTGGACTTCTTTATATAAGGGATCTGAATGCATTTTGACCATTGCTACAGTAACAGCTTAGTAGAGTATCAGAGATTCATTGCTACAGATGAATTCTGATTTATTTCTGACTCAGATCATGGCAGCAAAAGAGCGATGAATGGCTCTATTTATTTCCATAATGAAAGGAGGCAAGGGAGATTGTCCACTTGTAAGTGTCTAGTGTCTATGTGGAACGGTTCATTCAAAATAGAAAAATTTATAAAATGTTTGTAAAATTCAGAAGATATACCTTGTTTTGGATATCCTGATAAACTCAATGAATCATTTTTTTTCAAACATCTATATGAGAATAGATGGTAGATATCTTGAACTCTTAACTATGCCCATCCCCAAATCCCTCTAGTTGGTAATGATAGAGATATTATTCCTTGATTTCTACCTTGATTTCAGTAAGGCTGAAATTGGTAAAATCATAATAAAGTGATAAATTTTACAGGGACCATCAAATTAAATTTCTTGTGGAATTTAAGTCAAGGAGGAAATGCATTTACAATGCAAGTATAAAACTTGGTTAAAAAATAAGGAAAAACGTCTTGCCCTTAAAACTTTTGTGAAAAATACACACTTCGAAATAATAGATGGAGCTATTGAGGTCACATGTCTTTTGTATGTCTCCTCCAGTGTTCTATTTTACAGAGCCCACAACTGTTATCTTTACTGAACTTTAGAAAATCATACTTAAAAGATCAAGTATGGGAAAGAACTGAGTCGACAAAATATAGCAACTATATTGTTCCCCATATCTTGGCAATGAGATAAGCTCTGAAATGACTGTATGTGAGAATGTATTGATTTAAAAAAAATATGCAGACAGTCTTCTCATACTCAGGGACATTGGTGGCATTAATTTTTATTTTTAAAAACTCATTGCTGAGAATCCATCCACTTGGATTAATGAATTTTTATTCTTGAATAGTTGAAATTTTCTTCATTGTAAATCCAGGTAAATGAACACATTTATTGGGTTTGATTCAGATCTTTAATTCATTCCTCTCCTTCCTATCCAAAAGAGTGACTAAAATAAATTAATACTATCCCAACACCCAAATAACATTAGGACACTGATTTGTAGATATCAGAGAAATCTTCACATTTGCAAGAAATATCCAAATGACTGCCAAAGACCTTTAATGTCAGGTAGGACTGGAACCAGACAACATTATCCTTTAGACTTCATTTCTACCTAGTCTATATCATATACCAAAATAATTCTTCAATCGGCCATTCTTGACTGATGGGATGATGCAGAAAGAGTTAATTCACTTTCTGATTACTGAAAATAATTTTTAATGTTTTTATTTTGAAATTAACTTTAGAATTACAGGAAAGTTGCAAAAATAGTGTAGAATTCCTGCTTACCCTTCCCTCAACTTTCCCTAAATTAATGTCTCACATAACCATAGTACAATGGTAAAGACTAAGAAATTAACATTGGTGTAATAGTATTGACTAAACTACAGACTATTCAGATATCATTAGTTGTTTTGTTGCTGTTGATGTTGTTGTTGTTTTTACAATTCTTTTGTCTTTGTCCCAGGATCCAGTTTAGAATCAATGCAGTCAGTTGTAATGTCTTACTCTTTTCTAATATGTGACAGTTCCTCAGCCTTTCCTTGTCTTTGTGACTTTGACAATTTTGAAGAGTTAATGGTTAGGTACTTTGTGGAATACCCCTCAATTTGTGATTGGTGTTTCCTCATTATTATATTAAGGTTATGCATTTTTAGCAGTGATATTGAAGAGGTGATATCCCTTTCTCACTGTATCATACCAGAAGATAGGTGAGGTTGTATTTCTTATTACAGTGACCTTAAAGATATTGTCTTCTAGGTTTTCCAGTATGAATTTATTATTTTTCCCTGTGTAACTAATACACATGTTGGAGGGTGTTCTTTGAGGTTATGCAAATATCTTGTACCTCCTCAAATACCCGTTTAACCCTCTATTTTAGCATGTATTGGATCTTGCTTGCAACAATTATTTTGATTTCCTAATTGTGATTTTTCGATTTCCTGTGTTCTCTCTATGCTTATAAATTATAATTATTTTGTAAGAAAGAGCTGTCCCTTCTTCCACATTTGTTTCTGTTTCCATCTATTTATGTCAGTATGAACTCATGGATTCTTATTTTATTCTGTTGATCTTAATCCAATACTATCAATATTTTGTAACTCAAATTGTCCCAGCTTTGGCTATGTAGTGTCTTTTGTGCTGGTGTTTCTATGCTTTCAACATGTTCCCATCTTTTTGATGAATTCTTTACTTTGTGGCTCAAGATGATCTAGACTCATTTTTAATTTTCTCTATCTCAGATCAAGAATAACCATTTCACCATGAAGTCATATTTTTCTTTTATTGAAACATAGTGTTTAGAAACTAAAACCTGAGTATGAGGTATGCTCATTGCTACTGGGTGCCATTGCTTCTGGTGCTTCTCTGTAGAGAGGTAGAAATTAGATGTATGTACAATAACACATTCATATACATGCATATATTTTTATTTTTACTTCTATATTTATCTGTATGTGTATTATTAAACATTAGTTCATACTGATACTTCAAATTCCAACCCAACATGACAGTGTTCAGACTAGTGTTCTTTCTTCCATATTTGTAACTTCACTGTCAGAGAGACAGTGACAAATCTGGTTCTTCTTGTCTATATACTTACCTATTTAATCAACCTTAATGTACACATCAGGGAGTTCTAGAGAGTTCTAGATTGGCTGATCCATTCTCTGTGAAAAACTATATTTTCTTCTTTACAGACAAGGAAATTAAGAGTAAGAAACTTAAAAAACTTGTCCAAAGTCGCAACCAGTATCAGGACTAAAATTTGAACCCAAGCCAAATGAGTTCTAAATTTGGTTATTTTTTCACTGTACTTTTTCATAGGAACAACTCTTGTTTGCTCACACATTTACTCATCATATATATGCAGTCTTTAATTTATTTTAAATTTAATTTATTTTAAAAATGAGATCATTTATTTCTTTTAATAACCATTGTGAATGACTCTTGAGAAGCAGATAGTGTAGTTATTAATAATTATTTTTCCTTATGAGGGAGGTGAATACTGATATAGTCAAGAAATGCATTTTAGTGACTGACAGAACTAATAGTAGCCATTTTTCTGCTAGGGAAATATGATATTGTGATTTATGATAAGAAATATATATTTGGAAATTATATATATATATATATATATATATATATATATATATATATATATATTTGGAAAGCCCCTAGATCACCTAAGGATGAGGGCTGGGCATCAGAGGAACCAACCATGTGATTAGAAGATTGGAACTTTCAGTTCCATTTCCCCTTTCACCCCTGGGAGGAGACCTCTGAGAGGAGAGAGGGGCTGTAGTTGAATCAATCACCAATGGCCCATGAGTTAATCAATCATTCATATGTAATGAAGCCTCCATAAAAAACCAAAAGGATACAGTTTGGAGAACTTCTGGGTTGGTGAACCCAGTAGAGTTCTCTGGTGGAGATTTGGGGAGAATGGTGTACCTGGAGAGGGTCTGGATTCTCTGCACTCCTTCCCACATACCTTGCCCTATGCATCTCTTCCATCTGGCTACTCCTGAGTTGTAGCCTTTAATAGTAAATTGGTAATCTAGTTAGTAAATGAGTTTCCTGAGTTCTGTGAGCAATTGAACCCAAGGAGGGGGTTGTGTTTGGTATGTGAAAAACACAGGGAACACAGGAAACAGCCTGGGCTCCACACTGGTTGTTCAAGTATGTGTGGAGGGGCAGTCTTGTAGGACTGAGCTCCTAACCTGTGAAATCTGACACTATCTCTAGGTACATAGTGTCAGAATTGAGTTGAATTCTCAGACAACAGCAGAGCACCCAAGAATTGCTTATTGGAGTGGGGGAGCCCCCACACAAACACTCAGGTTGGAATTGGTGACCAGACACCCTATTTAGACACAAACAAAATACAAAATACAAAATACAAATATTCTGCCTTTGTATATACAAAATCAAAATATGTTAGACCTTTTCTTCTTAGAACAGGTAGCTGTCTTCCCTTCTGAAGAACAAGATGTCCACGAAATGAAGAAATGAATGTCTACAGTATTAATAGTAGGGTAGGTGCAGAGTTGGGAAGCTAGATGGAGAGTCAAATATAATCTAAGAATCCTCTGGGACCTGAACCCTCCACTCTTCCTCTAGGAACTTTAGACAAAACTGGAAGAAGTTCAAATGGTTTGGCCTGCCTCCCCCAACCTCTCTCTCTTTTTTTAAATGCCTTTTTCTGAAATACTCTGGCCAAAGACTAACAAGCAGTGAAATGGCAAAAGGCAGGCAGCAGGCAGGAAAAGTAGAAGCAAATGGCTGGGGTAAAACACAAACTGTATGATTAGGCTCTGAATAATCAAGGAATTGCATTGTAGCTTGTTATACATATTCCATGGTCATAATTTGATATTTGCAACAAAAAGAAAAAGAAGAATCATCTAAAAAAAAACAAAACAAAAGAAAAAAACAAGTCAGTGTTGATGGGGGAAGTCTATCTTTTTCACTCAAAATATTACCTCTTTACCTTTCTGCTCCTTTCCATGTGATCTAGTTATTTGCACTTAGCATATTTGAGGAAATAAAGAGTGATTTATATTATCATTTTAATGGTGCATGGATTCTTTCATTATGTAGTTGGTTCACATACATCAACATTTTAAATTTTGGACATTCTAAAATACATTTGGCAAACTGCTAAGGAGAAAACCGTCTGTGAGCCTGTAGGAACTAAAACCTGGTACATGTCTGAACAAATGCAAAAGTCCCATTTGTGCTGTTTGGTTTTATAAGTTATGTAGCTTTGTGTGACCTTTTTAAAAATATTCAAGTGGTTTTGAAATATCATTAAAAGATGATCAGTGGTAATTGACTTAATGATAGTACTCATATGGAAGAAAATATATATTGTTAAGTGGAACCCTTTCCTAACTTCTGATATGATTTTTAAAGGCTTAAAAAAAAGCAAAACATTTGAAAGTTACTTATTAAAGGCCAAATGAAAACACAACTTGCAAAGGGGATTTTAATTTCATAATGATTAAGGTTTTTAGGCATAAAATAAGACTGAAGACCAGCTCTTAATTTTTGGATTGATTCGGCAACCTGTGTTATCTAGTTTCCTTACTTTGGCTAGAAGGGCAGGAATAGGTGGAGAAATTGAAATAAATCAGTTTCTTTATATTTTATCATCAGTAGTAAAAAGTCTGGTGTGATATAAAGTTTTAGAATTATCTATGCCACTTGACCCATTGCTAGGGATAGTTGAAAACATATCATGATTGAGAAGGGGAAAAAATCACATATTGGATATCAGCTGTGCCAGACACTATGCTAGGCTCTTTATATGTATATTATCACTTCGATAGCTGAAATTAATTACCAACTCAAATGGATAGCAAGGGGCAAGGCTGGGATTTAAAATGGGTCTCGATTTCCTTACAATCCATGTTCTTTTTACAGAATGGATCACTTATTACTTGTACCATGACTGTCCCTGGATGCAAACTATGTAAATTAAACTGTTTTTGTAGCCCAAAGATGAGAGTTGGGAATCTGGGCTAATTTTAATTTCACACAATAGGAATAACAGTTACCCTTTTTCTGAGATCCTTATAGTAAGATATTTAGAAAATGCATTCCATACCATGAACATCACTGTTTTGCAACCTCTATGGAAAAACTACAGAGAGTCTATGGGACTGCAAATCAGTACACATTTTGTGTACAACAATATGGAAAAAATATTCATACCTCTTAGGCCCAGCAAATGTATATTTTTATGGATCGTCAGAAATTAAAGTACAAAGATATTCATTTCAGTGCTATTTATAATAGTGTAAAATTGTAAACCATGCAAATGCTCAGTAGTTTAAAAAAAAGAGTAAATATACTATAAAATCATACTTATTTTGATGTATTATGCAGTCATTAAAAATAAGTTTCAAAGAATATTTAGTAACAAGGAGAAAATTCTAACAATGTGATTTTTCAGATGCTGTATAAATATGTATTGAATGAATAAATAAAATAGTAAATTCAAAGTAATGCACATCATAAGAATTCATATTTTCAAAATCAGAGTTCATGAAGAAATATTATTTTTTTCTTTTGCTTAAACATTTTTTTTGAAGTAGAACATATGCATACAAATCATTAATGGCTCAATGAATTCTTACAACTCAGTGAATTCTTACAAAAGGAAAACCCATGTGATCACTGCATGGTGAAGAAGTAGAATGCTATCAGCAGCCCTGGATGCCCCATCTTGTCATTGCACCCCACCCTCGAATGTAACCACACTCCAACATTTAACATTATAGATTATTACCATGACACTGTAGATTATTATTATATTATTTTAATTATTCTGATTATGCCTATACTTGAATTTTATATAAATGGCTTATCTATTAAGTATTTCTTTATGTCTGGCTACTTTTGCTCAACATTATGTTCATGAAACTCATCAATGTGGTTGTATATAGCAAAATTTTGTTAATTATCAAAGCTCTTTGTTATTCTTTTGTATATTTATATATCTATATATACCCTTGAGGGATATTTGTCTGTCTCCAGGTTTAACCAACAGTGACACAGTGAAGTCTCTAATACACGCCTCTTGGTACACATACATACACGTTTTAGATATATTTAGAAGTGGATCTTTTGGATGATTTAGTCTGCATAACCAGCTTAAATCGACACTACCAGTTTTCCATAGTTGTGCCAGTGGTCTGTGCCATCAGCAGAGTGTGAGAGTACCTGTGGCTTCAGTAGTCACCATCACTGAATTATCAGTGTTTCCTAATTTTAGCCATTCTTAAGTGGTATCTCATTGTGGTATTAATTTACTTCTTTCAGATAAAAAATGAAGTTGTTTTCATATGTTTATTGGTCATCTTGATGTTTTCATTTGAGAAATGCCTGTTCAAGCTACTTGCCCATTTTCTTTCTTTCTTTTCTTTTCTTTTTTTTTTTTTTAGTGAATATATCAATTACTCATATATTCTGAATTCAGTTCAATTTTTAGATATGTATATTTTATATATATTCTTCTATTGTGTGGCTTGCATTTTGACTCTCCTCATGGTGTCCTTAGTGTTTATTTTTTTAATTTTAGCTAATGATTTCTGTATCCTTTCAGATATGAATACGATTTTACATCATCATGTTGTTAATAAGGTGAATTCCACTGGTGGATTTTACAAGTTAACTAACCATGCCTTCCTGGGTGTGGGGTGGAAACAATTTGTAATTCTTTTTAATATATTCCTAGATTTCATTCACTAATATTTTCTTTAGGATTATTGTTTCAGTATTCATGATGGCTGGGCTTTTATTTCACCTTTCTTGAAATAGCTTCATCAGGTTTTGGCATCAAGATTAAGCTGGTTTCAAAAACTGTTTTCTTTTTCTGGAATGCTTGGTGTAAGATTCATGCTATTTCTTAAATTTTGAAAGACTTCAGCAGTGAAGCTATATGAGTTGGAGATTTATCTGTAGAAAGGATTTTATAATTTTTTTTAAAGTTTATTTATTTTTGAGAGATGGAGAGACAGAGCACAAGCAGGGGAGGGGCAGAGGGAGAGGGAGACACAGAATCCGAAGCAGGCTCCAGGCTCTGGGATGTCAACACAGAGCCCGATGTGGGGCTTGAACTCATGAATCCTGAGATCATGACCTGAGCTGAAATCGGACACTTAACTGACTGAGCTATCCAGAGGCCCCTGTAGAAAGGATTTTAAAAATTTATTTAATTTCTTTAATAGATTTAGTAATACAAAAATTTGCTCTTTCTCATGTTCATCTTTAAGTTCTTTTCAAGCAATTTTCCATTTCACCTAGAATCTCAAATTTATTGGCAAATTTTGGCGATGATATCATATATTAATATCTATAATATCTATGATATTAGATTATATCTAATTTTTAAAATTATATCTAACATTATATCTAATGTTCTTTTTTATTTATTATCAGTATTTTTTTAAATGTCTTGAGGTTTAACAATTATATGTATTTTTTTTTCAAAAAAGCCAAATTTTGGCTTTTGTATTGATTTCCAATTGTTATGTTACAAATTACCACCAGCTTGGTGGCTTAAAACAACATAACTGAATTCTCTTACAGTTTTGGGGGCCTGAAATCCAAAATCAGTTTCACTCGGCTGAAATCATGGTGTCAGCAGAATTGCACTCCCTCTAGAGGTTGTAGGAGATAATCCATTACCTTTCCTTTTCTAGCTTCTAGAGTTTTAGAATTTCTTGCCTTAGTTTGTGGCCTTTCCTCTGTCTTTATAGCCCAAGGCATAGCATCTTACTTCACTAGTCACATTGCCTTCTGTCTCTATAGTTAATCATTTCTCTGCCTCCTTCTTATAAAACATTTGTGATAGTAATTAAGGCCTACTTGTATAAATCTATAATAATCTGCTGTTCCTCAAATTCTTAATTTAGTAACATCTACAAACTCCCTTTGCCATGTAAGGTAAACATCCAAAACTGGCGGAGATTAGGACCTGGATATTTTTTCTTTTGGTGCCATTACTGAGCCCACTACACCCTTACTGACTTTTTATCCTGTTGCATATTTGTTGTACATGTTATAATTTCAGCTCTTATTTTTATATTCTTCTGATTTTATTTGATGTTCTTTTGAAATAATTAGGTAACTGATTTTGAAGCTTTTTAAATTTTTTAATATGTGCATGCATGTAAAGGTTTAATGTCCATCTAGTATAGCTTTGAGTTTCCTACCGCAAAATTTAATTTTTTTATGGCTCACTAAAATATATTTAAATTTTGATTATGTTTTTAGCCATTATTTAGCAGAGTTTTGCTTAGTTTCCAAACATTTGGGATGATTTTGAGTTATCTTTTTGTTATTGATTTTAGCTTAATTCCCCTGAGGTTAAAGTATAGCTTTAAACCTTGATAAAACAGCTTTTCAGATCAGCTGAATGGGTCATCATATCATTTAGTACTTATGGTACTTTTTAAAATAAATGTCCATTTAGTTTGGAAAATCACCATGTTGTTCCAATATTATATATTCCTACTGATTCTTTTCCTGATATTTCTATCAGCTACTGCAAAAAGTGTGAGAAAAGTCTCCTACAATGACTGCAGATTTTGGTTTCTTATTTGAGACCTACCAATTTGTGATTTATATGTTTGGAAGCCATATTATTTGCTGGATACACATTTAAAATTGTTAAAAATTCTTGGTAAATTGACTTTTTTTCATTGTAAAATGTACCATACCTCTATAAATGTTTAATGTCTAGAAAACTACCTTGGTATTATTATAGATATACTGACTTTATTTTAATTAGTATTCAAAGGCATATCTTATTACATCTTAAATCACAGCTATATGGTTACCTTTAACTTTTTCATTTCCTAAAAATTATCTCATGTCATGTATATAATACATATATAATATATAACATATATATTTTATATGTATATATTTTATGTATATATGATATATGTGTTTTTAATCCACTGTGAGAATCTGAGACATTTTTCCCTTTCCTTGAAATAATTTGTGTAGTATTAGTGTTACTCTTTCTAAATAGTTAATTAAACTCTGAGGCAAAAACATCTGGACATAGAGTTATTTTGGTGGATAAGTATTTAATTACTGACTTAATGTTTCTAAAGATCACATGACTTCTAAAATGTTCTCTTTCTTCCTAGTTAAATTTTAGTAGATATGGCTTTATAGGTTTTATAGACATAGGTCTGTAAGACCTTTGGTTATTTAGAATTATGTTGCTTAATTTCTGAACATTTATACACTGGATTTTCACTTAATTCCAGGGTCATGAAAGATTATATACTTGAGAATTTCAATTTTTGGAAGTGTGTTGAAACTTAGTGTTATGGTCCAGAATATTTTCTTTTCTTTTTTTTTTTTTTTAATTTTTTTTTCAACGTTTATTTAATTTTGGGACAGAGAGAGACAGAGCATGAACGGGGGAGGGGCAGAGAGAGAGGGAGACACAGAATCGGAAACAGGCTCCAGCCATCAGCCCAGAGCACGACGCGGGGCTCGAACTCACGGACCGTGAGATCATGACCTGGCTGAAGTCGGACGCTTAACCGACTGCGCCACCCAGTCGCCCCTATTTTCAATGTTGTTAACAGTTCCTTATGTACTTAAAAAAAATTACATCATCTAGGGGCACCTGGGTGGCTCAGTCAGTTGAATATCTTTGGCTCAGGTCATGATCTCACGTGTTATGGGTTCGAGCCCCTCATCGGGCTCTGTGCTGACAGCTCAGAGCCTAGAGTCTGCTTCAGATTCTGTATCTGTTCCCTTTATCTCTGCCCCTCCTGCTCATGCTCTGTGTCTCTCTCTCTTTCAAAGATAAATAAAACATTAAACAAATAAATAAATAAATAAATAAATAAATAAATAAATAAAATTACATATTCTGCAGTTGTTTGAGATAATTTTCTATGTATGTATATTAGAACAACTTTATTAATCATGTTTTTCAAATCTTCTGTATCTGTTCTCCCTATGGGATAATTTTCTTTTAGCCTAAAGAAATTTCTTTTGTTTTTCTTGTAGTATAAGTGCACTGACAGTACATTTCTCTGGGCATGTCTTTATTTCCTTTTTGTTTTTAAAATATATTTTTGCTGGGGTACCTGGGTGGCTCAATTGGTTAAGCATATGACTTTGGTTTAGGTCATGATCTCGTGGTTCATGGGTTGGGCTCCATGCTGACAGCTTGGAGCCTAGAACCTGTTTCAGATTCTGTGTTTCCCTCTTTCTGCCTCTCCCCTGTGCTTGCTCTCTCTCTCCCTCTCTGTCTCTCAAAAAAAAAAATTTAAAAAAAAATTAAATAAATATTTTTGAGTATAGAATTTTAGGTTGGCATTTTGCTTTTCTAAAATTATAACAATGCCATTTCACTGTCCTCTGTTTTTTATGGTCAATGTGGAGAAATAGACTCTTATTTTTATTGTCATCCGATATATAACAATACTCCCCCTCACTTCACACTCTAACTGCTTTTGAGATTCTCTTTATTTTTTGGCTTTCAGCATCTTGACTATAATATTCCTAGGTATAGTTTTCCTTTTACTTATCCTACTGTTGTTCACAGAGCTTCTTGAATATGTGGGTTGATGTCTTTCATCATATCAAGAAATTCTAATTTTTAACCATTATTTCTTCAAATTTTGCCCTTCCCATTCTCTCCTGTTCACCTGGGACAGCAAAGCCTGTACAGTCTTACAGAGTCCCAAGTCCCTCTTGCATTCCTGTTAGGGTTTCTTCTTTTCTTTCTGTATTCAGTTGAGATGTTTTCTTCTGATCTGCCTTCTAGTTTACTTGTCTTATGCTGTGCATAGTCTGCTGTTAAACTCATTCAGTGAGTTCTTAATTTCTGATGTTGTATTTTGAAGTTCCAGGATGCAGTTTTAGTTTTTTTGCAAATTGTTATTCTCTGTTAAAACATGTTATATTTTCATCTATTTTTGTCTATCTTTTTCTCAATTATATTTATCATATTAGTCACAATTATTTAAAATTTTTTTTCGTTATTTATTCTTGAGAGAGAGACAGGGTGTGAGCAGGGGAGGAGCAGAGAGAGAGGGAGACACAGAATCCAAAGCAGGCTCCAGGCTCCGAGCTGTCAACACAGAGCCCGATGTGGGGCTTGAACTCACGAACTGCGAGATCATGACCTGAGCCAAAGTCGGATGCTCAACCGACTGAGCCACCCAGGCACCTCTATTCACAATTATTTTAAAGTTCTTGTCTGTGAACTTAAATATCTGTATCATCTCCAGATAAGCTTCTTATAACTAATTTTTCTTATTATTAGCCATTTTCTTTTGCTTCTTTACACATTTAGTGATTTATTAATTGTATTTTTGACATTGTGAATGATATTATGGAGTCCCAATGATTTTCTGTTTCATTGAGAAAGACTGAGTTTGGTTTTGGGAAGTAATTACATTTCTGGCTGATAATCTAGATCATGTGGAGCCCTATTTCCCTCTGTGTTTTGTTATTTTTTCCTGTGTACTACAGTTGTCTTTGAAAAAGGACACTTTTTAAGGCTAGGATGAAGGCATATTCCACCCAGGGAAGATTTACATTTGCATCTAACTAGTGCATGTGGTGTGAATGTGAATGAAAGGCATTCTTAATCCAGCATAAAATTGGCAGTTCTTAGGAATCTCTAGCCATCAAATCTACTGGAAGGCTGACCAGGCACTACATCTTTTCCCACATCTTTCACCTTTTCTTTCTTTACTTTCAGGCTTTCCTTTCATACCTACAAAGCATTGCTTGTGAATCACTTTTACATAGGTGCAAAACCATTGTGTCCCAAATCAATATTGGGAAGAGTCTCCTCTCAGACTCCTTCTATGGGTAGTTTCTTGGCCTTGACTTTCTCCCCGTTCTTCCCACACCCTGGTTTTGCAAATTTGGCATTTACCTTCAAGGGAAGAGCAGCTTGATGCTCATGTGTACGACTTATATCCCTATGATTCCTTCTTCCCCACCCTTAGGTTTGTATCTTTAGTTTGTTACCCCTTTGTTAACTCTTAAATGATTTTAAAGGAATTTTAAAATATTTATCTAGTATTTTAATTTTTGTCATTGGAGTTTTGATCAAAACAAAAGAAGTTATTGTTGGAAATAGAAGTTCCATATATTTTTGTTTTAATGTATTGGGAAAAGAAAATATAGCCTTATGATAAGTACATTTGGAAATGTGCTAAAACTCTTTTGGCATGGTAATAATACACAGACAATATATATAAATGTCTCCTAGATATTTGAAACTGATGGTTGTTTTATTCTTTGTTGGGTATGATGCTCTTTGTGTATATCATTTTAATTATTTGTATATCCATTACACCAATTCAAACAAACTTCAGTGCTTATATGTTTATAATATTTAATATTGCATTTTTGAATATTACATGCATTTACTTCTTTGTTGTATACTTTACATGTCCATTTCCAATAAATGTACATTAGTATATTTTACTATCATAATGGCTTTTTTGAAAATTTGTAGAAAGTATTTTGGGGGCACCAGGGTGGCTTAGTCGGTTAAGTGTCCAACTCTTGGTTTCAGCTCAGGTCATGATCTCACAGCTCATGAGCTTGAGCCCTGCATTGGGCTCCACACTGAGAGCATGGAGCCTGCCTGAGATTCTCTCTCTCCCTCTCCCTCTGTCCCTTGTCCACTCTGTCTCTCAAAACAAATAAACTTAAAAAAAATTTTTAAGTATTTTTAACAGTTTAGGGGGCACCTGGTTGGCTCAGTCAGTTGAATGTCCGACTCTTGATTTCAGTTCAGGTTATGATCCAAGGGTTGTGGGATCGAGCCCAGCATCGGGCTCCACACTCAGCATGAGATTCCTGGGATTCTCTGTTGGGATTCCCTCTCTCTCTCTCTCTCTCTCTGCACCTCTCCCCTGCTCATGCTCTTTCTCTATCTAAAATGAAAAATAAAAAAATGATAAAAGTATTTTTAACAGTTTTAAATTTATCAATGCTCAGGGATAGGTGAGAAGGTTGGTAATGAAAACAGAAAAACACTGAAATGATTGTGAGGCCAAAACTAGGATCAGAAGTGGGATAGCATATAGCTAGGGTATAGTGAAAAGGCTGGTGGGTTAGGAGTACCAAGATGTTTGGATTTTTGTGGTATTAGGGCATGCAAAAATCCAAGCAATAAACCAGGGAATAGGTCCTAACATACATACTTTAATTTTGTTTCTTACATGTGCTTTTCTTGATGAAAAATTGTTATCAAGTTGAGTTGTGTTAATTCTTGGTAAAGCCTTAAAAAGATATATAACTGTCATTTCAAAAAATGAATTCATGGGGAAGTGTATTGTTGTATGCAGATTTCCAGTGGAAACCTGCAGATGCTCACATAAGAAACATTCTTTCTACTCTTTTGAATAAACATGTTGCAAGCCCAGTACATTTGCATACCCAAGAGAATAATTGTTTCAAAGATATGGGCTGTGAACACATGTGGTTGTCTACCAGATTATGAACACCAGACTTGAGACATATATTTTTCAGGTGTACAGCTTGAGGAAATTATTGAATACTCAGCACAAATGCTATGTCTTGGGGAATATTTGGAGAAATGTAGGTGCTACTGTATTTTGAATAATCAGTCCCTCTAGCTCTCATTGTGACTGATGGAAAATTTATTTTATTTTCCCTTGACAAAGGGAAAACAAAATTGTAGCTATCTTACTGCATAGTTTGTTAAGCCATTTCCATTTTGTACTTGCATTTCACAGATGTTCTGAAATGGTTAAGCCAAAAAAAAACATGTTTCAACTCATGAGTAACTTAAAATACATTCCCATCACTTGGCTTTAAATATATATACATATATACATATATATATGTATATATATTACATATATATATGTATGTATGTATGACTAATATAACACTGCACATTAACTAACTGGAATTAAAATAAAAACTTAAAAAGTGATAAATACACATATGTTAAATACATAACATAGAAATTAATATAAATAAAATATAAATTCTAAAAAAATATATGTGTGTATAAAATGTCTCATTGATAAGTCAGACACACAAAAGAAGTATATAGTCTTTTCTTGCTTTATCGGTAAAAAGTTATAAAATCACATACTATACCTGATATTTGACTTTTCATTTATCTTTTGTACTTTGTTACAGTGGAAAGGATAGATGTTGAAAGATGTTTAGATACACAAGGAGCCTAGCAGCTCCTATAGATCTGAAGAAGCTCAGATCCGCAAACTATTACCTTCAGAATCTGTTATAATTTATGCTTATTAATTTGGCTCCAGGTCTTCTTTTGCAGAGTGGCCTCCAAATAACTAATTTCTCAGATATGTCCAGTGTTGGCCACTCCTCCTCTTAGATAGCAACTATTTCAAATTGTCCTGGTATAAGTTGGGCGGCCATACAGCCTGGTCTGCCCTGGCCTGTAGTAATTATTATTAGAGCCTCTGAATGCACTCAAAAGGTATACTTTTGGATGATCAATTATTTGGCCATGTTAGATTTAAAAGGTTAGGATTCATAATATTTTGAAGAAAAAAATGGTCTATTAATTCATACACGGTACCACCTACCATTTAAAGCATTCCATTTGTTATTAAACATGTTTGCCCCTACTTTTGGTCTGAAGTGTATAGTTTCCTCTTACTTTTGCCACAAGTATACTCAGGGTTCTTTACCTTAGAAATTATGTAAAACAGAACTTTCTGTTATAATCCAATTAATGAATTCTACACAAACTTCTCTCAGGATTCTCTTGTGGTAGAGTAAGGAAACCTCTCCAAATAAATGGATTTTAATAGTTTATCCCACAAAACTTTGAGCATATTCTCCCACTATTATTTGCCTACAAATAAGTCTGCAAATATAAACAACGTAGAAAATCTGTCTGCTATTCCAGCTAAATGTATTTCAGGGAGGACAAATTTTGCTGTAGAATGCTGTCAAACATTTCACAGTAGCTCACCATGGCTTTATATCAACTTCCATACATCATCATTCATTGAATTTTTACTTTAGAGAAAGATGTGCTCTTCTTAGGTCAGATTTACAGATAACTAAGTCTATTTTTGGATTTATTTTCTGTTTCATAGTAAAAATTTTGACCTTTAGTTTCTCTGTTCTAGAAATTGGATGATCAAAAAGCTGATTAGACATCAGACCAGATGGCTTGTAGGAGCCTGTATCACAAAGTTCTTGGTCTTTCTGCGAGTATGTGTCTTGCATATACATTTGAGAAGCTGGAATTCTCAAATAACATGAATGTTTTTGAACTTAGGTTAAAAAAATAACAAGAACCACAAAGATTCATGAAAAAAATAAGTTTTATGGATCAGATTCACTCAGCCTAATATTCTGTTTATCTGTACATAAGGTACTTTTGTGTAATAATAATCATATATATGATCCTAGGAGACTGTAGGGGTCTCAATTAACTTGGGTTGAGAAATTCTGTAGGTAATAGGGACAGTCATTGTTTGAAAAAGATTTTACACAAGGAAATTAAGCCATCAAAAACAATTCCTCATTAACATTCAGTTAAGAGAAAAATGTAGAAAATCATGTAAGGCTATAAGCATTCCAGGTAATAATAGTTTTATTTTTAACTTTCTATGCTGATTTATAGAAACAGCAGAAATGTTTTATTTATTCTATTGGAATAAAAAGTCAGCAGCTACGTACTGGATGTGTGCCTTCTACCATTAGATGTCAAGCTTGCTCAGAGTTCAGAGTGAAACTTCGGTGCTGCTTTTTTTCATCTTTACAATGTAATTGTATCCCTTATCAGTGTTACAGGTGAGTAAGAAGGAGAACTACTATAATTTAATATGCTCATTTATCCTGTTTCCCACACGACATGTTTAGTTTTAGAATATGTGTCCAGTGATATTTGGGCTTATAGTGGAGTGTGACTTTTCTAACATGAGAAGTTAGACATGAAGAGGTTACATACACTTTTTCTTCCTTGTTTTTTTTTTCCTCATTGGAAGAAGACCCTTGATTGCTTTCTCATTTCCAAGTGACAGAAACTGTCCAGCTATCTTTTGTAACAACAAGCAAGCATTACTTCCTTTGCTTCTGCTCATGATCATTGGTAACTTTAAGATAATTCATCAATTATTACTTTCTATAATGCATAGCCTTAATTACTTGAACATAGATTCTTATAGGTGACAAAGTTATCTACCAGCCTTCATGAACTTAACAGAAGTGTAGTTGACAAGGCTTTGTAGTTCCATGGAAAGTATATGCCATTACTTTTCAAGATCCTAAACCTTAAGCATTATCATTTGAGTTTCCCCCTACCCATCGTGTTCATTGTGGAATTCCTGGCAGCCCAAAAGCTAGCCAAACCAGGGTGAGCATTCCCAAGTTTATGTTGCTCTGAGGAAAACCTGAGTTTATATGGCTTTGCTATTGAAGAATCACACCTACAAGGTTTTTTAGTTTTTCTGGTGGAGTCTGAAATGAGAGATGGAAATCAGACATATGAGAAAAGTGAGGCATTTCTATGATGGGAAATACATAAAGCAGTGAAAAGATTTCAGAGTATTTGGGCAAATTCAGAAAAAATTCAGATACTTTCTATTCTTAACATGGAATCTTGGCTAGATGTGATTATTAGAATTTGAAATTGAGCTCCACCACACATCTTCAGGCAAATGATTCCTTGCCTATATATAATTTGCCTTTTACAGTTATTGATATAATATCGGTAATATTAAGGCGTCGCTTAAATCCTCAAATTTCATAAATGATATACTTTTAAGCAACAGGGTGCAGGAAATGTAATCGTAATACCCCAAAGCTACAAATACATTACGGACAAGCAGTAATAACATACAAGCCTTCTAATTTAAATGAAGTAGG
Source organism: Herpailurus yagouaroundi (assembly GCF_014898765.1). NCBI lineage: Eukaryota > Metazoa > Chordata > Mammalia > Carnivora > Felidae > Herpailurus > Herpailurus yagouaroundi. Next base: position 3,642,594 of record NW_024412441.1, read on the forward strand.
TGTGTTTTTCTTAACAGCTAATAGATTATCCCAAATAGGATAAAATCCACATATGTTACATTCTTGATTAAGTTCTACATTTTGAGCTTTCTTTACATTCTTGGTTTGTGTTTACTCTGATAGAAATAACTTCACTTCAAAGGTTAAATGTTTTCAGAAACCTGTTCAGTGTGAAGTTTCTAAATAAGGGTTACATAATGTAAACTTGACTCCTTTCAAAATTTGTTTCACAAGAGCAGGTAATATATTTCCACTCTCAGCTGCACATTTAGATGCTTTATTTTTGAGTGTACTTTCTCCTCAATATTTCTTTCCACAGAATTTTGGAATTTTGTTTCTCGCATGTTTTATTGAAAAGGCTCACTGCCATTATATCCTTTCGTTTTCCGGTTTTATCCTTTTGTCTGAAGGCACATTGCAGCATGGCTGGTTTAAGAATTCTAGACAGCGAGAGAAATGGATAGCCACAAGAGTATCTCTAGTCAAGGTTGAAAGAGAGCACGTAGCTTTCTAAACTGAGCACCGTGAATGGGGGACATTTAGGTTATTGCCATGACAATTCTAATTGTTGGAACTTTATTCTTATTATGGTCTTTATTCAGTTGGATTCACCCTAACAGCACATATAGACGAGTCACTTTAATTCCTGGGCTGGTTTTGGAGAACATGCATCCAAGAATCATCATCTTTTTGTTGCGATAACAAAACACACGGTCAAGGGGGGTCTAAATGGAATTGCATTTTATAGGCATGCAGAGATCGGTATGAAGTAAGACATGCACTCTTTGACCCCTGGAGGCTCTCTCTGACAAATGATGGGGCTACATTTTAAATTACAGGAGATTCCAATTACTGTGAAATTATGGGGCTCTGTGAGCTCCCTCTATGGGCTAATTTAACGTCTGCAAATTATATTTCCTCTTCTTCCTCTTTTTTTTCTTCTTCCCATTTTTCCCCCAACAAAGCCTCTGTGTGGCCTCTGGGATGGGGCGGCCGCCTCAGGGCCCTGAGGTTGTGCTCCTTGGAGCGTGTGCAAGATGGCTGCCCCAAGGCTGTTTGAAGCTGGCGCGTTTGAAGCTGCCGCGCGTGTTTGAAGCTGCGGCATTTGAAGCTGTCGGGCTTGAAGCTGGCGCGTGTGTTTGAAGCTGCGGTATTTGATGTTGCTGAGGACGTTTGTAAATTTGAGACAGACTTTAATATTGTTAGACGGTAGGGGAGTCCTTTTCAACCCCCTTTTCATTTTTTTTTTTACTTGAACTTTTTAAAAAGTTTTATTTAACTTTTTTTTTTCCCCCCACGATTTTAACTACTTATGTCAGCCGAGGAATGCTGTGATTCACAGCCATTATTGTAAGGAGGCTGTTATGTATTTTTAGTGCTGCTGGGACCATAGGAATTCTTGAGTGGCTTTGACTGGATACAACAATGTGGAGAATAATCCCAACTGTGAAAAGTGCTACTGTGGCCACAGAACAGTACAGAATAATTTTGAAACAGGGCAGTCTCCTTGTTGCTTTTAGAAGAAGGCCGAGTGTGCCCGCTGTTGCATTTGCAAGATTGATGAGTGTGGAGGTAGAACAAATGTATGTGAGTAGAAGAAGTTGGGGATGCAGAGGTATATGAATTAAATTCGCAGTGTTCCAGGAGCTAAGCATTTTGTAGTTTCTTCCTATTATTTCCCCCTCTAATTTCTGTAAGAACCAGGGAGAAAGGTGGATGTTATTATGAAACAATACCGTCAATCCTTTGGACAATACTGTAAAAATGAATGGTGCATTATATGAAGAGCATCTACTTTGAAAATGTGAGAGAGAAGGGAATGAGTATTGCTGCTCTTGGTAAAGGAAAGAAAACAGATGCTTATCCTGCGGTGTGTACATTGGGTTTGGGACACACTTTGCTTGGAGGAACCCTAGATGTAGAAGTGACAGAGATGGAGAAAAAATTGGAAGGAGCCATGAGTCATCAGATCCAAAATGGACTAGATGAGAAACGCTTTGGTTTGGATACACATAATTTTCCACCTAATTCCCAGCCTGGCAACATCATGTACTTGCCTGGGGGGTTGATGAAATGACCTGTTCTAATGTTGTCCGCAGTTCTTCCCGGATGCATCGTTTGGGATAGAAAGTGCCTTTGATGGGCCTGCCATCAGTTTTTTTTCCCCCCTTTGGAAGTACGATGTTCTGTTCTGCTGATGATCATTCTTTTGAAAATTAAGTAACGGTTTCTTGACATTAGCTGTTTGACCGCGCTCGAACCTGTTTCTTTACGTGATCATCATTAATTTTCTTCATTGGGTAAAACTTAAATTCTCTAAAGTCTACATCTACTTTTCAGTCATATTTGGATTGTATATCTACCCAGGACTGAGGTGTTTGGTTCAGTATTTTGTTCATGTTAGCAAAGGTCTACAGTTCCTTCAGTTCACAGAAAAATCTATGTATTAAACCCGTATCATTAAAATTGAGTTATTGTCTCTTAATCTGGATGGAACTGGCTTTATTCTAATAAATAATTTAATTGTGTACTTTACCTGTTTAACTAAGAGTAAGGTGTTGTGTCTTGCACACCTTTGGAATGATGAAAGCATTTCCCATGTCTTCATAGAACGGATGATCTTAGACTTTATTTTCTTGCAAATACTTGTGTTTAAGGATTTCCCTTCATTGGTTCAACATTTCCTAATTGGTAGGAGTAGAAATGAGCTAAGTGTTTTCTTTTGTATTGTATAGATGCATTTTCTAGTCCAACTTTTCATTATCAGCTCCTGCAATTGTATTCCTTTGAATCCATGCGTCTTTTCCATTCTAGTAGCTAATCATCTTTTATAGTGTTGATATTTTACCAAATTGGTATTTTGAACTTCATAAGAACAACATTGATGTCATTCAGCGAGAGCTAAGTTCTTATAGACTCTCAGTCTAATGTACTAATAATCTATTTAACAAGTCATTTTATAAATAATAAGATATTAAAAACTAAGTGACATGGGACAGATACAGAAGTAGTGGCTCTGCACATTTGACTCATACTGTTTTGGAACTTTGTTACAAATGTTGATAACTCAAGGAGAGAGGACATGATACACATACAGGAGCTGACAGGTGCATATACCCGTGTATGTATATTTATTTTTTATTTTTTTATTCTAAAATCTTCCTGACCAGATCAGATTTTTTCATATTCCTCAACTTCTGTGACTCGTTTGATCCATATTATTGCTTTTTAAAGTTTAGACTTTTTGAAAAGATTTTCCTACTCTTCACCATAATTTGGTCTATACAGTCTAGTAATTTACATTTGGTGACAAAAGAATTGCTTGAGAATAGTTGAACATACATGCTTAAATGAGGACTACATGCATTTGATTATACATTTGTGTAAGATAGCCAAAGAAAAAGAATAAATGTTGCAAAGCTGTTATATCTTTAATCAGTTTAATCAGTCAGGCTACATGTTCCACATCACTCTTGTTCCTTGCTGGTTTGTGCTAAGAAGTTACTTCTTATTTAACAATTTTTACTGTGATTTTTTCCACATACTTTTTCATGTTCACTCTTTTCATTTTGTTTAATTAAAATAAATTGCAGATAACTTTTCTTTTTAATAGATTTCCACACATATGTGCTTCTTTCAATAAACTCCACAAAATAAAGGCCATTAATCCAAATAATGATTTATCTTCCGTGGCTCTGTAGTTATTTCTCTTTTTCTGTCTTTAACTTGAGTGTTTTCTCCTGTATCTATTTTCTCTGCCTCCATCAATGTTATTTTTCCATCCTACCACGATGAAGTTTATAATTTGGCACCTGTGGTAGAGAAATAGTAAGAGTATTCAATCCTGAGCTGGATCCAAGGTGAAATAGCATTTTCTACCACACAGCACTATGACCCATTTTTTGGAACTCTTAGTAACAGTGTCTCTGTTATAGAGCCAAGTTAGTCTTTAGCTATTCATCCATAATATCATATGGGCTTATTGAGTTGATTTATTAATGGTTATGAGATTTGTTACGACCTCACGTTGGTTTTCCTTTAAATGTTTCATCAGTTATCCTCTTTTTAAGGCAAATGCAGATTAGAAATTTACACATAAAATGTCTATTTTTCTTTTGCATTCCTTTTTAAAATCAGCTTTATTGAGGTATTATTTACATACAGTGAAACTTATCTGTTTTAATGCATATTTCAGTGAGTTTTGACAAATGTATATACTGTGTGACTAGCGTCACAATCACCATATTGAACATTTTCATCATTGCAAAAATGTCTCTGCTACCCGTTTGAAGTCAATTTCCTACACTCACCCCCTGATCCCCAGCAACCTCTGATCTTCTTCTTTTTGCTATAGTTTTGCCTTTTTAAGAATTTGGTATCAATGAAATCACAGAGTGTTCTTTTGTGTCTAGCTTCTTTCATTAAGTGTAATGCTTTTAAATTTCATTCATGTTGTTGCATCATTAGTAGATTTTTCTGTGTTATTGCTGAGTAGTATTCTACTGTCTCGATACTCCACAATTTGTTTATCCATTTACCATTTGATGATCTTTTCTGTTCTTTCCAATTTGGGTGATTATGAATAAAGATGCTAGAAACATTTACATACTTTTTGTATGTGTGAGCCTAAGTTTTAATTTATCTTGGGTAAATATCTAGGGGTGGGATTGCTGAGTCATGTGGTACACATATGTTGAATTTTATAAAAATAATATTAAAATTTTTTCCAGAGTGGATGAACTATTTTGCATTTCCACCAGCGATGCACAAGAGTTCCAATTATACATCATCATCACCAACACTTGGTGTTGTTAGTCTTTTTAATTTTAGCCATTATAATGAGTCGAGTATATATTTCTTGTCAATATTTTTTTCAATTGCAATAATTTATTTCTGTTTTACCAACTTTATTAGTATTACAATACCCACTTGATTGCATTATGCTTTTATTTTTTTCACATGTTATATGCTTTATACACTTGTTCTTTTGAAGGCTATAAATATATTTTACTTCTTACTTTTTTTTAGTACTTAATAAGGTAAAGGATCTAAAATCCAAATACACATATAAGCAGACCAGAGTCTTGAGCAAGCATGTTAAATAGTTGATTTTTGTCTTTATTTTTTGAGAATGAGGAATACAATATTTGAAGAAGGTTATGTCTGACTTAAGACCCTGGGTATTTTTGGTGTCTATTTACTAGCACAGAAATTATAAATAGGATTGCATAGTTCAAAAATACTAGAACCTGATTTTTCAATAACTTAAATTTCTCAATAAATTTCCACACATCTTCAACAACTGAAAGATTCCTATACAACTCAGCCCTGCCATTTCCTAAAATGGCTCTGTTTTTATTCTGTGCCTCATTAGACAGCTTAGAGAACAGTGTACCATTGCCCGTTAAAGAAGCCACTTTTATTTAATCCAGTACCTACTAACATTTGTCAGAATTGGTGATTTTTTAACCTTTTTTTTTTTTATAGCACTAACTGTTCTCAGATCTCCAGCTTTGTTCCCTGGATGTTAAAAAGACACATGGTCACTTTGTTAAAATCTTTCTTTAAAAATCCAGTGTAAATGAGAATCATCATCATCTCTATCACGCTATTCTTTTCCATCTAACAGTGTTTCATTTCAATATGTGTTGGAACTCTGATTTTTCTCACTAAAGCTCAGTTACTAGTTCAGGATTATTACTTGGCTAAGTAAGATTTCTTTCACTAAAAAGTTTATATAGCAATCAAAATTGAATGCTAATGAGTTGCATAGCTGTGAATTCCCTTTTCTCAAAGAACCATACCTTAGGAGTCAACACTTATTTCAGAAAATGTTTGTAAGATGATCTTTAAACCTTGGTTAAAATATATTCATTCTCACATGTTATTTTGTTGAGTTCTGTGTTTGAAGGCAAATAGGATTTCTATACAAACTTCCCAGTTTTTTCAGATCATACTTAAGCAATATGATACTACAAAGTGATACTACAAGTTCAGTTGCTGCTGGAATCATTAATTAATCCAACATCTTGGGAAATTCATTCTTAGTTCACTGAAGGGCTTCCTGTTGGTGGGAGGTATTTTTCCATGTCACATTTTCTCATCTTTGTTGATTTTAAATCTGGTATTTTAGTAACTAAAGACATTGAGGATGTTTGCAGGTAATAGATTGAATAACAAAGCTAGAGAATTGTGGATATTTTTGGTTACTTTTTACTAACGGTTTTACAAATCAATTTCATTTTTCCCTATCTGTGTTCAGTTAATAATTTTAACCCAGACTGTTACATTTTTCCTTAGAAATACTGTGAAAACATAAGAGACTGGGATTTTTTTTTTTTGATATTTGGAAGAAAAAAATTGATGATAAAACAATATCAGAAGCCATTCAAGTTACAATTTTACAGGATTCACTGTACTGAAAATAAAGGAACACACTTTACAAAGATTTTCTTTTAAAAGTGGTTTAGTATGAAAATTCAGTGGTCATTTCTTAGTTTTAATCAATATTCCATACTCTAAAAACATCTGGGCTTTGTAGGTGAACTAGCTGGCTTAAAAACTGACTTAAACACTTCTTCAAACCTGATATATATTTATTCCTTCAGATCCTTTGCATTTTGATTTCGGGCTGATTGAGAAAATCCCCAGTACCTGTTCTTAGGTCATCATTCAGTATATCTAATAAATCACCAAGTGCACAAATCTTTATGCTGGATTTATTATTTTTTTTCTGGAAAGCCAGACTGTGTTTTCTAAGGAACATGTACTGTGTGGATTTTTCTGGTGTCTAAATCCCAGCAACTAGGGGTAATTCTGAGTATTTGCTTATGCCCAAATCCCTAAAGAATTCTTGTATCTTACTCTTCCATAATGGATATCTTCTTAGTCCAGCCTAAATCCTCCCTGGCAATTTGCATCACAGGAACCCCCACATCTGTTGTATAGTAGGGTTGAATCCAAGGGAATTAAGCTCTCCCCTTAGGAGCTATTGCTGTCATTCATGCTACACAGAGGGGGGGCATTCCTGCCTTCTCTCTAACTCCAACCCCATTGCCTGGCCAGGAGAATTATTCTTAATAGTGTCTGATCCAGAAAATTAATTAACTATTTTAATACACAGTGCTTTTTAAATGTGATTTGGAACACTATGGCATCATCTAAATTTAAATCTAAATCTTTCAGTAGGAATTTTAATATGGGTGTTGTCTGATGATTTTTGATGAGATGAATTTTGAATTTTATTTTGAAATTATCTCTTATTTTAAGGAAAGGAAATCTGTGGGAGAATCTGTATTTACTTCTTTTGCTGATTACAGATATTTGTCATAGTATACTTTTGATTATTTATTTGCCATCTTCTACTCTGGATTACTTCATCATTGTCCTTGTGAAAAGTTTATAGCTTATTTCTTCCAAATTGTGTGTGTCAGAATTGATTTTAAAGTAACTTTTTAGAACAATTTTTTTGAGTGAACTGCTTTCATGCTAAGAAGTTAGAAAAATATATATATCGAAACGTCCCATTTACGATACAGTGAAAATACAAAATATCTTGATATATCATTAGCAAGAAAAAAACATGTGGGAACTGGATAATAAAAATGGTAAAAGTTTGCTGAGACCTAAGAGACAATTTTATCAACTGAAGATGAAATATATTAAATGTTGCCTGTTTTTCCCATAAGAATTCATAGAACTGCTATTACTTAATAAAACCACAGTGAGTTTTCTTTTTTGAATTTGCCATAGTAAGTCTAATATTTATCTCTTAATGAGCAGGGGCAAATAGCCAATACAATTGTCTTATAAATTATAAAGCTAGAATACTCATGACAGTGTCATTTTGACAAAACAATGGAAAAGAAGGAATATCAGGACAGATTCAAATATGTAAAACTTTATTGTGTTGGTATTATAAATGAATGGAGGAAGGTTGGATAGTTAAGAGGTGACCCAGGGACAATTGCTTAACACATATGGGGATAAAATAAATTAGATCCAGCCTCACCTCGTATCATATGTCAGTATAAATTCCATATGAGTTAAAGAGATAAATGTAAAATAAAAATATGAGATCTCTGGAAATTATAAAAAATGAAGTTGACTGGCTAATTTAGTAATGAGGAGTTTTAAGCATATAAACAATTTTAAAAATCACAAGGGAAAATCCATAGATTTGACTACATGAAAAATTAATAATTTTTAAATCACAAAAACCAATACCTGGTAAAAAAATAAATAAATAACCTAAAAATACTATTAGCAGCAACTATTTCAGGTGCTTTTCACCTTTATGGACATAGAACTTGAAGGGGAGCAGATTTTGTCACCCCCAAATATGCCACTTTGGCATGACAATTATTTTGAGTGAAAGGCAATCAATCAAAACTCAGCAGGTGCAGGAAAAGCTCTTTAACTCCTTATTCAACTACTTAAACTTACATTGGAAGGATGCCTGTACCAGGAAGAAAGCTAGTACCAGAGATCCCTTTCTACCTAAGAAGCTTATCTACAACAGGGCAACTTCTGCTTTCCAAACTTCCCCTCTTATCTTTCTATAAAAGTTCTTTCTCCCCTCTGTGTCCCCAGATCCCTACCCCTTTCCTTAGTCCAGGATGTTATATATACCTCAATTAGCTGGCAGCTTCTAGAGTCTTATATTTATAGGGATTCTGTACATATGTAATTTTGTTTGTTTTTCTCCTGTTATATGTCTTATATCAATTTAGTTATTAGACAAACTGAAGAACCTAGAAGGGAAGAAGGGAATATTGATTTTTCCACTATAGACTCTTAAGTTAATAAATAAAATTCAAATTGGAAAATGAACCAAGAACAAGTTTCAGATGAGTCATAAAAGAAGAAATTTTAACATAGTTAAAAAATGTTAGCTTAACTGGAAATCAAAATTATGCCCCCATTAATACACCACTCAGAATTAACCAAAATATTTTGGTGAATATTCTTCTAGTCTTTGTGATCTATCATATCGATATCTACCCATTAGCTGATTTATTGATTTGTCTATCCATATATCTACTACCCTGTATCTAACTTTCCATCAATTTAGCCCTATCCACTCATACATAAATGTGACATGTACTTGATAAACATATTTTTCTAAAAGGGATCATACGGGACACATTGCTTTTAGCTTTTTTCCATTTATTATATTTTTAATATCTCACCATGTTATTATATTTTCTTCTGCAACATAGTCAATCTTTGTTAATATTACAGTGTGTGGATATACCATGACTTACTTGACCAAGTTCTCCTACTGGGTATTTACATTGTTAATGGCTTTTCAGAAGAGATTGATGAACATCATTGCACACATCAGATTATTTCCTAAGGGTAAATTTGAAAGGTTGGATTTGCAATATGCAAATATTTCAGGCTTTTGTTGCATGTTCCCAAGCTGTTCCTCAGAAAGATTTGAACTTTTACCTTTCCACCAGCAATGCATCAGAGCAATTATTTCTCAAACTCTTGGAAGCATTAATATAGTTAACATTTTATGTAAGTTAAATAGATTGGCAATATCTTATTATTCTTTCACTTTGCATTTTTGTTTACTAAAGTGATAAACTTTTTTATGTGTTTATGGCCATTTTCTTCTTTTGTGAAATTTCTAATCATGTCATTTTTACCCATTTTCTATTGACAGTAATCTCAGTATTGATTTTTTAAACAATTTTTTAAGTTTATTTATTTACTTTGAGAGAGAGGGAGAGAAAACATGTGAGCAAAGGAGGGGTGGAGAGACAGGGAGAGAGGGAGAATCCCAAGCAATTTCTGCACTGTTAGCACAGAGCCTCATGTGGGGCTCAAACAATAAACCACAAGATCATGACCAGAGCTGAAACCAAGAGTCATTTGCTTGACCAACTGAGGCACCCAGGCACCCCAGTATTGATTTGTTTTACATTTGTACTTAAATTAAAAAATTAAAAATAAATAGAAACTTAAAAAAAAACATAAAAGTTATGTTGATATTTAGGGTAAGTATGCCTTGAGTTATATAGGTGTTTTTTAATATACAGAAGTTTTTTAAAAAGTTCAATCAAATCTGTCAATTTTTTTCTGTATAATTTCCACTTTCAGTGATGTGATTATGAACTCCTAACAGATATCAGATCATATTAACTTAACTAAAATGAAAGAATATTTTGATTCATCTATTCCATTTTTCTGCAAGTTTATAGTTGAATCTTTCATTATGGAAAGCATGATGAATGGAATATTTTATCATAAAGCTTTAACGGAAAACTTGGGACCACTTGATTTTTAATTAAAATGAATTCTGTGGAAAGATTATATTATAAATATGACTTCCCAGTGACTTCTCTTAGTACTAAAAATTGGGCTTATTGGAAGGGTTGAATTATACTAAGATCTTACGGAAGTTAGATATAATTATTTTTAATGCTAATGTTTCTGTGCATAGAATTTTTTGTGTATACAATTATTCTGGGTTTGAATAAGTAATAACTCCCCTGGGTTTTTGTTTTGGGAGGTAATTTTGTTCCTGAACATTTAAATTTGGAAGGTTTAATTTATCCTGAAGATTCTGCTTTGATTTTAGAGGAGCAGATCTATATTGGTCAGGTGAGAAAAATCTCAGGAGCTGAAGGAAAGCGAGCTAAGTGATCAGTACTGAATAAGTAAATTGAGAGCATATTATTACTGCTATGGATTAAAAGGTCTTATTTGGGTTCCTGGGCCCAATTCCAACGTATGTGTGAGGGCATCCAGCACAACACCAAGCAGTCTTTAGAAACCAGCAGGGTATCTGAGAATTCAACTGAATTCTGACATTAATTACCCGTAGATAGCACCATATTCCACAGGTTGAGGGCTCAGTCCTGTGCAGTACCGTCCTCCCCAACCCCACCCCTGCTCCAAACCACCACTTCAGACTCTAGTCTCCAGTCACAAGCCCAGGCTGTTGCAGGAGCAGAGAGAAGATCCCAGATGGCTCTGAGCAGCCCCACCACCACCACCGGCAGAGTTACACAACCCAGTAGGAGCCGCAGATGCCACAGCAAGCCCCAGTTACCTTCACTGTGACCATGAGTAGGGAGGAGGACACCCTGCAGCGCCTGCTGCCCTGCCCTCAGGAGCTGCAGACCCCAAGCCCAGCACCTCTTCCTCAGAGTGGTGTGGGGGGTGGAGTCCAGGGAGCCTCATTTTGGGTGGTGCCTGCCAACTGAGATAAAAAAGGCATTGCAAGGAAGATCTTGGGAATAGTTAAATGGTTCAATGTAAGAAACGGATATGGTTTCATGAACAGAAATGACACCAAAGAAGATATATATTTGTATACCAGACTTCCGCAAAGAAGAATAACCCCAGGAAGTACCTTCTCAGTGATGAGGGACCATAAGGCAAGCTGGGGGCCAAGCACAAGCCAGCATTACCACCCCTGCCCCCACCCTGAGATGGGAAATGTGTGACATTCCTCAGGCACTCCTGGCTGCCCAAAGACAAAGGAAAGGACAGAAAACAAATGGTTAAACTGATAGAGTAGTAAATTATAAGAAAAAGGCAATCTTATCAATAGCCTAATCTCCAAAAACCTATAGACTCAGTTTCCTGGAGTGCCAACATCACCCTCCCCTCCATAGTGATGTGGGGAACAAAGGCAGAAGGAAATGGCAGAGAAAATTGAATTTCCTTATAACCTGCAGCCCATTGGCAAATACTTGAGGCAGGCAGAGTTCTCCAGGAACTCCCTACTGTCTTAATGTTAATGCTTTGTTGGAGAGAAAAACAGCCTTAGTTTGACAATAGCTAGGCCTCCAGTAATCTGTGAATCTTTAGCATATGAAAATATCTTTGTAAACTTCCCTTTTGACTTTACCTCCTCTGGCCCTGTAGTATATAATGAGCCACTCTTCACAATCCCAGTTAAACTCTTCCTGCCCACAGTCCTGTCCCTGTACTTTAATAAAATCACCCCTTTTGCATCAGAGACGTCTTCAAAACTTCTTTCTTGGCCATCAGCTCCAAACCCCATGAACCCCATCATCACCCCAAAACCTCACCATCAGCATAGGAGACGGAGAGACTATAGAGTTTGATGTTGTTGAGGGAGAAAAGGGTGCGGTTACAGCAAATGTGACAGGACCTGGAGGAGCTCCAGAGCAAGGCAGGAAATACTCAATAGACCATAACCTTTAAGATGCTCTCCATGTGGCAGGGGTCCTCCATAAAATTCCCAGGAGAATTTAGCAGAATAGGGAGAGTGGGGAGAAGAACATGGGACAGGAAAATGCTCCCGAAGGCTAGGCCCAACAGCATTGCCCTGCTGCAGGCAAGGGTTCCCAGTTTACTACCATACAGAGACCCTGTGCACTTCAACCCACCACAGTATCCCAACTCTCCTGTGGAGGGAAGGGTGATGGAGAGAGCTGACAAACAGAGTGCAGGGGAACAAGGTAGGCCAATGATACAGAATATGTATCAGGCTACAGACCACGATCCTGCAGGGGTCCTCCACACCAAGGACAGCTAGAGAGGACAGCAATGAAGAAAATAAGGAAAATCAAGGGCATGAGACCCAAGGTCAGCAGCCACCTCAACACAGGCACCTCCAAACTTCAGTTCCCAACACGGACACCCAGAAAACCCTAAATAACAAGATGGTAGAGACAAAAGTAGCTGATCCAGCAGATAAAAATTCATCCCCTCTGGAGGCTGAGCAGGGCCCAGCTGAGTAAATGTGGGCTTACCACCATCTGGTTTAGTCATCCAACAAGAATTGAATATGAAATTCCAACAACAAATGAACAAAAGATTGGAGCTGAAGACCATGGTTGCTTTTTGCCCATTGACTACATTAATAGAACTATCTGCATTATCTATGCAGCATGGGGTTTTTATTATTTTTACCTAAGGACATCTGTCTTTTTGGTAATGACAAAAATTTTTTTGTTTTTAAATAGAAAGCCTGTTTTTTCTCAATACACCTCTAAAGATTTTTAAATTGTTTCATATGTGGTCAAGCTGAGATTTTTTCAGAACCTCATTTTTAATTTCTTTTATTTAAGCTGCTGCACTGATTTTTTTAATGTTTATTTATTTATTTATTTTGAGAGAGAGAGAGAGAGAGAGAATGAAGGTAGAGAAGCAGAGAGAAGGGGAGAGAGAGAGAGAATCCCAAGCAGGCTCACATTGTTAGAGCAGAGCCTAGATGCAGGGCTGAAACTCACAAACCATGAAATCATGACCTGAGCGAAATAAAGAGTCTGATGTTTAACCAGCTGAGCCACCAGGCACCCTTCATTTTTAATTTCCAATAAAAGTTTGCAACTTGATTTTTTTCAAAAAAGTCAACAAAGGGCAAGTGCCTGTTAATAAAGATCTTAAATATTACTAAATAGTAGTAGTAATAATAATAATAATAATAAATTTCCTAGAGCAGTTCGCAGAACTCAGGAAACCCATTTACTAACTATATTATTGCTGATTTATCATAAAAGGATGTAACTCAGAAACAGCCCCATAGAAGAGATGTGTAGGCAAGGGCACAGAGCTTCTATACCCTTTCCATGCCTCCAAGTGTCCCTTTTTCCCAGCACCACCATTTGCACATCAACCCTGAAGCTCTGTGAATTCTGTCCATTGGGTTTTTATGGAGGCCTTATTACATAAGAATGATTGATTAACTCATTGGCCATTGGCAAATGATTTAACTTCCAGCTTCTCTCCCCTCCCAAGAGGTCAGCAGGGACAAGACTAAAATTTCCAACCCTCTATGACAAGGTTGGTTCCTCTGGTGACCATCCCCACTCATCCTTAGGTAATGTAGGGGTTTTCCTAAAGTCGCCTTGTTAACATGACAAATGACACCTTTATGGCACTCAGCACTCAGGAAATGCCAAGAGTTTTAGGAGCCTCTGCTGGAAATGGGGACAAGGACCAAAAATATACATTTCTTATAAATCTCAGTATCATAGAAGTTTACTCCTATTATTGGGGAATTTACAATGTAAAGTTATAGTAATCAATAGGTTAGTGAGGAAGCACAATCAGTATGCTTGGATTGTTTTTTTTCTAAGCTATACAATTCTTCCCCTCCATTTTACTGGACATTTGTGAATTACTAGCCAGCCTCATGTGTGTTTGCTTTTAAAAGAGTATGAGTATCAATGTTCTAGCACTGAAAACAGTGCATTTTTATTGCCTGGATCCTTTTAAAAATGCAGTTTAGATTCAGTAGATTTTGTTTAAGGCCTGAGATTCTGCATTTCTGTCAAGTTTCCAGGTGACATCACTGTGCTGGTTCACGGTCTCCTCTTGAGTAGCAAAGGTTGAGAAATCTGGATTGATTCTTCTGGTTCTGTATAAATAGAGTAGTAGGCAAATGCATGAAATAGTAAAATTTCAATACAGTGCATAGTTGAACACTTTGAGGATCAAGTGAAGTCCATTATCTTGATTTTAAAGGATCATGATAACTTGTAGGTTTCAATTAGATGATGGCAGCTGTTTTCTGGAGAAACAGGTGGGACAGACATAATGGGGCTGGTTTGAGTAATAAGGTCTTCTTTTTTCCTTTCAACTTCATTGAGATATAGTTCATATACAATGCATATAAGTATTTCTTGAGCCTTACATGGATATAAATTCTTAGCCATCCAGTGTTAGAAATAACCAGGATTAATAAGGAAACATTCTGAGCCACTACCAACTCTATGGAACTAAACAATGTTTTTTTCTTTTTTGCTACTGATCTGCTTCCTCCGATGGGAGTTAGCAAGAAATAGCACTATGCATTCCTAAGCACACCTTTTCTTGGCTTCCCTTCAAAGGAGAAAGTGAGTATAAGGTTGGCTCTGAGCTTTTCTGGAACCCTTCACGTGGGGTTGGTAACACAACACATCCAAAAGAACCTGGTAAGTCAGATCAAGGATTTGTGCTGAAAACCAAGGGGCAAGCAGAAGGATGACAGGAGCCAGAGCTGGAGGCTATGGGTGGGGATGGATCACCCAACAGATGGCCAAGGTCCATGAAAGCAAGAGCACATGCCAAAGCTGCAGTGGGTAGACTGCAGACAAAATTTAGACCTTCAAGACTGACTTGTATTCATTGTTTGGGCACATGTGTGTTTTTTTCCTGATTATAACAATAAATCATGTTCCATGTAGAAAATATGGAAATAGAAAATATAAAGAGGAAAAGCCTATCATTAAATCATATCATCATCATAATATTGCATAATAATGTAATTGTATCACTGTATGTATAGTTACATCCTTTTTTAAAATTACCTTTTTTCAAATATTTGGTGAGGAGATGAGGTCTTAAGTGTTATGAGGTATAGAATCCTTCAAGAACTGAAAGTTAATGACATATATAAAAACTGGGTGAGTTCTATACCTCTAGAGAGAGAAGCCTGGTGCTTCACGTCTCTGTGTTCCATCTGTCATAGGCATTGCTGAGAGTGCTATTTGGAGAGAGGCAGAGACACATCATTCAGGGCAGTGTTTAGCTGCTAGCCCAGATTTTGCCAAAAAATTCTTGACTCCATTTTTGCCCAGTTTAGGGTCTCAGACTCAGCTATGTATTTGATATAGAATAATGAACAATTTTGAAATATGTTTGGCTTTGACTGCATTAGAATAGTAGTTCATATTTCTCTTTTCTCAAACTAGCAAATATCATACGGAGTCCAGAGAAAAGTTGACCAACATGTCTAAAAGAACAGATGTCCTTAACCAATGCTTTATTCTCTTAGAATATTAGCTGCAAAGGTAACATAATCCTTCTCAATATTTTTGTCATATTTGGATTTTTTTTGGCTGTCCATGAAAATGAGTTGTTGGTATTATTTGTGATCTTTGATATTAAAGGAAAACAGTATTTTGTAGACTTTGAATCTTTTCTTATGTTTTACAGTTTATAACGAACATTTTTAAAAGCGCCAAGCTAGGTTAATGATCAAACTGCTAAAGAATGGCTCCACAGGATGCCTCACCTCTGAGAAAGACATTTTGTGCTAAATTTATAAGGTTCTATTTTGTGGAGCACCAAAAAGGGTCATTTTCAAGTGAGCAACCCTTTTAATCTCAATTTTGCCATCTGAAAACCACTTAAGTATTGCCCAGTTCAAGGGCATACATTATAGCCCATCCCAGGTAATATAATTCACACTATTTCTCGAATACTACAGTGTATGTTCTTTCCTTTGAAAAAAAAAATTATACAATATATCTGATGACAGACAGGTCCCAGTGCAAACTTTACTACAGATGAGAGATTACTGTATAGTTTCTTGGAATGCACGCTCTCAGAGGGCAGCTGGGGAAGATGGATGTGTCTTCTCTGTTCTTTTGGTTTCCTAGGAGGTTGGTGTACAATGTGGAAATTCACCATGTCTGTCTACTTCAGAGAAATGCTCATTATACTTATTTTATTTCTCAAGATGTTTCTCCCGTGCTTAGATAAATGGAGTTTTTCCTGTGCCAGTGGGAGCTCTTCTAAATAAGTTCATTACTTATTTAGACAATGCACAGATAAATTGATTTCTTTTTTTCTTTTTTTTTTCTTTTCTTTTACTTCTTTTTTGGAACACAGCCATGCTCATTCATTTAGGTATTTTCTGTGGCTGCTCTTACACTAAAAAAGCAGAGTTGAATAATTGAGATAGACATCTTTTGAGTTGCAAACTGTAAAATATTTGCTTTCTTGCTCTTTATGGAAAAAGTTTGCCAAACCGGTATAGAGAGGGATGGCATAGAGGAGATGATTATTGAGCCATCCACTTCTTCACCCATTAACTATTATTCATCTGACAAATGTTTGAGGTCTTTATCATTTAAGCCAATGGAAAGAAAAGAGGATCTTGACCATCCTTCTGATAATCTGCAGAATAGATAGATACCCTGTACCACACTTTCAGTGAAAACACTTAAATTTAAAGGTAAAATAAAACTTAATTCACATTGCAGAGCTACCAAGAAATTTTGGTTTCCTCAGTATTAAAAAATATTGTAATGGTGGGAATCCAGATGAGTAAGCCAGTACTAAAAGTGACTTTTGCCTGGGAGGCCTTTGCATAACTAATGATTTTGATCTTTGGTGTTGATGTTCCTTGCCAGGTGCGTAGGAGTCAAAATAAATCTGCTGCCTGCATAAGGCAGGATATCTTTTGGGAGCCCATTGCGTGACTTTGGTAACCTTGAGTGCTGCTCTTTCAGTTTAGGAGTGAACTAGAAATAAACTCCCATAAAGAGGAAGCATTTTCTATACGAGCTTTAATAGTAGGACGAGAGGGTTGGAGGAACATCTCTGAGACTTCATAGCACAAACCAGCCTTGCTTGAATCTGGATAAATATATCCTTTGTGGAAAAAATGAAAACAAAGCAAACAAATAGAAACACCTCATGCAAAGAATTTATATTAAAGCAGGACCCCGTTGGAGTTTATGGAGATAGACAGAAGTACTCTTTGAAGGAAATTACTTTCAATTCTGGCCTCAAAGAATTCTCAAAGATCAAGTTACAAAGGAGGAGAGTGAATAATCAAAAATTAAAACTTGCACTACACACAAGGAAATAGATCACCATGACAGCCAGCAGAGACAAGGCGTAGCAACATTAAACCTGAAAAGAGTTCTGATAATGAATTTATGCAAATATAAAATAAAAACATTATACAAATATTCAGTACAAATATGTTTAATATGTTTAAAAGTTAGGTAGGAGGGGTGCCTGGGTGGCTCAGTCGGTTAAGCATCCAACTCTTGATTCCGGCTCAGGTCATGATCTCATGGTTTGTAAGACTGAGGCCTGTGTTGGACTCTGCACTGACAGTATGGAGCGTTCTTGGGATTTTCTCTCTTCCTCTCTCTCTGCCCCTCCCCTGCTTGCACATGCACTCTTTCTCTCTCAAAACAAACAAAGAAACAAACAGTCATTTAAAACAATTGGGGTAGGAAAATATGAATAAGAACTATAAAAAAGATCAAGTATATTTAAAAAAACCTGATGTTAATATATTATTCACCATTTGAAAAAAATTTCAAAAGATGGGCTAAATAGCAAAGTATATAGAGTTAAAAGGAGTTTTAGAGAACTGGAATATCTGAGGAAGTCATTCAGAAAATAGCACAGAAAGATAAATGAAAGAATAAAAAATATGGAGGAAGGTAGGCTGAGAGATGTGTTATGAGGAGGAAGAACCACATATATCTCCCTGGATTCCTAGAAGGGAAAAATGGAATGTAGAAGAGTCATTGCTTAGAGAAATAATGGGAAGGAATTTCCAGCACTGATGGAGAATGCTTAATTTTCAGATACAGAAGTCTAAAAGGATAAATACAAATAAATCCATACCTAGAAATCTCAAACCTAGAACCTGCAGAACACCAAAGCCCAGAAAATATATGCAAAAGCCCCTCAGTGAGTGAAAACAGTTTACACACAAAACAAAGATGATTAGACTAAGCAGACATCATAATTAGTAATGAAAGGTGACAAAGAGTGTGGGATCATGTTTTTAAACACCATACAGAAAATAATGATCCACCTGCAATTTTCCAAAAACCTTTCCTTCAAAAACAAGGCAACATGAGGAAAATGCCTGAGAAATACGAGTGAGAGAGTTTATCACCAAGAGTCCCTTTCCAAAGGGAATTCTAAACTAGTTCCTTTAGAAAGGAAGTCGAATCCCACTTGGAAAATCTAAGATACCAAGACACAGTGAAAGGGCGGGGGGAGGGAGAGAGAGGGATTGAGAGAGAGAGAGTTTGTAGAAAAATCTAAACATTGACTATATAAGTCTAATTTAAAGATATAATTACTCGAAATACTACCACCAAAATAGTATTTGTCTGGAGGAGGTGATGGGAGTTAAAGTGTTCCAAGGTTGTTGTAAAGTTTGGGAGGCATTAAAGAAGATTGATTATCTTCACTTTTTAAGTTAAGTATGCTTATTAAAATTAATAAGGTAACCATTAAAAGTCAAATGTGTAGATCTAAATTATATGGAGAATTGTAATGAGATAAATATCAACCAATACCAAACCTCAATGTAAAAGTCAATGATTAAAAACAAACAACAACAGAAAAGGATAAATAGAAAGTACCAAGTAAAAAAAGTAAATATATAGTTTACACAATATAGATGAACAAACTTTGTAGCTAAAAGACAAAATGGATTAAACTCATTAGGAAGAAAAATAATGAATTAAAAAAAAACCCATAGATTTCTGCCTTAAGTAAACACATAAAAACCTAAGTTATAAGAGAGGAAAAGATGGACTAGGCAAACATTAACTAAAGGAAGCTGTTCTAGACATGGTCATACAAGATAAAGCAATTTAAGGCAAAAAGAAAAGACATGGATATAAAATGGGTCAAAACATTGAAAGTTTCACTTAATTAGAAAGATACAAACATTCTAAACTTTGTGTGTCCAAAACTATAGCTTCAAAATATACAAAGCAAAAATTGGTAGAACTACAAGAAAATATTTGGTGATGTACACCAATATAATAGGAAATTTGAAAACATCTCTTTAGGAGTTTACATTTCAGACGGAATTGAACAACACAATGAACAACTTTTATGGAAGAAATATATAGAGAATACCATACTCAATAACTGGAAGGTATACAGAAAAGTTTCCAAGTTTGATCCAATATCAATGTCTAATAAAAAAATTAGAAAAAGAGCTTAAAATAAGTCCAGAGATACTAAGAGAAAGGAAAAAAAAAAACATACATAAGAGGTCTAATTAATAAAATACTAAAAGAAGAAATAGGGGAAAATCAACAACACTAAAGTTTGTTCTTTGAAAAGACCAATGGAATCAAAAGCCCTATGAAAAAAATGAAAGAAGGCAACAAATAATATTAAGAATGATTACAGAATTAAAACTCATCAAGATTTAAAAAGATAATAAATGGACATTATGAACACCTCTATGGAGCCAAACTCCAGACCACACGAAAGGCAAATACCTAACATAAATTACCAAAACAGGCTAAAAAAGAAATAGAACATATGAACACTCTATATCCATTAGAAATTTTATCAGTAGTTAATCTTCTCAAAAATCATCATTACCACATAATTTTACTGGGATTTCTTACCAAAGTTTTAAGCAACTGAAGATTCCAATCTTACAAGATTCAGATCAGAGAAAAAAAAGGAGTCTATTCCCCAACATATTTTTGATACAAAGACAGTATAAAAAAGGACAATTGTAGACCAATTTCACTATAAATTAGTTGTAAAAACTTAGAATGAATTGAGTAATGTATAAAGGAAATTTCTTAACCAGACAGTCTCTGCCAAAAAAAATAATAACATCATATTTGATGGTGACATATTGAAAGCTTTTCCCTCTTCCTCTTCGTCTTCTCCTAGTCTTCCTCATTCTTCTTCTCCTTCCTTTTCTGCTTCTTCTGCTCCTTCTCTTCCTCCTCATTCTTCTCCTTCCTTCTTCTCCTTCTCCTTCTCTTTCTCCTTCTCCTTCTGCTTCTCTTCTTCCTCCTCTCCCTCTTCCTCTTCCTCCTCCTGTTTTTTTGGTATGGACCTGTATAATGTGATTTTAATTGTGTATGAAGAGCAGTGGTTAAGAAGAGCCAACATATTCCCACAGAGGAAGAAAAGGATTCAGGGACGAGCCCTACCAGATACTAATTTTTATTATAAAGTTACAGTAATTAAGATATATGGTAGTTTTATGACTTAGTTAATAAAACAGTAGAACAGAAGAGAGATGCCAGAAAGAGACTTCCAATTCCTTTAAGGCAGCACTGGCATTGCAGATCAGAGGTGGAAAGTATTGACTACAGGAGTTGCTTCAAGACAGTTCCTTGTCAACTTGGTAAAAAATGAAACCCTTTCCTTACATCATTCCCTATGTCACACTATATAAAAAAACCAGTTCCATGCATTACAAACCTTAAATATGAAAGGCAATTTCTAATTTTTTGGAAGATAATATAAGAGAATATATTTATGCTCTTGGCTTAAGAACATTTTTTTTTCTTTTGAGAGAGAAGAGAGCACAAGTAGGAGAGGGGTAGAGAGAGAGGTAGAGAGAGAATCCCAAGCAGGCTCCATGCTGTGCATGGAACCTAGCCGGATGTGGGACTCAATCTCATGATTGCAAGATCACTGCCTGGGCTGATATCAAGAGTTGGTCACTTAACCAACTGAACCACCCAGGAGTCTCAGGAAAGATTTCTTAATGATAATACAGAATTAGCAAATTACAAAGGCAAATTTGACTTCACAAAAATTGTAAATAGCTGTTTATGAATAGACATAATTAAAGTGAAAATAGGCCACAAAATGGGAAGAATGTACTATCATATATATATGCATTGGTAAAGGATTTGAATCTGAAATATACAAGTATTCTACAAATTTATGTGCAAAAGCCAAATAATGCCAAAGAGAAGATGGATGAATAACCTATGTACTTCACATTAAAGGATACATGGCTAGCAAGCAAACAAAAGAAGTTGTGTGACTTCATTAGCAATCATGAAAACACAAATGAAAGGACAATGACATTTCCAGTTGCCAGATTGGTAGAAGTTAAAAAAGTCACAGTGTCTCATGTTGGTCGAGATGTGGAGCAGTGGGAACTTCCATACAATGTATTTGAGAATGAAAGTAGTTAAAAATCACTTCAGGAATCCATCTGTATTATATAAGAAAGTAGAACATGCAAATTCCATACAATCAACCACTATGTGCCCGACAGAAATATTGTACATGCATAACCAGAGATAGGTAAAAGATAACGGATAGATACCTTGTTTATAATTGCAAAAAACAAGGGAAATATCCCAGATATTCATTGCCAGTAGAATGGATAAATGAATTTTGATATATTCATGAAATGCAATATTATGCAGCACTGAAAATGATTGTGCTACAACTACATGCATCATCACAATTAAATCTAAAAAGCATAATATTGAATGAGCAAACCAAGGCGTAGATTATGTCCAATGTGATTTCATTAATAAAACAAAACATAACATGCAGGATCAAATAACATAATACTTAGGATAAAATATGCATAAGGTAAGGGAATGATACAGACTAAATTCAGGATGGTGGTTACCTCTGAGTGTGTGTCACTGACATTGATGTGATCAGGAGGTGGCTTCAAAAATGTCAATAATGTTACTTTGAAGCTGGGTGGTGATTGTATGGCTGCTTGTTTTATAGTTATTTTTCATTTATATGTTATTCACGTGTTATACATATGTTTCAGTGTATGCTTAATTTTAAAAAAAGGAGAAAAAGGACTGCTTAGTTGATTTTAGAGGATTTAATAATTCCAGTTATAGTCTCTTCTGCTATATATGTACTTCTGTAACATTAATTAGCTCTTATACAATTTGTAAACATGGAATGATATCTATTTAGAATGGAAATTACGTGGGCTTATGTGCAATTAATATTTTGTGCCAAGTAACAACATTTTGACTCAACACATTAACACAGTGGAGAGTGTCAGACGTGGAGGAAGAGTACTGGCTATGGTGCCCACCGGCTGCAAGCTTTCCCTGGCTTGGTTTGACCATGTGGTCTGTCTTGGATGAGCTAATTGAGTAATTCCCTTGTGGTTGTTCTGTTCTTTTTTTACATATTTCAGCAGCCTTTCCTTAGACTCCTTTCTACCATGGTACTTTTTTTAAACCCATCATTATTTAAACATAAAGTCCCATATTCATCATAGTATGTCTTTATATTAAGTACTTAATATGTCTTTTAAACTACACAGGTATTTTAAAAATTAGGATTCTTTTCTTGCTATGGTTGTGTTCTTGTTACAGGCTTCATGGGTTATAGTTATAGGTGCTTCACCATCCTTTTTCCTTTAAAATCTATTTTTTTATTGTCTGATTTGGTAGAACACGAATGTTGTTTTTTGTTTTGTTTTTTTCTAGACATGGATACATTATGTTTCCAAAGGAATCCCTATTTCTGTTGCTTTTTATTAGATTTAATCTTATGCAACTAAATTAATAAGTTAACAATTAATTAATAAAAACATTTATCATTTGTTTTCCACATGTACAATCCAATGATCCAATGCTAGGGACTGAGGGAAATAAATGAGCAAAAACATAATATTTGATCATAAGTGCCAGAAACCCTGCCTACAAAAAAAATGGTTAAATTATTAGCAGTCAAAGTCCTGGAGCATCTTGACCTATTCTACCTTTCTGTTCTCCTCTTCCTACATTTGTCTTTTAGCCACTCTCTCCTGCACCCATATTGAATTATCTACTCTACATACATACATACATACATACATACATACACACACACACACCATGAGGTTGAAAGGGAATTAGCAAATTGTTGAACTTTTACCTTGCTAATCTTTTCTTCCTCCTGCTGGTAGTATTAATTTCCTACAACATTATTCATATTATACATTTCCTTTTCCTCTTTAAAACTTTTAATGGTATAGCCAATTAAGTACATATTTATTGCATAGTGCCAATAGATCCTTCAGTATACGGTCCCAACTTTCATTTAACACATCCTCCTCATTGACCTATGCTTCAATTGTCCTCCAGAGTCATAATTCCCTAAACATACCAGATACTTTCATGGCTTCATATCTTGTCTTGGTTTGCAGTGTTGTAACATTGTTTTGCCTCCATAAGTCCCCTTCCTATATTTTTTTGAAAGTTTACTCAATCATCAAGGCCCACATAAAGGGCTACTTATTCCATGTGGCCCACCTAGTAGACAGAAGTAAATATTTGTAGAAAAAATGGGCTTTGTTTACCTGGTTCTTTATTGTATAATCTTGTGTGTTTGTGTGTGTGTGTGTGTGTGTGTGTGTGCGCACATGTGTGTTTATAGTTTGGTTAGTATTTTATTTGTTTGGTTTTCCACCACAGCTTACATTTGCAGTCTTAGCTTTACTGCTTATTCAGTATGCTTAAGCAAGTAACCCAATTTCTTTGAGCCACAGTTTTTCTCCCCTGTAACATAAGGACAACAATTTGATGTAACTCACAGGAATTTTGTGAGGGACAAAATAAGTATTTGGTGAATTACTAAGTGCTATACATGTGTTGCATGTATTAACTATTATTATAGTTAATACAAAATTTCTATAACTGAGTTGAAATCCTGTTTATGTATTTCCAGTCAGACATCAGCTCCCTAGCTTCTATAGAGAACTAACAGGTGTAATGCTCCTGGTTTTCCACTATACTATTAATTTTAGTTTTTATTCCAGGTAATTAGCTTGTAAAAGTCCATAAGGACTACTTCATTCATTTCTGTATCTTATATGTAGGAGGCATTATCAAATGAGTGAATGAATAAAACATTATTAGTATAAAACATAGCAACTTGAATAGACGAATAGAGAATCCTATGCTTAATAATAAGTGAAATCATCTTTTTTAAAGCATAGTATATAGGGGCGCCTGGGTGGCGCAGTCGGTTGAGCGTCCGACTTCAGCCAGGTCACGATCTCGCGGTCCGTGAGTTCGAGCCCCGCGTCGGCTCTGGGCTGATGGCTCAGAGCCTGGAGCCTGTTTCCGATTCTGTGTCTCCCTCTCTCTCTGCCCCTCGCCCGTTCATGCTCTGTCTCTCTCTGTCCCAAAAATAAATAAACGTTGAAAAAAAAATTTTTAAAGCATAGTATATATTAAGTACATAATAAGTTGTGAGGATTGGTGCTGATAATGATAGATTCTGGTAAGGAAGTTCAATGAATATTTTTAAATGAATATTATTATCTCCTTAGTCAACAACTTTAGAATTATTCCAATAACTTGGACATTGAGTTAGCCACCATATAACCTGAACTTTTTAGAAATAGAAAAATACAAAATTTCAAATCGGAGAGTGTTTAGTTTAGCTTTGTTGTTTGATCATGAATATTTCAAATATTTTAGAGAGGTAGAGAATATTACATGCTGGGCTTCATCAAAATTTCTCTGTCACTTGAGTGAAATCATTTTAATTGTACAAAAGAAAGATTTTTACTCTTTCTAAATCATTTTCATTTAGTCCTTCTGGCTATTTTTTATAGATATTTTCAAATTTTAAAAAATAAGGTCTACTGATATACTTTCTTTGGAATTCAGGAAGCTTTAAGCTTTTTAAAAGTTGCTGCCTTTATTTGTATTGGGGGATATCTTCTAGAAAACTGATTAGCAAACTGTGAAACTCCTAGAAGGAAACATAGAGGAAACATTCCTTGACATTGGGTCTTGGCAATGCATTTTTTTGGATATGGCACCAAAAGCACAAGCAACAAAGATAAAAATGAACAAGCAGAAGAAAAAAATTGCTGGAGGAGGTGATGCTACTAAAAACCTAGTGGGACTACATCAAACTAAAAAGCTTCTGCACAGCAAAAGAAATGATCAACAAAATGAAAAGGCCACCTACAGAATGGGCAAAAATATTTGCAAACCATATACCAATAGAGGTTAACATCCAAAACATGTAAGGAACTCTTACACCTCAGAAACAAAAGCAAAAACAAAAAATCCTATTTGAAAATGGTCAAAGGGCCTGAGTAGATATTTTTCCAAAGAAGATATATTAATGACCAACAGGTTCATGAAAAGGTGCTCAACATCACTAATCATCAGGGAAACGCAAATCAAAATGACAGTGAGATATCACCTCACACCTGTTAGAATGGTTCCTATCAGATAAGAGAGAGCAAGTGCTGGGGCACCTGGTGGCTCAGTTGGTTAAGCATCTGACTCTTGACTTAGGCTCAGATCATGATCTTACAGTTTGTGGGTTTGAGCCCCGCATTGGCCTTCACACTGACAGCATGGAGCCTGCATAGGATTCTCTCTTTTCTCTCTGCCCCTCCCCTGCTTGTGCTCGCTCTCTCTCTCTCTCTCTCTCTCTCTCTCTCTCTCAAAAATACTAAACTTAAAAAAATTAAAATAAATAAAAATAAAGAGATAACAAGTGCTGGTGAGGATGTGGAGAAAGGGAACCATTGTGTAGTTTTGGTGAGAATGTAAATTGATGCAGCCACTATGGAAAACAGTATGGAGGTTCCTCAAGAAATTAAAAATAGAACTACATATATAATCCAGCAATCCCACCTATGTGTGTATATCCAAAGAAAATGAAATCACTATATTACTACAGCACCACCATGTTCATTGCAGTATTATTTACAGTAGCGAAGACATGGAAACAAACTAAATGTCTTTCAACAGATGAATGGATAAAGAAAATGTGGTATATATACACAATGGAATATTATTCAACCATGGGGGAAGAAAAGGAAATTCTGCCATTTGCAACAACATGAATGGACCCTGAAGGCATTATGCTAAGTGAAATAAGCCAGAGAAAGACAAATATTGTCTGATCTTCCTTATATGTAGCAACTTAAAAACTGAACTCACAGAAACAAAGTAGATTTGTGGTTGCTGGTGGGGAGTGAGGGTGGGTGAATGGAGGAAGATGGTCAAAGTATACGAACTTCTAGTTATAACATAAATAAGTCCTGGGGATCTAATATACAGCATGGTGACTATAATTAACAACATTATATTGTAAACTTGAAGTTTGCTAGAGAATAGATCTTAAAAGTTCTTGCCACACACACACACACACACACACACGTAAATATGTGTTAATTAGCCTTATTTTGGTAACCATTTTGCAATATACACATGTATAAAATCATCCTGTTGTATACCTAAAATTTACACAAGGCTGTATATCGATTATACCTCAATAAAGCTGAAAAAATAATAATAACAAAAAAGAAAACTGATAGGCTAAGAATTAGTGATTGTTCTCCTTAATATTGGAATGATGTGCCCTGTTAATTAGCATAGCCACAGGATTCCAAGAAGGGAGGCCCAGGGCGACTCAGTCGGTTGAGTGTCCAACTCTTGGTTTCACCTCAGGTCATGATCTCACAGTTTTGTAGGTTTGAGCTCTGTGTCGGGCTCTGCACTGCTGGTGTGGAACCTGCTTGGGATTCTCTCTCTGCTCCCCTCCCCCGCTCATGCTCTGTGTCTCTCAAAATAAATAAATAAGCTTTAAAAAAAGAAGTGAGGCCCTACATGCAATAACTAAGTTATATTCAACTTTAGTTCTTCTGATTTCTCGTATTATACTTAGTAAAATGAATGATACTTAGTAAAATCTAGTTGAGTTGTTTTTTTTTAACTGTTTAAATGTTATCAGAGGGTTTTTTTAAATAGCAATTTACCTGAATTTTAATATTCCTTGGATAATATTGAAATAAAACAGTTCTGTGTAATTTAGCCTTAGATAAAAGCATGAACATATTTGAAACATAAACCCAATTCTATCTTTTGTTGAACTGCCCAATTTAGTAAAAGCATTTCAATAGTACTTCTTAAATGTAGTATGACTTAGAATACTGGAAGCTGCCCAGAATGTAAAAAAAGGAGAATAATTTATATTTAATTGGTCTAAACCTACCTTTCCCAGGTCAATAAGAAGAGAAACCAGCAGCATTAATCAAGATAAAATTATCAGCTGATTAATCAGTGTTCTAATTACTGCATAGTTCTTTACCTTTTCAGTTTTAATTACTAAACCTCATTGTCTTTTCCATATGGCTAACATGTATTCACAGTGTCCTTTTTCTCCTACTGAAATCATTAAGATAAAAATATACATTCTAGACATTACAACATCAAATGTAAGGAATTGCAGTGCCTCTTAAGAATTTCCCCAAAAAGGTATAAACAAGCTACCAGAGCATGCAAGAAAAGCATGATAAATTCATGGCTCTTTAAGTGGGCAACCTAACTGATTACAAAAGTAAGCTTTTGGAGGCAGTGGGTCTTGTCCGTCCTATTTCATCAAGTGAGTTTGTGTAAATTGTTTCGGAATCCTATTGTAGTTAAACATAAATTAAGAAGATACATGGGAGAATTCAGAGCTTTTGTTTCAGGACAAGCCTGAATATTTCTTTTTAGATGTGTTTGTTCAGAATATATGGACGACCCTGCATGGCTGTCACCCTCAGCACTGTTAACATCTGGGCTCCATGGTTGCCCATTTCTGGGGTTGTCCTGTGCACTGTAGGATGGCTATCCGCATCCCTGGCCTCTACCCACTAGACACCAGTAACAACAGCTCCCCAACAGCCAACTATTGCCTTTTGACAAATAAAAGTGTCTCCAGACACTGACAGATATTTCCTGGGGGGACAAAGTCACAACCTCCTCACACCATTGAGAACTACTGATTTCACTAGATGGCTACTATGAAAACTACAGATGTACTGTATAATAAGGCACCCTCACCAGAGGAGTGGAATATTTTCTATAGGTCACGTATTTTGATGTAAAACTTTCCAGACACTTTGATGATATAATGGTGGTGATCATCATCACGATGACAGCAGTAACTAATGTTCACTGAGCACATCTCTGTCAGTCACTGTATGAAGGATCTATATGCATTCCTTTATTTAATCTTTCAAGTAGGTCTGTGAGAGAGGCCTACTCCCTCTCTTGCAGAATTCAGCAAGCTCAAACAATGCCCAGACCACACAGTTAGCCTTCCTTGTCAGTTTTGATACACATGATTCAAAATAGCCATCCTTGAGGAAGATTTTTCATTTCTTTTTTTTTTTTTAATTTTTTTTTTCAACGTTTTTATTTATTTTTGGGACAGAGTGAGACAGAGCATGAACGGGGGAGGGGCAGAGAGAGAGGGAGACACAGAATCGGAAACAGGCTCCAGGCTCCGAGCCATCAGCCCAGAGCCTGACGCGGGGCTCGAACTCACGGACCGCGAGATCGTGACCTGGCTGAAGTCGGACGCTTAACCGACTACGCCACCCAGGCGCCCCAAGATTTTTCATTTCTAAGGAGGTGAAATTTTTTTACTTTCTTCCTTGAAATAGTTTAGAATTTTGATTACCTTTAAAAAATTTTTTTTGAGGTTTATTTAGTTTTAGAGAAAGAGAGAGAGAGAGAAAGAGAGAGGGGGGAGGGGCAGAGAGAGAGGGAGACACAGAATCCAAAGCAGGCTCCAGGCTCTGAGCTGTCAGCACAGAGCCCGACACAGGGCTTGAACTCATGAACCAGGAGATCGTGACCTGGCCAAAGTTGGACGCTTAACTGACTGAGCCACCCAGGCACCCCTGATTACACTTTCAGTTGTGCTCATCTGTAATCTGTTAAGGAAATTAATGTGGGATATTTCGGTTTATTTAAACACTAAAAGGAGATTATCTTAAAATTCCAAGATGGACTTGTCTGGAGGTTAACTGAAAAGATAATTATGGGGCTGAGTTTAGTGAAAGGGAGCATTGTGGTCAGTTAATAATAATTAAAAGTTGGTTTTCTCTGAAATGAAAAAATATTTTTTTAGCAACTTGTTTTCCCTCTTTCTTCCCTTTCTGCCTCTGTCCTTCCCTTCCTTCTTTCCTTCCTTTTCCATTTTTCATAAGATGCTATATAATCTCTATTATGTATGCTTGAAGTTGGAAAACCGGGCTACCACTTGGAACTAATTGACGTGAGCACTGATTCATTCATTTGCATGGTCTGAACGCACAAATCGATGCTGATGTGGCAAAGCCCTAACTTGTCTTTTGGCTTCCTCTTCAGTCAGTTCTAAGTATTTTCCCCACCAAGTAGGCTTAATACTCTACCTCCCATCCTAAATAGTATTATTGTTTCTCATTTTAGATTTGGGCTTAGATGACATAAATTCTAAATTGAAAATCCTAGACTTTCAATTATTTGTAATTCTGCTTTTCAGAGGAATGTACTTAAAAAATTGGACTGAATGTGCATCACTGATTCCAGCACGAGAGGCTGTTCTAAGACAGGTGGCATGTGTAGGTATAGGACCCTAAATGGCAATGGTTAACCTTTATATTTATAGTGATTCAACGTGATGGGCTCCTTACCACCTTTTAAATACATAATAATAAAAATACTGCTTTTCATTCTTTGGAGGAGGGTGCAGAATACTTGCAAAGTCAGGAGATGAATGAACCTATAATTTCTATATGGGGTACAGGGATTTTTGTAGAGCCTCCTCTATTTAGTATCATGTTTTATGTTCTTTAAGCATAATGCTACTGGAAAATGACTTGGCATAATGTTTAAATTATAAGAGGAAAACAAACTTGAAATGAAAATCATTTGCTGAGAACAATGGCAGGCCAGGCCAGGCCAGTTCCCTCATCCCCTCATTGTAATGAACTAAAATACCATTCCTAAAATAGTATGTCAGTCATTCTCAGGTTATTTTGCAGATGAGGATCTTGCATAAAGTGTTAGGCTGGTCACACGCAGCGAGGAGAACACTTGGATGTTACAGGTACATGGTGTCTTTATATATTATAATGGTGCTACTCCTCGTCAGAGATCACGTTTCTATAATACTTAACAAAAGTATATCAAAGAAGCCAGGGGGGATAAGAGAAAAAAAAAAGATAGATACAAAAAAAAAAATCAAATAACAAGAGCTGACAATTTACAAAAGAAGAAACACAAATTTAAATTTAAGGAAAACGTGCTCTATCCTGTTGGTAAGCAAAATATTGCGAACTAAACTGCATTGAATTTCTCATTCTTGGCGACCACATTAACATAAATGTTTAAGACAGTGATAACCTCACATTGAGATGCAAGTGAGTATAACTTTCCTGGAGGGCAGTTAGGCGATATGTAGGGGAATGTAAATTTGAAATGTAAATTTACTTTAATTCAGATACTTTATTTTTAGGAACTTTTCTTAAATATAAACATATGCACATAGACGTTAACAAAAATAAACTATAAGATTTTAGCTATTGCCTGTTAGTCACATTAGCAAAACTATTATAATTGGAATATCACTATTTCATAATACTGATTAATGGATCAGTAATGGATCTGCTAACATCAGAAAAACACTGACAATCCAACATGATGTACCACCCGAGGGCAGCAGACCATACTACCTATGAAATACTGCAAAACATGGAACTGGAATCTGAGCAAAATTCTAGATCTAAGTACCTACTTCTAGAAAATACAGTCAACAGAGGAACGCACTAAATGATATAAATGATGGTACAGTCAGCAAAATTCAGGACATGAGAAATACCAAGGATCCATTGACCTGTTTTTTTCTTTTTCTTATTTTCTCCAACAAATAAATTGCAAGGGAATAAAAAGAGAAATGGAGAGGAATCTCTCCTGATTAAAGAGGCTTATTGGCTATTTATAGTGTAGGGATCTTACATGAATGCTGATCAGTTTGGAGAGGAAGGGAGGAGAAAGGGTGGGAAAAAAGGAGGGAGAGAGAGACAGAGAGAGAAAGCCCTGCTTAGATACTTGATGATACAAAAAGTTATTATAAATTTTTTGAGGTGTGACACTGGTATTGTGATTATGTTTTTAAAAAGTTCTTATCCTTTAAAGGTAAGATGGGGGATAGGAGAGAGTATAGATGGAATTAAGACTGACCACAAGTGGATAATCCTTGAAGCTGGGTCATGAGTATGTGGTGGTTCATTGTATCAGTCTTACTTAAAATCAACAGCAATCCTAAATGTTTAACAATATAGCTTTGAGTAAATAATTTATGGTATATCCATGAGATAAAATAATATGCAGCCACTAAAATGATCTTTATATTATATATTATGTAGACAATTTAAGACTATTCAGGCATTCAAAATGTTCATAAAATATTAATAAGTGTAAAAAGGTTACAAAGCAGCACACAGGCAATTATCCCATTCAAATACATAGAATGAAAATAAAGGCCCCCAAATTAGCAGTAATTATCTCTGAGTGAGAGGATTATGGTGATTTTAATTTTCTTCTTTGTGTTTTTTTGTGTATTTTTTCAAATAAATATGCATCTATTCAGTTATTAGGTTCATAATATCATTAAAATAAGGAAAAGAACAAATATAGTTTAGAAAACTTTTCTCCATAAGTGATGAAAACAAAAATTTTGTGTATTCTGTAAGAGTAAAACTTTTTTTGAATGTAAACAAAGCCTTCTTTTATGGTTATAGGTTATAAAACAGTGTATTATAACTGCTTGGCTGGGAGAAGTCAAGGAAAATTAATTTCATGATGTATATCTTGTTTAAGAAATCAGTGAAGTATAGAATTTTTTTTAATGAGGAAGGGTCAAAGAGAAGGAATCTAGCATATATAGAACACCTGGATTAAACTATATATATTACCTTTGCAATTCTCATTATAAACTGTTGAGGTTCACTTCTATGTCTGTTTTATAGGTGAGGAAATAGAGATGTGAGTTCAGCAGTATGTAACTGCCAGAGCTGGGGGTCAAGCCAAGGTCATTCTGACTTCCACAAGGCCTCTTGGCGCTGTGTGGAAATCTGACCGTTTTATTAGGCTGTGTATTTCCTCAGGGTCAAAATGGTGTTTTAGTATTACCATAGTATGAAAGCTAAAAATCACACAATCTATTCTTTTGATACTTCGTCTCCAGTTTCTAGAATATTCTCATCCATGGGATTAAAATGAAGTTTGAAACTTAAACTCTATTGTATTTAAGAAAAAAATGAAATGGTGAGAAATATCTAAATCCATAGTGTTGCCTGATAAATAATGTGATGACATCCCTTTCCTCTGGATTTTCCTGATGGGTGCATCTTTTAGCAAGGTACAGCATACACAATGGCTTCTGAATGGCTAAGGATCACCTGGCTCTTAACCAGTATTAACATCAGAGATTAAGTCACTTTTATCAGGTAGGGTTTGGGCCTTTTTTTTCCCATTGTTTTTTTAGTTCAAGGAATACCTATTAAAGTACATGTCATAAAGTATACAGAGTGGAATCCACTAACAATCAGAAAGGTTAGTTAGCTGTCAAGGGGAGAGTCCAGAAGGGAAGAATGAAACATGTAACAGGTGAATATTTTAATGAGGAAGGTAACTTGTCCTTGTTGGCATGTACATTTCTTCCCTCCACAGCCTTTGTTGAGCACCTATTATGTGCCAGGCTATCAATTTGGTAAAAAGACTCAGAAAAAAAATCTTTTAATACTTTCAAATACTATAGACTTAAGACATTTTTTTATATGGTTGTAGATACAGTGTCAAGTTCAACCTAGATTAGTTACTGTGGCATTGGGCCTTTGCACACTTATTATGGACTAATGTGTATTAGTGATTTGAAAAAGATTGAAAATACAGATATAAAGCAAGCTACTTGGAATAAAAAAAGTATACCCTGGGAGTGTATACACATGCGCGTGCACACACACACACACACACATATACACATAATCTTATAAAATATTAATATATTTTAATTTGGACTTTTGGAATACATTAAATATGGAAATCTTGACACTTTATACCAGTGTGCTTCAGAAATAAAGAATTATGGTATTTTTGTAGGAGAGTGTAATAGCATACTGGCAGTGCTGTTAGTTTTGCTTCCAAAATACATTAACGAAGATATAATCTTGATTATTTTGACCCCTTACAGAGATTTCTATTTAATTATAGTCTTTATCCTAATATAAGGGTAATCTCTTGACCAATCAATTTACTTATCTCTATTCTAATAATTCTATAAAAATAATGTGAAAATGGCATCTGCTCACTTTTCTAGATTAAAAAAATCATGGGTAATTGTTCTTAATATTGTGGAGAAATTTACATCTCTTATAATTCAAGATTTCAAGTAGAAGTCTCCATTTAAGAGATTCAAGTAGGAAATCTATTGTATGTTTTTGCATTTTCTGAAAATTATGTGTTTTGTGGGCACTCTTAAGTTACTTTCCTTTTCTCTTTCTAATTACGTCCATTATTGTAGTTTTCTAAATACAGCAGCAATTGAGTTTTTCTGTACTCATGTATAGAATATGTAAGATTAATGGATAATTACAGCTGCAGCTGCCCGTCCTTTTCCGCATCTGCCCTTTGGCAGTTCTATGACCTTCATGTTTTTGTGTCTATCTTAGCATCAATCTTAGATCTCAGAAATAACTTCTTTTTGGATTTACACCAAAAGCAGAGAATCAATTTACACTCATTTGAGTATGTTTTAAAATGTCCTGAACCTTCATGAAACAAGGTAGGAGCTTCTGTTGCTTCAGAATTGGTAAGAATTATGTGCATTGTATTAGCTTTCCTTTGGTTTCTTTCTTTCTTTTTTTTCTTTGTTGTGTTTGGTACAAACTCTCCTCATGCATCACTTTAATTATCAGCATATACATTTCATACGCTGGGAAGAATAAATATCAGAGGCTATAATTAGCTTGGTGCTTCAATTTTTTTTCTGAGTTGAACTGAATTTTGGTCTTGTTTGACTAAATATTACAGTACATTTTGCTGGTGTGTGTTAAATGTGTAGTGTTCTATTTATTGCAGTTGAAGATCTTGTTCTGTGATCATCTCTCTGACCACTTAAGAAAGAGCATGAGTACTTATAAGTACTGCAAACACACTGGTCATTGAACATATCAATGAGTAAAAGGTGAGTGGGTTGGTGATAAATGAGAGAAAAGTACCTTTGTTTCAATATTTATTGAGGGTTGTTTTTAATGAAGTGTTCTGTCTGGAGTGGAAATACTGCCATTTTTCTTCCTCTTCACATCTCTTTAGTGGGTCAAGTTGCTGTCTGTGGCTGTATCTTCATTATTTAGAGATCTTGGAAAGGGGTGAAAGTCTCACCTTAGGTATGAATTAAATATTGGTGTTTTCCATGAATATGACACAGTAGAAATCCCACCTCTCTTATGCATATACCAATACACACACACACACACACACACACACACACACACACACACACAAAACCGAACCAGTTTCCAATGTGTTCTAGTCTTCAAGTCTGTTTCTTCTTGAAAATCTATTTCTGACCTTGCATAGTGATTTGATGATGAGCCTCATTGCTTAGGCCAGAATTCTTGGTCAAGTCTGGGGCCCTTGTCAGCTTCCCACATCTTTACTCTTCAACAATATATATTTTGTTAATACTACCCACTTAAAATTCTGAAAATTATAATTTATTAATTAAAATTCAAATATGTTTTCTCCTTTCATCCCCATAGACAGTGTTGTCAGAGTCTCATCTCGAATTACTGCAACACCACCCTAACTGATGTTCCTGCTTTCAATTTCACTACTTTCCAAATACCTATATTCCTAGCAAAATGTGTTGTTAACATTTACTTGCTTAAAATCCAATTAAAAATGTTTATTATTTTTGGAGAAGAGAGAGTACAAGCAGGGTAGGGGCAGAGACAGGGGGACAGAGGATCCAAAAGCCAGCTGCATGCTGCCAACAGCCAGCCAGATGTGGGGCTCCAGCTCACACACCGTTAGATTATGACCTGAGCGGAAGTCAGACATTCAACTGACTGACTTACCCAAGCACCCCCAAACCCACCTTTTTTTTTACCACCTTCGGTGCAATATCCAAACTCCTTAAAGTCTCAGGTAAGATCCTTTTTGATCTGTTTCAGCCTCCCTTTCCAATCCAACTTTTCCCATACTTCTTTTGCATCTCACTCTGAAGCTGCAAGGAACAACTTGCAATTCTTAGGATGCTTTGTATTCTCTGGCATCCTTACCTAAAATGCCCTCTGTATTGGGTTAAATAGTATACTCTCCCCAACCAAATTTACGTTCACCAGGCACCTCAGAATGTTACCTTATTAAGAAATAAGGTCTTGGGGCGCCTGGGTGGCGCAGTCGGTTAAGCGTCCGACTTCAGCCAGGTCACGATCTCGCGGTCCGTGAGTTCGAGCCCCGCGTCGGGCTCTGGGCTGATGGCTCAGAGCCTGGAGCCTGTTTCCGATTCTGTGTCTCCCTCTCTCTCTGCCCCTCGCCCGTTCATGCTCTGTCTCTCTCTGTCCCAAAAATAAATAAACGTTGAAAAAAAAATTAAAAAAAAAAAAAAGAAATAAGGTCTTTGCAAATGTAATTAGCTAAGAGGAAGGCTAAGTCCAATATGACTGATGTCCTTATAAGAAAAGGAGAAGGAACACCAGGGAGAAGTCCTCGTGAAGACATGAGCAGAGATGGGAGCATTCCATCTACAAGCTAGGGAATGCCAAAGATTGTTGTCACACCAGAAGCTAGGAAAAACGCATGGTGTTTTCTTTATCCTGGCCAATAGAAGGAACCAGCCCTGGAAACACCTTAAATTCAGACTGCAAGACTCCAGAACTGTGAGAGAATGAATTTCTGTCCTTTCAAGCTAACCAGTTTGTGGTAACTTGTGAGACAGCCCTGGGAAACTAATTATCCCCTGAGCCCACTCCCAATTACAGTAGCCTTCAGGACCCGCCAGATCTGGAGAGGGAGGCACCTGCGGGCACCACCAGCTTCTCTGTTCTCTCACTGTGCTGGAACCACCAGCCAGTGAGCTCCTTGAAAGCAATACATGAACCTTGGCTGTCTCTCTCCAGCACCCAGCACAGTGCCAGGCATAGAACAGGAGAGGAGTTTTGTCGGCTGATCAAGTCACTGAAATGACAGATTGCTGATGTTGGTTATCACACATACCTTTTCATTCTTGTATTTTGTTTTGCTACATTTTGTTTGTAATGGAAGACTTAACCAAGGCATCAGGGATGTTCATGGTTTTGACTTTTCTTTTGAGCAGCCCTAATGATAGCTGCTTATACTTCAGGCTCAAAGTTCTGGAGTCAATGGAAAAATCCAGTGTGGCTGTTGGTTAATATTTCAGCAGAGATGGGTTCCTCTGGTTGGTGAGCTAGCTTCTTCAGAAATAGAGAGCTGGTCCTGTGGCAGTGGGATGGAAGAGGTTTAAATCTGTGGAGTGGGCAAGGACCCTCGGTGAGGGAGGGGAGGCAGGAGCTAGAATGTTGAAGTGAAGGGGCGCCTGGGTGGCTCAGTCGGTTAAGCGTCCAACTTCAGCTCAAGTCATGATCTCACGGTTCTTGAGTTTGAGCCCCGTGTTGGGTTCTGTGCTGACAGCTGTTTCAGATTCTGTGTCTCCCTTTCTCTCTCTCTCTCTCTCTCTCTCTGCCCCTCCCCCATTTGTGTTCTCTGTCTCAGTCTCTGTCTCTCTCTCTCAATAATAAATAAATAAATATTTAGAATGTTGAAGTGAAACTCAGGGATAGCTAGGGGCTTTTTGTTCAGAGTAATTGAATGAGAATAGTGGCCACGATTACGATTACCTATAATAAGTTCTTGGGTGTTGGGCACCTTTTTAGTCTTATTAGTTTCATTTCTGTGCCCACTTCCCACCCCCAAACACTTCCTGCCCCTCCTGCCTCTACTCCACCATTCACATATAGAAGTTAAATTTTAATCTGCTTCTTCTGAAAGTTCCTCAACTATCCCAATTTTCTTTCCCATGATTGGCCAATCTTCACCAAGTGTCATTTCATTCTTCCCTTACAGGTTGACTAGCAGCAAAAGATAAGAAATGAAAATTATTTTTTCTCTATAACCAAGTCCACTCCCTTTTGATTCATCAGAAGACAAAATGAATCTCAAAAATCTTAATAAATTTGATAGCTTTGTTGCACATGTAGAAGAATTTACCCTACAGAAAAACAAAACAAAAAAAACCCCTCACACATCAGTTATTTGGTTAACTGATGAGAAACTAAAGGCCAAGTTTGGAAATTGTTCAAGTTTCCTATGAATATTCATAAATAATTAACGTGCATCTCAATTTAGAACCTAACAGCAGTTCATTTAAATTTTTTGTTTTGTTTTTAATATCTGAGTTAATTATATGCTGAGGTCTAGTTGCTGGGTCTTCTCCGCTAGTGGCGATTGAATAACTGCAGTTGGTGAAAATTACCCTGTGCTTCTGTGGTTTTCACCTTGTTGTTGTGTAGCTGAAGGCAGACACATACTCACGCCCTCTGAAGGACGACTGGCTTCCTAAGGGGAAACTCGCTACTCCGAATCTTTTCACTAAGAACTTTATACCTTTGATTCTTTTTTTTTTTCTTTTTTTTACTAAATGTGCAAAATAGAGTGCAAGAGAAAGAGGCAGGGAAAAAGTAAATGGTGAAAAGCTACATAGCTACCTCCTCCAGAGGCTTTCAGCCCCTACGGTAGCCACGTGCTTAGCCCTGTGAGGGAGACAGAGATTGCAAACCCCTAAGGGTAAAAAAACACCAGGAAGAACTCGGTCTAACGGGGTAGAAAAGACGCGGGTACTTTGTGAAACGCCGCTGCACAGAAGAATAATCAGAGCCCTGGGCTGTTAGCAGGAGGGAGGCCATTCGGGGACTGCCCCTTTTGTCTCTTCGCCTTGTACGGGCTGGAGGATGGAATAATTGTGGACAAAGGGTCCGAGGAGGGCGGAGGGTAGGGTGTGAACTCTTCAGGAAGCTGCTTTCAGCTGTATTTACCGTCCCATCTTTGAGCCAATCGCCCTGTCCAGTCGGTCGCAAGCCTCGGTCCCGCCGCTGACTGCGGGGTAACACTGCCATCTAGTGGCCGCGTCGCCCCCGCCAGCCCGCGTTCCCTGCCCTCTTGCCGCCTCTGTCGCTCCCTCTCTTCCTCCCTCGCTCTCCCTCGCTCGCGCGCTCTCTCTCATTCTCCCTCTCTCTCTCTCTCTCTCTCCTTTTTTAAAAAAGGTTTTTATCCAGTCAAAGAAAAAAAAACTGGCTCTTGGAAAACAACCAACTCTGTTGGAACTCAGAGATAATAATCAGTTTCTCTGGGCTTGTGAAATTGGCTCATTAAGCTTGCTTTTTAACAGAAAATATTGGAAGCGATTAAGTCTGCTTTACTGAGTGGGCATGAAATGGCCAACCTTCGGCCACCCACAGCTCCTAGGTGCCTGGCGCCGTTTTATGCATGCAGCGTAATGTCTTTACTTGAAGTGCTGTTTATTCATCACCTGCTTATTTATCTCTTTGCATTTGGCAGGCACATCGATCAATGTTAAACTGTCACACAAGGTTATTTTTCTTTTACATAACAGTATAGGCCTAAGGTAGTGGCATATTAAAAGTAATAACTTTCTAACTTGTAGCTCAAGATGACAGCCCCATTTTTACCCGAATATATTACAGCAAGGAATTCCTCATTCCATTCTCCCTCGCCCTCCCCCTCCTCCTCTAGTACTCAGCTCTTCCAAGGTCAAAGGCTTCATTCCGCCTTGCTTCCCTCCCACTTTGCATACCACTCAGTTTGGTTTCCCCTTCACCTCCAGTTATCTGCGGCTCTTAGGGCTGATAAGCCCACAGTGAACATTCTGTCCACCTGGTGTTCACATCTTGCTCGTTCCTCTTTATGATGACATTTACCCTTTTGCATAAAGATGCGGTGGCCGCTGAGCTCTGGAGAAGAAGCAGACAACCTTCTTCTTGGGGTGGCGAGGGTTGTGATGGTCTTATGCTTCCATCCCCACAGCCATCTGGGTAAATGTGGTAGAATGGTGCTGCTTTTTATTTTCCTTTGGAGTTGTAACAGGTCACAACAACAGCAACTACAGACCCATCGAAAAATAGAATTAAAAACATTTGAAAGCAACTAGTAATGCTTTGAAGCAACTGGTGTTCCTTTGGGGCTTTTGAGTTGAGTTGTTCCCCCCCCCCCCTTCCTTTCTTTGGTTTTAGCTTGGTTTGTGTTGCTTTCAAACTACCCAGTTTGTGACGCCTCCTCTCTTGGCAATAAGCCAAGCAGGCTTTCTTTGTACAAGCAGGTTTTCTTTTTCTTTCTTTCATTCCCTTTTTCCCCCCCTCCAGTCCAACCTAAAAATGCCTACAGATAGAATATCAGATCTTTTTAGTATCAAATTTCAAAGTGGCCCTTAGAATTCTTTCCTGCCCTTGATCTCTCGGTTTGGATTTCAGCGCAGACTTGAACTCTGTTGCTAAATCTGCCTTGGACAGTGGCCATCTAATACGATGTTTTGATAATCTTGTGTACCCTGGAATTAAGCACCTTACTATAGCGGACATTGTTGCACAACTGTTCTTGTGACACAAGGTACCACACCCACTCTGACAATCTACTTCTGTGTACACCAAAAATGCTGATCTAGCAAGTGTGAGAAGGGAAGTGTAAATGGTTAAGAAAATACAGCCCAGCAGATTATCGAAACACCCACTTTGGAGGCTCACAAGCTTAGCATTGCATATAGCCAGCCAGCCCAGCTATTGGATATGCTTATGCATTTCTGTGCGTAGAAAGATGGTGGAATGCTGATCTATGGTGATCTGTTTTATCATGGGTAGCACAGCTCCAGAAAAAAAAGCACATCCATTAGAAAAAAAATGCAGCCCACCCTGTGTCTATGCTCCTACGATCAATATTTGCATTAAAGTGGTTTAAATGTATGTGGCTCTGAGGCTGTCCATTCTTTCAACCTGACCTGCTGCATTGATTAGGGCTACTGATAGAAGGGGAAAGAGCAAATCAGGCGAGGAAAAGAATTAAAAGGAAAAATAGAAGAAAATGAAAGCTGTTGCTATGAGTCCTGTAGGAGATATACTTTAAGCCATTCATTGATGCCATATTTGCTCAGCAGTCTACTCTGTGGGAGAATCTCTCCGTCTCCCTCATAGGGTTATTTTGTTTTTCAAAAGCCAACAGGATTTCTGGTTGCCTCTAGGACGGGGCCACTTAGTGGCTTGTGATTAACAGCCAAATGTGTCAAGACCAATGCCTATATTTAGCTACTTGGCTTCTGTGCTTTCTTTGTGCCTCAGTGGTCCGTATTTGTGAGCTATAGTTTGCTTGACTAAAATCTCATTAGTAACACTTACAACCACAACTTATTAAATGCTTATTTTGTACCAGATGTTGTTAAGTTCTTTACAGATGTCATCTAAATTGATTTAAAGCAGCCTGTGCAGGGGTCATTCTGATCCCATTTTCACATTTGGCATCGAAGGATGGATTATAACTAGTCCAAAGTCAGACCACCAGTAAAAGGCAAAAACTTTTCAAATCACACATCTTTGATTCTCAAGCCCAGACTCTTAACCATTGTGCTAGGTGATGCTGTGTTTGAGAATTGCTTTTCTCTGTTGGGATGTTTTATCAGAGTAAACATCATACTTACCACTGCTCTGTGTATGAAGAGACATAATGCCCACTGTATAATATTGGAGCCCTTCACTGTGTCACCACAGAAACTTTCAATTATTTGCAGCACAAAATATTTTCAGTGGAGACTTGGGTGGAAATTGATCTCACAGAGAAGGCAAGACCATTGCAAGAGCAGGGCTCCTCCATGTTGGTACTTGGTTCTCCTTCTGCCATGGCAAAGAAATGGCCCGTGTGTTTCTCGCTAGGGGAAGCAGTCTCAAGAAAATGTAAGTTTCTGAGATGAACCACTTCAGGGAGCACATTTGTGGGTTAATTGGACTGGAGTATGAGTACTATTATAGGCACGGATTAATAATCTGTACATGGAGTATTGAAGAATTATGTGTTGAGTAACTACGGTTGTGCCAAATAAGGTATACTTCTTAACATCTAAGAACTGATTCTATTGTTAAGCATACAAAGCGGACTATGAAATAAATTCTTTCGCAAGATGGAATGTGCCATAATGAGGCATATAGAAAGTAAATTTAGGAGGGATGGAGAAAATGAAGAGAGCATTGTCTCCATTGAGATGAAGTGTTTGGGGAAGACTTTGTAGAGTTAGATTTGAAGATAGATGGACAGAACATGAGTTGGAGGACCGAAGACATTCAGAATGGAGAAATATGTGAGTATAGTTGGGAAGTTTTCTGGTTAGATTTTATTTTTAAGTTATCTGTACACCCGTGGGGCTTGAACTCACAACCCCGAGATCAAGATTTGCATGTTCTACTGACTGAACCAGCCAGACTCCTCAAGTATAGTTTGGAATTTTGGAATGAGTGTTCATGCTCAAGCTAATGTTAGCATGTCATGGGCAGTTGGGATGCGTTGGGCTAGACCACAAAGACTTTGCAGGTTGGGATTCGACAGCTGAAACACCCTTGCAGTAAGTATCCTCTTATTGTCTTGGGGAATCAGACAAATTTGCTGAAATTACAGCTTGGAAATTTGACCTACTTAGGGCATTGCTTGGAGCATTGGAGTTTCAAACAAGCCCTTCACTCTGAAGGAAGAATCTCTTGATACTCTTCATTTTCTCAAGGATGAAAAGAAATTAAAAGTAACACATGTGAAGATTTTACTTATGAGGCTAAGTTGAAGTAGAAGAATTGCCTCAAGAGAGAAAGAAAAAGGTGAAAGTAATTTCTCAAACTGAAATCTTTGGAGCAGTGTGTTGACAAGTTTGCTTTTTACCAAACTGTTGCATGAAAATCTAGTTGATCAGAGAGATACATTTGTGTGTAATAATCCTTCACATTAAAAAGGGTTTTCTGTAAGATTCCTTTGAAAGGAAATCCCTTTGTACATTTTAAATGTGCTTCGATGTAGTAACCTAAATGCAGATCAACCCACCAACAAACTAAAACAAACAAACAAACACCCCACCCACAAACAAAAGGCCTGACTTTTAAGGAAGGCTTTTAAGGAAATCATATCAACCAGTTCATAAAACTAGGCACAGAGTTATAGGTTGCTTCTACATTTTCGATTGAGTTAGATAATAATACCAATTATTATAAAGCATGAGTGAATTTATGATTTTAGGAATGTCTTACATGCTGAGGAAAACAGGTTCCAGAGTAATTTAGTTATTCTTGTAAAAAAAATCAGGTTTGAAATAACAGTGAGAATGGTAACTGACAAGCAAGTGCTTTAGGATGCGGCTCTGTGTGAGTCAGTCCATTTAGGAATCAACCTTTGGCTTGCAGTGTCTCCTTTTGAGTGAGTCTCTTTGTTTACCGCTCTGTTTTTCAGATTTTTCATAAAGAAGGAACTCTCATATCCTAGATCAGTGGTTCTCAAAGGGCAGTTCTCAGAAAAGCAGCATCCGCACAACATGAGAACTTGTTAGAAATGCAAATTCTTGGACCTCATTCGTCCCTGAAACA
The DNA here is from genome assembly GCF_014898765.1 of Herpailurus yagouaroundi. Classification (NCBI taxonomy): domain Eukaryota; kingdom Metazoa; phylum Chordata; class Mammalia; order Carnivora; family Felidae; genus Herpailurus; species Herpailurus yagouaroundi. The sequence continues at coordinate 3,685,510 of NW_024412441.1, forward strand.
CGAAGTCAGAAACTCCTGATGGGTCCCAGAGCCCTTGTGTTAACACTTTAGGTGATTCTGATACATGCTGAATTTGAGAACGACTGCCTTAACTTATTTTCTAAAATACATCGTCTTATGCTAGCACTTAAATACTTCTGGTTTCAATCAAAGGATGTTTTCTTGCTGCACAAGTAATTTCAAAGTTCTTTGCTTGTATGGTTCTGTGTGCTTCGCATTGTTCTCTGGTCTCATCCTTCCCATGACACCTGCTGTATCTTACTGCTCTTGCATTTACCCTCCTGCTTTATTTTCTACCCAGCTATGTGGGACGCTTCAGGTTACCTCCGCAGAGCGTGAGTGTAGGGATCTTCCTCTTTTTCTGATGGCAATTTGCCATTCAGGGAATTTAAAAAGAATCCACTATAAGTAGTGTTCTAGGTAGGTCAGATTGTTTGAAGTTTGATCATCAGATAAGTGAAATGATATTTATATATCACTTGAAATAAAAATTCTTTTTAGTTAGATAAAGACTGGTAAGTCTCATAATAATCTTTCTCAGTGATCATTTAATTTCAGTTGGCTTAAGACGCTATTTGTATTAAGTTAACAGGGTGCTAATTTAACATAGGTTTATGGTCATTTGAAGCCATTTTCATTCATTAAGAAAAATATCTCTCTAGATTAGATTATCTTAAGGGTTTGAATAGCAATAGGGATTCCTCTATGTAGGCCTGAGAATTTTCCAGATGAGTGCACACTGTTTCACCGCCCTCTTGAAAAGCATAGAATTCTTTTTACTATAGAGCAGGGCACTGACAGTGGTACCCAGCTTTGCCTTGGCAAAACAAAAACAAAAGCAAACACGTCCACACATTCTGCACTAGATTCATATGTTGTATCTATAATTTATCATGATTTATATAATTCCACTATATAGTTTAATTTCAGTATCCTGATTTATAATTTTTTTTTTCAAACATTTATTTATTTTTGGGACAGAGAGAGACAGAGCATGAACGGGGGAGGGGCAGAGAGAGAGGGAGACACAGAATCGGAAGCAGGCTCCAGGCTCTGAGCCATCAGCCCAGAGCCTGACGCGGGGCTCGAACTCACGGACCACGAGATCGTGACCTGGCTGAAGTCGGACGCTTAACCAACTGCGCCACCCAGGCGCCCCATGATTTATAATTTTTTAGAACATTTTGTAATTTTTTTCTAAGTAGGCGTCACACCCAGTGTGGAGCACAATGTAGGGCTTGAATTCACGACCCTGAGATCAAGACCTGAGCTGAGATCAAGAGTCAGGCCGTTAACCGACTGAGCCACCCGGGAGCCCCATTTGTTAGAACATTTTAGACATAGCCAGCATCCAAATTATTTTTTCTCTTGATTTTTGTTTTTAAAAAATAGTGTTGAAGATAACAAAATGTTTGTAGCCTGGCTGCATTCCATCCCAAAAAAGTACATGGTGAAAAAACATACATCCCCATTTAATTTCCTAAAAGGCATAAATTGCAGAGGACCTTAGAAAATTATTTAATTTCTTTTGAAGAGAACTGCTGTGTAATGTATATAGAACATGTCCTTCACAACTGTTTGATATACTCTCACCCCAGCAGCCGTTTCGAAGCAGTTGGAGACATGTGTCCTTGCTTTGTTCCTTCCTGGGTTTTGTATCTTGCAGTTCTGAATCCCCTAGTTTCCTTAGCTTCTCTGGATTTTACTCTCAGGGCTATCTAAGCACTTGGAGAGAATTTGCTTGCTGGATACCTGGAGTTCACCCACCCAAGTTTTGGCCTTGGAACTCTGTACCCTTAGCCCCTTGGGCAACAATTTTCATAAACCTCTATTCTAAGTGATTCTAACTAGTTCAACCTTTAGAACTAATGAAGGAAATGAGGAGGCCAAGAAAATGATAATGGACCAGTAGTAGCTAGACACAGTGGACTTTTCCATACATTGAATCTCTCCTAGCCTATCGAAAATATTTGCAAAGTTTTCAGTAGAAAGGGTTGTAGGATAATGAAATTCAAGTTTGTGTAATTTGCTTTATGGTAGGAGATATATGTGTGATTAATTGCAGAACTTTAACTGCATAACAGATTTGGTCACAGGTTCATTTAAGCTGAATTACCCTCAAGTAATCTTTTTTGCTTCAAATCTCAAAGTAAGAACTCCTCGCCATGTAGCAGAATGCTTGAATTGGTTCGGCTCCCTAAGCACCTCTTTTTGGGACTGGCAGTGCCCAAGTAGAGAAGAATCTTGACTTACCAGAGAGGTTGGGAGATAGAAGTTATGGAGTTAAGCTCTGCAGGAGGGTATTATATTGCTCCTTTTCCTTTCCAACACTCTTAGGTTTTATATAATGTAAATCTATTTCTGAAATTCAGCAAAGTGTCATTAATATATGATGCTTCTAGCAACCTTTCTGACGATTGAAGGCAGAACAGTACATTCCCTTAAGGAAATGAAAGCTTCTGAGTGGGTTTCTGACTGCCAAGGAGATGTGTTTCCAAAGTTTCCAGAGTCTGTAGGGCCGAAATAATTCTTAAAATTAATCTGAATTGGAGAGTTATGAAAGATAAGCAAACACTACAGTATTATATAAGGCACACAAATTAGGTTCAGAATTTAACTCTTCTGCAGATTTTGATTTTTTCAGCTTAATTCCTGATTTACCAATTTAATACTTACCTAGGTATTACCCACTGAATAATCTGGGTTATGACCCAAAAATTGTCTCCATTTTGTGGCAGAATGGTAATTAACTTATCTCTAATTCTGAAAGCTATTGTGAACAGAAAAATCTTGAGAGGACAGGTACACAGTGCCCTAGTTTCTAAGAAAAAAAAAAAAAAAAGAATAGTTAAGAGCCCCTGAACTGACATACCTGGGTTCAAATGCATATTTTCTAACCATATAACTGTGACTGGATTTGATTTAACTTGAATATATGTCTTTTTTTTTTTTTAACTTCATATAGTTATAGACACCTGGACAGCTATAGCTTGTGGACCAAATCCAGTTTGCCTCCTTTTTTGTTTTTTGGAAAATAAAGTTTTATTGGAACTCAGCTATTTGTTTACATACATATTGTCTATGGCTTCTTTCATACTACAAGGCGGAACTGAGTAACTGTTACAGAGACCACATGGTCCACAAAGCCTAAAATATTACTACCTGGCCCCACACAGAAAAAGTTTGTCACCTCCCACCAAAGACTGTAGTTTATTGATTTTTTTTTTAAATTTTTTTCAACGTTTATTAATTTTTGGGACAGAGAGAGACAGAGCATGAACGGGGGAGGGGCAGAGAGAGAGGGAGACACAGAATCGGAAACAGGCTCCAGGCTCTGAGCCATCAGCCCAGAGCCCGACACGGGGCTCAAACTCACGGACCGTGAGATCATGACCTGGCTGAAGTCGGACGCTTAACCGACTGCGCCACCCAGGCGCCCCTGTAGTTTATTGATTTTATGAGCCCATTGTTTGCCCTTCTTGAATGAGGTAGGTTTATGGAATTGGAGAAAATGTGGTCTCATCTGGTAGAGAAAAGAAATACTACCTTGGTAGTTATAATTTGAATTCTCATTGCCTTTCTATCACTTCTCTCTGTTGTTAACTTGGAAGGTCACATCACTGCTCTGATTCTTGGTGTCGTCATCTGTAACAAAAGGAAGTTGGTCTGTATGGTTCCCCGGTTCTTTCTTTCTTACCTTTCTATCAGTTAGAATTGTTCCTAGCTGTACTCAAAGAATACAGCTTTCCCTAACTATTCCTGCCCAAAATAACTTCTTCCTCTGAACTCTATAACATTGGTATATAGTTGCATATTGTATTGGAGTGTCTGTTTAATTTATATTATACAGTTACTTGTTCTTGTTTATTATTTTAAGTTCTAAGTTCCCTGAGAGTAGGAACTATATATTCTTCCTCTCCATATTCCTAACAGGTGTGTTAGAAGAGGACACTAAGTAATTGTTATCTTTTTTTTTTTTTTTTGTATTATGGAACTTTCAGGACATATAAACAATTGTCCCACATGTTCTAAAAGGATCTGGATCTAGTGGTTTTGCACTTACATAAAAGTAGTGAATGCTTTATTAGGGAAAGTTGTTGAGTTGAGACAGATTTACATGGATAGAGACAGGAAGTGGACTGACCTAGATATTTGTCCTAAGAGGAGCAGTTAGAGGATACAGTGAATTGGTTATCCTGCCCAGGTAGGAAAGAATTATAAGAACAGTTGTGGGAGATGATACGTCCGTATTGGAGATCTAAAATTTATATCCCTAATCCAGACTCTAATACACAGTTCTCATTATACTGGTGTAAGTGAAAATACTGGAGAATGCTTTATGTACTATAGTGTACAAGGGGAATCCAGTGTCTTAGCACCAGATTTTTTTTTGTTAATATTTATTGATTTTCTACAATGGACTTCAGAGTTTATTAAGATAATACAAAATGGGGCACCTGGGAGGCTCAGTCAGTTAAGTGTCCAGCTCTTGATTTCAGTTCAGGTCATGATCTCATGGTCATGACCCATGCAGGGCTCCATGTCAGGCATAGAGCTTGCTTAAGATGATATCTTTCCCTCTCCCTCTGCCCCTCCCCTGATCTCAAAAGAAAGAAAGAAAGAAAGAAAGAAAGAAAGAAAGAAAGAAAGAAAGAAAGAAAAAGAAAATGCAAAAGATGCGGCCTTTTCTCTCATCCCATATGATGAGACCAAGACGGACAGTCATCCAACCTACCTTCTTTCCTGGTTATTTGGTTTGTAGGGATTTAACCTTTGGAAGAATGTTTGGATAAGGTGTGCTTATACAGCTGTTATTACCTTACTTCTCATTGATATTTAAAGTAAGTAATGTCATTTTATTGCTATTGCAGTGTCTTTGTTCTCTGATTTAGAGATTGTGACAGTTTAGTTAGTTGTTAGAAATAAGTATAACTTATCATGCAAAGACATATCATGGCTAAAGCATTGGCACGGAAAGGTGGTAGTTATTTCAACTAGATCCAACATCAAGAGCCAAACTTATTTAATGGGAAACTTTGAAACAATATCAGAAAGACTTACCTCCCTTGGTTGGTCTTCAGTGTGTACATTAATGTGGTGAGAACAACGTAGTATCCACGGCAAGGGGCTGCCTGCCCATGCACCATATGGTTTCCATTATATTCTATTATATTAAGCTTAAAAAAAAAAAAAAAAAAAAAAGAAGAGGCACCTCAGACCAATGAGTAATTTCTAAATAGAATTTCAACTTGTTTTGAAAATACAGAAGAACACACAAAACTGTTTATCATTTTCAAGAACATCAAGCATTGGCATAATTTGTTTACTTCACTGTCTCACAAATGATAAAATATGTTTTAAAAAGGAAAGGAATTCATGATCACAGCAGATTCTGATTCAACAATGACCCAAAATAATAAAGGAGGACTGTACATTTTACTTAATTAAAAAAATTTGTTAAAAAATGTTTATTTATTTTTGAGACAGAGAGAGACAGAGCATGAGCAGGGGAGGGTCAGAGACAGAGAGGGAGACACAGAATCTGAAGCAGGCTCCGGGCTCTGAGCTGTCAGCACAGAGCCCAATGTGGGGCTCGAACTCACAAGCCATAGATCATGACCTGAGCCAAAGTTGGACACCCAACCAACCGAGCCACCCAGGCGCCCCGCTCATTTTTAATTGTTTGTTAGGTTCATGCAAGTTTCTAGATATGATATGGGGCACATAGAAGAAATCAGCCTAGGCTCCGAAAAATCTGGGTTTATCCCATGGTACATGAAAATAACACTGTATAAAATGTACTCATGAAGTCTATTACCATATCTACCCACCCTCGTCCAATGTGGATATCATTCAAAAGACAAGTATGTATGCCTGTGCATGTGTGTCATTGTGTTTATTGTAACAGTTCTTCTTAAGGTTTTTCATTAAAATTACTTCTTAATGGAAGAATTGCTGACTGTTTAAAACATTTCTTGAAAGTTTAAAGGAAGCTTCTACCTACAAATCTTGTAAGTATTAAAGAATGATAAGAGCTTTTTGGTTGGAAAATGTTTGGGTTAAGTGCAAGGTGTCATTCCTTTTGGTTTAGAGGATTGAGGACAGTATGGACTGAAATAAACTTGCTGTTTCATTTGTATACTGGATTAAAAAAATCTTTGTCTAGAATTTAAGGATGCTAGGGATAATTGTCTAGAATTTAGGGAAGCTAGGGGTAATTGAATTAATTGAACATTCAATTAAAAATCTCATGCCAGTTAGAAAATGTCTTAGCAATTATTCAAATAAGAATCCAAACCAGTTTATATGATATGACTGTGGTTGAATAGGACAAAGAAAAAGTGCAGGAAAAACAACATCTTATGATATAATATACCAACACACAGAATTAATTTTCCATTTGACTTCTAAAGATGGAGAATGGCAATTAAAATAGCAAAGTAAATACATAAGTGCATCATTTATAAATAAGAAGACAGAGGTAGAGGGCGTTTAGGAATTATTTTTATTTTTTATTTTTTTTAATTTTTTTTTTCAACCTTTATTTATTTTTGGGACAGAGAGAGACAGAGCATGAACGGGGGAGGGGCAGAGAGAGAGGGAGACACAGAATCGGAAACAGGCTCCAGGCTCTGAGCCATCAGCCCAGAGCCCGACGCGGGGCTCGAACTCACGGACCGCGAGATCGTGACCTGGCTAAAGTCGGACGCTTAACCGACTGCGCCACCCAGGCGCCCCAGGAATTATTGAATAACATTTTATAAAACAGACTGTCTTTGAGATGAGATGTGAAAAAATTTAGTGAACTCTCCTTCTGTGGATCAGATTGATGATTATCCATTTTAGGATCAGAGGCCAAATTCTAGGCCACAAAGGCAGATTGGAAGGACACACTTCCTTTGCCTCCTCTTTTTCTCTCTTCTACTCTGATTTCCTCTTCATCTTTCCTGTCCCTCCATGGAGATTGAAAGAAGCCAGAGGAAGATTATTGTTCTCTCATCCTCCTCCACCCGGCCACTGCCATCCAGCTACGGTGAGTGACAGGACTCTATTTTCCAACCTTTGGAGGAACCACCCGGGCCCTGCCTATCATAGCAGTGAAAATCAGTTTTCCACCATCCGTTCTTTAGCTGATGGAAAAACAAAATCATTGAGTCATAAAACTCATCTGGATTTCAAATTCATCTTTGAGAAAAAGTAAACTGTTGTTCTTGGATGAGCCCCAGGGACTGCTGCTTAATTTCTCAGTTCATTTTCCCCTCTTAGCTTATGTATGTATACGGGTCCCTCTATAGTTCCCTTATGAAAATGTGCATTTTTAATACCACAAAAGGAGGAAAAAAAACCATTTTTTGTAAATATTCTTTCAGTAAAATTGCAATCAATGTAGTCAGAGCTAACAAGCAGATGGATGTATTTGAATGCCATTATCTTGTGTACAACGATATTATCTGTTTCATGAAAAATTCAGTAGTTTGGGCTGCTTTAGTGAAGGGAAGATGGAAGTAAAAAAATAGCAAGAAAAACATGATCAGACTCAGAATCCCTGAGGGGGTCCCATTGCATCATTTAGCAGGAGAATGAGCAATGCCGGAGAAGCATGATGGTAGAGGCACTGTCTGTGTTCCTTATGGCATTCTTGGCTTCAGGTCCCATTTGAGCCCCACAGCTGTAGGTGGGAGCTCCTGGGCCTGCTAAAGCATCACACCGTGACATTTTTATCATCCGTCTAAGAGAAGAAAATAAATTTGCTAACAGAATAGAGCTGGCAGGCTCATACTACCTTGTCACATTCCAGACATCTCTTGGTCTGGCCTGAGCCAGAGGAAACCTAAGGGTGGGCCAGAAAATCTGTGATGGACATGAAGTAGACTTAACTAGTCTGGAGAAGAATGTGGGTTTTTTGAGAAAGGACTAGGTATTTTTGTTTTTTTTTTTATTGGAGATTTGATAAATGGAAATACTTGAGCTGCCAGGGGGATAGGACCTCAGTTTTATTCTCTATAGGCCAAGAATATATTGACGTGGGCAAAATGGCATAGGAATTTGTGCTGATTTTTTAAGATAATGCACATAGTGAGGAAAAAGAATCCAAGCAAGCCCTGTATATACACACAAAAATCGCAAAGTTTTCTATCATCTGACGTGGGAATACGAACTCCTTAGCAACCTCATACAAGGTGACATCGACTTATTTCTCCAAATTGGCCTATTTCTTTCTTCACTGAATAAATTCTGTGCCATAACACCCCCCCCCCCCCCCCACACACACCTCCTCTTTGTTTGGCTTGGAATATCCTATCCTAATATCTTAGAGCTTTTTGAAATCTTATCCTTCCAAAAAATGTACTTTAAGTTTTATTATTTTAGTGAAGGCTACCTGGGTGGCTGATTTTCTTTCCTGAATATCTATTAAGTGTGGTTTGTACCATGCATTTTTCACAAGGTAGGCCTTCTCTTGGATTGTTGCTCATGACATCTTCATGTCAGCAATTGGACTTTGAGTCATTTGAGGTTAATCTTTGTGACTCCAACATCTAACAAACTTCTCTAAACACATTAGGCAGCCAGAAAGTATAAGATCAAGACTGGCATAATTCATGTTTTTGCAATTAAATTGTATGAATGATGGCATTGGATTATTATAGAGAATGCAAATTAATGAGGTGTTATTATCACAAGATTTCATGTAAATAGTTTTCCTTCTCTTAATAAGACGAAACTTTAAAAACTTTGCTTTTGTTAACGTCTCTGGGTTATCTCAGTAAAGAAAGATAGTGATGTGAATTAACTTTTTCAGGAAAAATAGTGTAAGACTACCAGCTTGATGCAAGTATCCTCAGAAAAAATTTCAAGAAGCATAGATCATATATATGTCAAATATACACATATAAACACACACATATGACTATAACATAGCACATGATAATTAAGACAGTAGTACTTAAATACATTTCTTCTACTGTAGTAAAACCAGGGGCATTGTATGAATTAAGTTTTCTCTGGGGGAAAATTGTTTCACATTGGATCTTGGAGAACTGGGGGTAGATCTTGGAGATATGAGACTGGGCTGGGAGAATATTCATGACCTTTTCCAGTAGACAGATATTTATTTCCATTATATAGATTCCACAGTCTTAATTTTCTTCTTGACTTCTTCTATGTACTCCTTTTCCTGTGTCTTTTCTTTTTCCTTCCAGTCTTGAGATTTTCCTCACTTTGATCCATCTCATTCTATTCTTTTTTTCATCTTCTGTTCCTCTCTTAGCCAGTAATGACCATAAAATTTCATTGGACATAGTTATTTAACACTTTTATTAAAATAATATGTAATTTTAAAATCACTCTGCTAATATTACATCCTTACCTTTTTATATGCTACATTAAAATTATAGTCTTTTTATCTACATACTTCACTAGTAGTGAAATTAACATGATTTTCATTCATTCTAATATTAAAATACTTTGAATAAAGTACATTTTAATTTTTTTTACTTCTAAATGATGCATCATGAGAAGTGATGAAACAAAGGATTTTTCTTCATGATGAAAAACGTGACCATTTCTATTAAAAAATTTCCCTCTCTTGTGAGGAAGAAGTGAGGCAGGTAGTTAGATACTTTATAGAGATGTGTTTTACAATTTGTAAGTGGACAAAAATACTATATTTAAATTCATGTAAAAATCTAATAGAAATTACCTGAAGAGTGAAATAGCAGAGGATAGAGTTTTTTGTTTGTTTTTCTGGGTTTTTTTTTTTTTTTTGGTAGGATACTAACTGAGTATGCAATTTATGTTAAATTCTAGCAAATGAAAAACACTAGACAAATCACTTTAAACTGTGTAAGTCAATGGGTTCTTTTATAAAGAAAGTGCACATTTTATATTTATTGAGTATAGATAACTTGAATATAATGGCAGAAGTATCTGTGAGCCAATGTGGGATATAAGGTATTTAATATTTGTTTTCTGATTTACTGTCTTGGAAATATGTTAGGGACTATGTCTTTAAGTTTGACCTGGTGTATTGCATATAGTACAGAGTAAAAATGCTTGCAAGGTATTCTTGGCTGGAGGTTGGAAATCTTCAGATTTAATGAGATTTATATTAAGAACTGTGGCCAGTTGTTGCAGTGACAGTAAGTGACACCTGAGTATAAGACCCACAGAAATGTCATCATATTTGTTGGTGCAAATTTTAAAGAAATCTACTCTTGTGGTCATCATGACTGGTGGTGAGAATGAGTTCTGGCTGAGAAAGCAGTGTCTGTGTCATAGTTTTTGTTGTACCCAGAGCTCCAAATACAGGAGAAGCCTTTATTAAATGCTGTTTTTAGGAGATAGGAGCTTTAAAAATAAAAATGGGCTGCTTGCTCCCACTCTGTGAAATGTTTCCTGTACTCTAAAATAATTGAGGGTAACATTATTGTGGTTTTTTTTGAGAGTAACTTTAGACCTTGAATCAAGAACATCATGTAAGTATGTTATTTTAAATTCTCTATTACTATATAATAAATTGAGGAGACTATATTGGCACCGACTTGCCCCTCATTTAGCTCTCAAAATGACAGCTTTCACTCTATCAACTTGTAAGCATTGTTATTCTGCCTATCCCCATGATTATGAACAAATTAAAATTCAAGATCGAAATATTGGTATCAGTTGAGAAAGCTGCCAAGTCTTTAAGAAGACCGTATCTTTTATGATAAAGTCAGAATTTATTCTTTGGAGCAAAAAAATGGCAGGTATACATTCCTAATTTGGTCTGATTTCACTGTTTTCTAGAGGCTCGAGGAAGGTTAGAAGGGAAGTTATGGGATTAAAAAAAATATTTAATCTAAGTTGTAAAGGAGCTTGGAACCACACCACAAGCATCATAATTAACTTTAATAATTATAAATGTAAATGCAGACAAGCCACAAGGTTTTAATGGTGTGCCACATGCTTCTGCTAATTATTTTAGAGTTTGGACACATTCAGTGCCAGCTAATTATAAACCCTGCTATGGAAATCATCTGTTTATATTAGACTTATTGATCTCTAGTGTTTAAGCAATATGAAAAGGGAAATCTACAATGCTGGACCATCTGCTTTGTATTCCTAATTGCTTTTAAGGAATCAAATATATAAATAGTCAGCTTTTTATATATTGGGCTTCAAACTCTTTCAAGAAACATATTGTGCAAACCCAAGTGAATTTAAAAAAAAAGCCTATTTAGAATGTTTCTTCCCTGGCTCCTCTCAAGGACCCTCCACCCCCTTACCCTCAAAATACCCTCCTCTGACCTTTTTGCAAGATCTTGAAAGCATATTTTCTCCCAGATCTCACAGACTGGTCAAGGTAGCTGAGACTTCAGATATTTACCCTGTTTTAATTATATCTTTTCATTTCCTCCCTAAGAAGGAGCCCTTTTCCCAATCTGTCCCCACCTCCTTATGGTCTTGAATATTTATTGCCATTTCACACTATGGGGAAGATGGCAAGGAATGAATGTCCAGGCAAATGGTTCCATCTTGTAGGAGATGTTTAACTTTATGGCAAATTAAATCTACTGGTGTGTGGAATAGATGCCAGTTAGTAGGACCAGACAGCATTACCTCTCATCACTAACAAGTCTGGCGGGCAAGTCTTTTCTCCACTTTGAGTCTTGTGGGCCGCCTGAGTGGCTCAGTCGGTTAAGCGTCGGACTTCGGCTCAGGTCATGATCTTGTGATCAGGGAGTCAGAGCCCTGCATTGGGTTCTGTTCTGACAGCTCAGAGCCTGGAGTCTGCTTCAGATTCTGTGTCTCCCTCTCTCTCTGACCCTCCCCTGCTTACACTCTATGTCTCTCTCAAAGACAAATAATCATTTAAAAAATTTAATTTTGAGTCTTGTGATTCTACAGGGAGGTTGGGTTTAAATGAAGAAAGAATTGACTTCTTAGAATGGGGTTGTTTGCTTCATCCATTATTGCCTAGATGGTTATTAGAGTGTTCCAATAACTGGCTTAAAAAAATCTACATATTGGAAAAGACTCCTTTTAAAAATCCTTATTTGTCCCTTTGAGACACCCATATTAAATCATAAAATTATTAACTTAAATTAGTGATTTCTATTAGTTACTCCTATTAAACTAAGAGTTCCTCTTCCTAGGGTCCTACCACTCACATATCCCACCAACACTAGCAAGTAGAGGCAAAGAAACAAAAACAAAAACAAAAACCCCCAAAACAAAAAACAAGTGCCTTTACTGGTGTTTGAGAAGAGGTACTGATATGGTTCGTCATGCTCTAATGACAAGATTTAATTTAAAAATACCTGCTACTGTCAGTAATGTGTAGTCACATATTTTGGGTAAACATTTGTATAATATATATGGACATACACAGATTCCAAGGTTTCTTAAAATAACTAAGTATGTCAGAATGGTTGTGACTTTTCTCTGGTGAATATCTATTAGAAATCTGCTCCTCTGAGATATTTTATCTGACTCTCAAAAAGGCCCTACTCTTTCTGCTTTTTTCTGTAGTTTCGAATGGATGTTCTCTTACCTACCACTTAGTCCTTGTACCATGGGCTGCTGCTTCTCTGAGTTTTAATGTCGGCACATGTATAATTGTAGGGCAGGCCTTCTGTATAATCTAAGTTCATTCTAATCAGAGCTACAGGTTTCCTTCAGCTCTGCGGTGAAAAGAGAATATTCAAAGTCAGAAAGAAATTAGGAGCTTTGTTAAAAGGTGCTTTAAACAGCCCATGTTCCCCCACGCCCTCAAAGAAAGTTACAAATCAAGAGAGCACAATTGGTAGCTACATTATCAAAGCCCTTCTGATAATGCTACCATTTAAATTGGATAATATTGTTTAATGGGCTTTTTAAAAGCAGCCATCCTTCGGATCTGACACTCCAGCATGATTATCTTCCATTCCCATTTAAGATTACAACAGTCCGGTGATAATTATAACATCCATTTCCATCTGGAGTTCAAGGGACTCATACATGTGAATATGGAGAGAGAGTTGAGCAGCTTCTGTTCATAAAGTGGACACTAATTTGATATTTGTGACACCTGCCATTCTATTTTCCATTCCTATCGCCTACATGAAATATCTTTTCCCCAGGTCTTTCTTGCCACCAGCAAGTTGTGGTAGTTTTCTATGTGTTGGCTTCATGATATTGCTTTTATGGACACTAAAAATAGAAAAATAGAAAAATTATTGTCACCCAAATTTTATTTTCTGTAAACTGAGATAATTTCAAAGGTGCAGTTTGCTCATTTTTAGTTGTTATTTAACAGAACTTCCATTGTCTTAGCATTAAACTCACATATTTCCTAATTTCTCTCAATTTCTCCTGAAGAAGCAAGGATTTTTATTACTAGTGTTTTTTTTTGTTTTTTTTTTTTTTTTTTTTTAAATCTAAGACCAAAGAAAGTGCTTGGTACATATTAGGGCTTTAAAATTTGTTAAAGCATTATTGAACAGATGATTTTAACAAATATTTACATTATCATCAGAGTTCTTATTTAGATCAGCTGCTAAAAAGTGGAGAATTATTAGGGTGAGGCATATGAAGGTACATTTTTGTAGGTAGAAAAGAGCCGAGCATCAGCAATTTCATATGGTTCAACTTAATACTTTCTGTCTTTTAAAAAAATTATCTCAGCACCCAACGTGGGGCTCAAACTCACAACCCTGAGATAAAGAGTCCCACGGTCTATGGACCGAGCCTGGCAGGTGCCCCCATCTCAGTTCTTTCTAATACAATAGTCTTATCCCTCATGTATTTTCTTGATAAATGAGAGTGTGTGTGTGTGTGTGTGTGTGTGTGTGTGTGTGTGTGTGTGTTTAATGGAATTAAGCAATTCTTTCTTAGCTATAGTAGTACATTGAGAAAAGCCGAAGTGGTGGGACAAAGCTTTTGGCTGGTAAGTGTGACTTTTATTGATTAATTGTGTGTATTTTATCAGCCATGAAATGGGAAATTTGGCATGTGCTCACACAAAGTTTCTACTTCGACAATTACAGACCAAGCTATTTTACAGATTCTTTCTTGTGTATATTAGGTGTGGATTTGGTATCGCAGACACTTTTCTTTCTGGTGAGACTCTTCACAGGTCACATGGAATTTCCCTCCACTAGAAAAACCTGTCTTGGACATTGGGTTGGGTTGGGTTGGGTGTGTCATTCTGTCAAATCTACATCCTATAGGATTGCCTACCTGTCCCTGTTTTGGATTGTTGGCATTCTTCTTTTTGAGTTTATTGAGGAAATTAGCAGATTAATGGCAAGAACCATAACCTACTCTACATACCAGACATTTAGAAAAGCAAGACAAACTGTGACAAGATCTGCAGTAATGGTTTAAATATGATGTGTCATGAATATCAGCACCAATTCATAAAAGGCATTTTCAAAACGTGTTTTAAATTGTATTACACATTTTTTTTTATCCTACAATGGCTTTGAGATGGACTGATCATGCTTAGAAATTTTTGAAATTTGGATTTATTAGGTTCTTATCATATGCCTCCCCATGAACTCACACTTTGAAACTAGTGTGGCTTTCTCACACATTCTATATTTTGGATAATAATCACCTAAATACTAATCACCTAAAAGGGGCCAAATGTTATCAGAGTATTAAATTTGAAATTCATTTTGTGTTTGCCTCATGTTTTTTTCTTTATAAATTACACATACTGATTGTCTTTTATTCTTTATTTCTATAGTGAAATAATTTAAACTCTTAATTTTGATTAGCATTAACCCTGTTACTAACTTCCGTTTTAGTGGTGAAAACCATTAGGGTGAAAATGGAAACTCAGTAAATTTCCCTCAGTGAAGACTGAATCTTAGTGTGATAATCCAATCAGCCTAGTGAGGCTGTGATGTCCTCCAAATATACAAAACATAGGATGAGATAATTGAATTTGGCCTCTGGAGTTCTAAGAAGACCACAGTCTGGGGATGCATGGTGTCCTCAAAGGATTAGGACAAGATTGCTACTCATATAATTCAAATAATTCCCATTTTTGAAGCCCCATCCAAACTTTTGCATTAGAATCCCAGAAACAGCACTCTTTGGGTAGTGAAACATACATTCCTCCCTCCTTTATCTGTTTTTAAAGTAGGTACAATACGGAATGGGTGATTGTGCCATTTTACATTATTTCTTTTACATTACAATGGGAGCTTCCTAACTAAATTTTGAGTTTCTGGCAAACATTGTGAAATAGCCAAGATATTAAACTCTCCTAGGTTAAGAGTTGGACTGACCTCCCCCCCGCAACCATAGTGGGGCTTTTGAGGAGCTATAATTGGGGTTCATGAGATGCCATCAGAAAATCCCTGTTAACATTTCGTTCATTGCAGAAGTCTTTTGGGGGGAACAAATAGGAATATTTTAGAGTTGTAAAATGAACGTTAGAAACTAAACTTTCATTTTCTTTGATTACATGATGGAAAGGGTTAAAATTTTCTATGTAGATCACTGAAGTTTTATTATATAAGATGACCTTAGGAACTGTCATCTCCCTTGAATTTATACAAAGAATTCAAAGTAAAGGTTTTCTAGGTTACACTTCTTTTTTCAACCCTTTGTCCTGTCAGCTCAGTCCTTGATATCTTCATCTGCCGACATGCCCAGATGTGCAGTGAATGTTGATTTGAGCTGGCCCCTCAACCCCTCCCTGCTGGTGTCATTAAAACCAGGGAGGCAGCGGCTCCCCTGGCATCTTTGGCACGGCTTGGCTTTACACTGCGGACTAAATTATTGATGAAGAGCACTTCTGTCGCAGTGTGTTTTACCCACCTTTAAATGAAACAGTGAGGATTGAGCTGTCACTGCCTCCTCACTCCCTGCAACTTCTACATGACATTTATGATGTGGTTCAGATTGCACCGAAGCAATTAATTTCCAGTGGAGTCTGCACTAAGAATGAAGATCCCTGACAATTACCGAGGGCTGGTTTCTCAATGAGCATACGACACACTCATCAATACTGTACACAAAAGGAAAACATCAAAATTTATGTAAAAGGGTCTCTGGGATTTGTGAACCTTTCCTCCTCCTCAAATGGAGTTCTGGATTCCAGGACTTTGTTTTCATATTGTGCATTTGGTCCGTCTCTCTGTATTTCTCTGAAAGGATGGGTGGACTTACCTTATCTGCACATATTTTACAGATGCCTGCCAACATTTTTCTACAGTTTTGTTGGCCACATTATATATTTATTCTAGATGAAGCTTTTGTCTGCTTGATTTTGCCAGTAAAATATTATTCGATATTTGCATTCAGTTCCTCAAATGATTCTGTTACAGTAGTATATTTTTCAATTCATCCAATGAATGAAATAAGCAGCATATGTATGCGTATATGTGTGCCTCTGCACCTGTATATGTATACTTAAATATGTATATGCATATGTGTGTTGTGTGTGTATATATGTATTTATATGCATATTTTTCATAGAATACAAAAAATATTTCAGGTATATAAAATCTAATATTTGATCAGTTATCATAAAACATATTTTTTTACCTTTTTCTTTTTAAAAACCATAAAAACTCAATTCAGATTAGCTTGGGGAAAAGACAGTCTTCATTATATAATATTTAAAAGACATGCAGTTTTAGTATTTTTGAGAATATGTGTTAACATCAACCTAGGCTATTCATATCATTTAAAAATTCTTAAAATGATCATATATACATATAAAGATATTTGTAATTAGCCTATCCTTCTGAAGGCGTGGATAGCAATTATTTTCTTAAATATGTATTTTTCCTGGATTCCTGTTTGCAATATTAATTTTTCTAGTCAACTTTTTCCTCATAGGTAGACTTCTGTTTTGTCTAAACTGCCTGATACTCAGCAAGAGAGTATTGTAAATTAATGAGTTTTTAATTTTTGATTTAGTTCTCATTTAAATACTAGTGCTTTAGAGCCCGTGGTTCACATGTTAACAGGCAAAATAGAGTCATTCTGTGCAAAGGTGCTTCTGGGACGCAGCTGCATCCATCTTTATTGCAAAGGAACCATTTAGCGAGGTATTAAGGAGTGGGGATTTCCGGTGGTAAATTCAGATGAGATCCAGGAAGTAGTTTGTGCACTAGGAGATTGCAGTTTGACAGGATATATATTGTATCCATCAGATAATTGAGGACTCCCAGAAGCAACATCACAACCTTGGTGAAAATCAAAAGGCATTTTATGTGCCATTATTCACCTTCATGTACTCTCTGTCGTCAGTCCATACCCACTTTCAATATTTGTCTGGTGAGGTGGACCAAAGAATGGGAGAGTACTTATTGTATTTGTCTTACCCAAATTTGATGTTTTCTAGCCTTGTTGAAATCAAGATAAATATTAAATGAAGGATTTCTCCTTAGTATTCAGAACTTGAAGAATTTTGGAATTCTTTAAGATAGCTTATTGTACTAAGTCACCCTTTCTGTACTTCAAGAGGTGATTGTTCAACAGGATAAGTTTCAGGAAAGAAACCCCATCTTAGTATTACCTCATCTTGCCTCAAATACTGTGTACATTCTGTACATATGTACACTGAAGAAAAAAATAGTCTATTTTGGCCTATCATTTGGTCTAAAGTGATACAGTCCCCCGACCTCCCCCTCCCCCCAAAAAAGGAAGAAAAAGAAAAGAAAAGAAAAGAAAAGAAAAGAAAAGAAAAGAAAGAAGGAAGAATGAAATCTCTCATTGCTTTCGATCATGATGTTTTGGGCACACTTGTGCATGCACTCATACACATACATACACAAATAAGTTGATAATGGCAATGCTATTTGGAGATATTTTTTAAGTAAACCATGCCCTTTTTGACCTAAGAGACATATGAGAAGACTTTGGGATATCAGAAAAGAAAATTCTAATTATTATCTATCTAAAAAATATTAATGATGATCCATTTTTGAGTACTTATTCTACTTCCCAGGCACCCTGCAACGATGTGATCTCCTTGACTCCTCACAACAGATTTTTGAGGCACTCTTATCTTTCTCATTTGATAGGTGAGGACAGAGTGTGTGCATAATTTGTTTAAGGCCAAAGAGCCAACTGGTAGCAAAGTCAAGACTCTATCTTAGGTCTTCCTTACATCAAAGTCCAACTACTTTTTTTTAATGTTTATTTATTTTTGATAGAGAGAGAGAAAGAGAGAGAGGGTGGGGGAGGGACAGAAAGAGGGGGAGACAGAGGATCTGAAGCAGGCTCTGTGCTAACAGAGCCTGATGTGGAGCTTGAACTCACCAACTGTGATCATGACCTGAGCCATTGTCAGACACTTAACCGACTGAGCCACCCAGGTGTCCCAAAGTCCAACTTCTTATTGGTCTACTATATTAGATTTTTTGGTGGGTATACTTCCCTCTGTTTTGTATGATTCCTCATTTCTAAAACTATTTTTACTTGTGCAGAAAAAAAGTGGTGAGCTAATTCAGTCACTGGTTCTATTTTTTGTCTTTTTAGTTGGAATCCGGAATCTGGGGCACATTCTTTGCCTTTTTCATGTAATACAGATAGTGGTGACATTTGCCTACTACTAATGGATAGATGAAAACATGATCAACTGACACTTGTAAAACTTACAGTTTATGCTTCAGAGTGTTTGTTAGAGGTTTTTTTTTTTTTTAATGTGAAGAAAATAGTAGACTTAGGTTATGCGATTAGTTATATAAAACGTTTATACTGAAAGCCCACCATTATTTAATATTCAGCTAATTTAAAAATCATTATTTGACTGTACATCCTCAAGTCATAGACCTATGAGACTTTCCTCTTCATTTAATAATTCCTGCCACCCACATTGTATATCTTTGGCTCACTTATTCTGGGTCTTTGAGTCAGATAGCTGAGATTTTTCTAAAATAATGTTCCTGGGGTCTTCCAGAATCACCAGTAAATCACTTTCAGACTGTTGTGTTTCTCTTGGCCTATAGCTGTTGAGTTGTGAATGGAATGCTTTCTCACTGAATTGAAGTTGTTAATATGAAGAATAAGCAAATGAATTTACCTGTTCTAGGTTGAATACCTGGCTGAATATTTTCAGAAATGGTGTATTATCTGGAAAAACAAAACTTTCTTAGATAAAGTAGTACATAGTAGAAAGAGATGGAATAGGAGTTTAAAGACCCGAGTTCACATTAAAGATACTCTACTTAACCTCTATAGTCCTGAGCAAGTCACTTAACATATGAAATTGTTTTACCATCTATAAAATGAGGATAATTTCACCTGATATTACCACTTCTCAGGTTATTAGAGTTTTAATAGCTAAGATATGGAAACAACTTAAATATCAATTAATGAATGGATAAAAGATTGTGATATATATATGTGTGTGTGTATATATATATATATATATATATACATATATATATACCTATGTGTATATATATGTGTATATACACATATATATGTGTATATATATACACAGGTGTATATGTATATATATACACAAGTGTATATATATATATATACACACACATATATATGTATATGAATATATATATATATTCAATGGAATATTATTCAGCCATGAAAATAAGTGAAATCTTGCTATTTGTGCCAACATGGCATTATGCTAAAAGAAATAGAAAGAGAAAGAAAAGCACTGTATGATTTATCTTATATGTGGAACCAAAAAACCCCCAAACAAACCAAAAACCAAAACCAAACAGAACAAAAGACCCACTAAGCTCTTAGACACAGAGAACAGATTGGAGTAGGAGAACAGAGGTGGGGGATGAGGGTGGAGAAATGGGTGAAGGGAATCTAAAGAGAAAAAAAAAGTGAATATTTTACATTAAATTAGAGACGTTGAATTGGAATTGAAACTTATGGAGTTCAGAAAACCTTTTATGAGCTAATTTCCAACAATAATAAGAAACTAAACATCTAGGTTAAAATGTCCTTTTTCTACATATAAGAATAAAAATAAAAGTAAATTAACCCGTATAAGTGCAGCTATAATTAAAGGAAAGAAAGTAATAGAAAGATAAGGAAAGATGTCAGATCATCTTAGTTCTAGTGTATATAGTGCTTTCACTGTGTGTTTCATCAGTTTAAAATGATTTAACCTCATTTATCTGTAATTCCTTTAGGGGAAAAAAAAGAGATGATGTATGTGGAAAACATTTTCAATGGTAAGCTGCTAGACAAATATAAAGGCACCATTGCTAGAACTTTTCATATGTGTTCCACATGATAGATCCATCTAAAATATCAAACTCAAAGAAGGAGGATTGTGTTCCGCGTCATAACAAAAAATTCAAATTACCTTGACTCGGGCAAGATTGAATTTGTAAAAAAGAAGGGCAGAGGTTGCAGTCTAGGGTGGACACAGTGTTTCTATTCTGTCTTCAGGGATTCCATATCTGTCTTTTCTGCTCTGCCATCCTACCTCATGGCTTCAATCCTCAGTATCACCTTAGAGCCCCAAATTGACTATTAGAGGTCTAGTAATTGCACCTGTATTCTCGGCTAGGCTTTGGAAGATGAGGGGGGCAGGACCAAAAGGACGAAAAAGGGCTAGGGGAAGGCCAAATACAGCTCTTCATAAAGAATTTTCCTAGAGCACCACCCCATGATTGCTACCTTTAATTCATCGTGAGGCTGGGAAATGTTTTCTTCTAGCTGGGTAGATTCCTGGAGTCCTCTTGGTGAATGAGAAGGAGATCATGGATATTGTAGGCAACCAGTGACCCATGCTATGTGACTATATGTGATTTGGATTATCTCCATGGTAGAATATGTTTGACATAATGATGGTGATTTTTAAAAAAATTCTCTATAATTTTAGTCTATTGAAATACCTTACCTCAAACATTTCCAACCTGGATATTTTTCAGCATAAATTCAGTAATGATAATTATAAAAATTAGCATTTGTAGGGGCACTTGAATGGCTCAGTTGGTTGTGTCCCGCTCTTGATCTCAGCTCAGGTCATGATCTCATGGTCCCTGCACTGACAGCACAGAACATGCTTGGAATTCTCTCTCTCCTTCTCTCTCTCTGCCCCTCCGTCACTCATGCTCACATTCTCTCTCTCTCTCTCTCTCTCAAAATAAATAAATAAACATAAAAAATTACCAGTTTGTAATTTTACTAAGGATACTTTGTCTAGAAAAATTAGATTTTTATTATGCTATCTTGGTGGTATTACAGTCATATCTGAATTAGGGCAACAAACATGCATTATGAAATAAGAATCACTTCCTCTTCAGTTCTCCAGAAAATGATGTAATTTTTTAAGAACCAATTGTAGCATGGGATATTTGGGTAGTTCCAGGATATTCCAGCATTTGAGGAGACATATGGTTTTTAGTAACCTTACCTGAGCTTATTTTCTCAAAAATGATTTCAGAAACCTTTAGAAACCCCACTAAATAAAATGAATCAATACAGGTAAATGAGCTAGTATACATAAAACACTTAGAACAGTGCTTAGCATAAAAGTAACTTCTCTGGGGGTGCCTGGGTGGCTCAGTCAGTTAAGCATGCAACTTTTGGTTTTGGCTCAAATCCTGATCTCATGGTTCGTGAGTTCACTATCAGTGCAGAGCCTGCTTGGGATTCTGTCTCTCTTCCCCCCGCCCCTGCCCCTACCCTGCTTGTGCTCTCTTTCTCTCAAAATAAATAAACTCTAAAAAAGTAACTTCTCCATAACAGTAGCTTTATATTGCATTATTTTTAGTGTTAAAATGGCGTTCATTAATAAATATATCAAGGCTTTTTGAAGAGAGAGTTAAAAAAAGATGGAGGGAAGTGCTTTCTCTTTCTAGGCCTCACAGGACAGAAACATATTGACCAATGTATACCCTATGTGATAATGAAGTTTCTAAAAGGAACATTCAATCCATTTCCCTTTGTCCCATTTTCCAAATTAAAAACAATTCAATATGCTTACTACATAGCAATATAATTATGTGATTTTTAGAGTGCAATTCTTGTAGCATGCATAATGGGCATTGCCATGTTTTCTGCTTGCCCAACACGAGAAGTTCTGTCTTCAGTGGGCTGAATTACTTATTCTTTTGTGTGAGTCTTGTCAGGCACAATCATACTTCCCAGTAAAGACACTGTAGGTCCAGTGTCTCTCCATTCTCAGTGAGTGAAGGTGTGGACACATATCTGAAGTGCCATTGATTGGATGTTCCAGCCTGAGATTTTGAATCTAGATGATGATATAAAGATGCTGAGTTTTTTGGGGGACTGACGATGGTGCTGGAGTAGAGTGAAGTCAAGTCTATACCACCCCTGTGCTGTGTCATTGGTGGTGTTCTCTGCTACCTATCCACCCACCTCCTATGGTTCCTATATATTTTCTCAGCTAATTCTCCAGTTGGTCCATCAATTACAGAAGGCCCTACTGATCCTCCCAA
The DNA here is from genome assembly GCF_014898765.1 of Herpailurus yagouaroundi. NCBI lineage: Eukaryota > Metazoa > Chordata > Mammalia > Carnivora > Felidae > Herpailurus > Herpailurus yagouaroundi. The sequence goes on from NW_024412441.1 coordinate 3,707,889, forward strand.
GAATTTATTTTCTGTTTATATTAGCCAAATCTGGCTTCACTTACTTGCAGCCGAGAACCTTGATTAGTTCAATATACACCAAAAGACTGAGAAAAAGAAATGCTAAAACATATATGGAACATGCGAAATGAGAGCTCCTTTTTGAGTAGACATAATTAAGGGAAATGGGGAAACATTAGAAGTAATAACACTGCATTAGTTTTTCTTTTGTTTTTCTGATTACATTCTTAGAAAATATGAATGGCACCCATAGCTTGGAAGTCCCTTGTCACTGAATTGCCTGGTATATTTATTAAAAGTGTCATTTTTCTCCAGTGAACTCAAGCAAACTCAAAAGGCCTATACCTATTTGTTTTATAAGTATTAGTGGTAAAATTGCCAAATAAACATCTCTCAATTTAGTGATAATTTGGCTAATGTTCATGGTATAGTTGTCTCTTTTCCCATGAGAAAGTGAAATGAGCTTTGGATCTGAATGTTGAACCTTCTATTAATGACAAATTTTTCTGGTCAGAATGGAGGCAAGTATTTCTTTTGTTATCCTGACTGATTTTTCCCTTGTGCTGCCTTTCCACAGGACAGCCAGGAGAGATTGCTATAGAACTAATTAATGTCTGATAGACAGATTGAACCAAATACCAGAGGAATTCAGAGAATTGTTTATTAGCTCTTATAAAATATAACCAAAGTCTAGAAACATGTAGATAGCATTATTGTGTGTAGATAGCAAATATGTGAGGTAATTTTCTTGCTTATTTGAGCGAAATTAGTCTATTTAAGAGAATTAATGTTACACTCTTTTCCAGGCTATCTCAATTACTTGATGTGTTGGTAGGTGCAGAGGTATGTGTGAAATATTTCCTGGGAAGGAAGCACTGTGCTTTCATAGACCTCTATTGTCTCTGAGTAAGCTACCACAGGGGAGAAATAAGGGTCATGTGTCATATATGCATAGCCAAAGTATAGAAGATTTATGACTTAGTGAATATGTAGATATAGTAGTGTTCTTGACCAATCTGGCAAGCTGTCCTTGAGTATGTCTGAGGTTTCGCATTAAAAAAAAACTACTTCAGAGAGAGAAAGAGACAAACAATTATATACCTGCTGTCTCTGAACAACGGGGTAGCATTCTCTGAATTCACAAACATAATGACTGCTCATCCTATTCTCTTGGGAGAGTGAGGTGGGAATTTCCATATTTTGTTTTCGAGGCACTTTCAAAGCCATTTACTGCTATAATTCATATACCATTGGATTAAGAGACGTATGTCTCTAATATCAGTAAGAGCCTATATGGTGGATTGCTGATTTAAGGAAAAGAAAAAATAGAGTAAAATAAAAAAAAAAAGAACTTAGGGTCTCATTTGTAATGAGTCTGTGTACTTCAAAGTGCAGAATGATAGGACAGAGCATCTATTTGCTGCATCCTTTACTGGGGACATAAATAATATATCTTACACTGATTGGCTGACTGGCTTGTGCTTATTATAATTCAAGTTTCTTTATGGCTTTATGCTGTTCTCAGGTCTCCCTGATTAGGAACAAGCTAGGGATGTTTTAGGATTTTCCATAAAGGTGCTTGATCCTGAAGAGCTAATAATTGATGCTAGAGGAATATTTTGCTAAGGAAGGAAAATGTGGAATGTTCTGGCAAGATATCCTTTTTTTATTACAGAAGTTGACCACATTTTGCCACCAGTACCTACTGTGTAGTAACTTTATTTCCTCACACTAGCATACTGCTCATTACAGTGCCTGTGGTATGATGCGACTGTAGCCTCTCACTCAGGCCATTATCTAACCTTCAGTCTGAACGGTAAATCTTCTGAAGTATGCATTGACTTCCACAGTGCTCTGCACTATCCTTAAATTGCGATTCTTGGAGACTGTCCATTTTCCAAACTCTAAGAATTCTTGGCAGCATAGGCAACGAAACTGAAAACTATTGGAGTCATTCCTGGCTCTCCCTCATCGCCCTCACATCCAGTCATTTTGCTTTATCCTTTTCATTTCACCTTCCGAGGCCTCACACATCCTACTGAGGGTTTCCATTCAGACATTGTTTCCATTTCTGTTCCCATTACTTGTCTGGATTACCACAACAGGCTCTTAATTGAATTCTCCTTACCTTTTTCTGTTGACTCTAAAGCATATCACCACTAGATTGAGCTTCTTAAAACATAGCTTTGCATCTATTGACTCATTGATGAAAACCCCATTTATTATAGCCCCAGATGTTCCAGGCTTTTCTCCAGCTCTCCCCCTCATGCCACTACTTTTGAGCCTAATTGGGATACTTGATTTTCTCTGAATAGTTTCTGTAATCTTCCACCTCTGTGTCTTCATCCATGTCGCTGCCTGACACTAGAGCATTCTTTCTCTTCATGGTTCTTCTTAAAAGTCTTATAAAGATGCCAGTTCCATGTAAATTGTAGTCTCTTTCATGAGGACTTCCTGATGACCATATCTGAAGACCATCTTTGCTTCCTTGGAATCCCTATCAATTTGTTACTGACAGTTCCGTGCCGTCTATCCCGCGTCAGAGGAATTTGTGTACTTGCTACCTTCCTTCCTCTATTGTGAGTTCTTTAAAGTCAAGGACTCCTTGTTCTTGTCTTTGTCTTCTCTTCATTTTCTAACTTGATGCATTTCATATCATAGGAGCTCAGATAGTCATTAAATAGAATTCTTGATGATGTGGGGAAAAATAACATTCTTTTTAAGTCATTTGACCTAATAGTAACATAACACTCTATGAGTACTTTGTTTATTTTATGAGAATAGATTTTCCATAGGTCCCATCAGGCAGAAGTATATGAAATGAAACAAAAAAAATATTAGAGTAAAGATACTGTTGCGGATTCAGTTTATATTACTTTGCATATACCTAATTGTACCCTTAGATGATCTCTATTTGTGACTCACAAACCAGAATATAACATGGTCTTTAAAATCATTTCGATCATTTTGATAGCAGAGACTTTGGTATGGAACTGTGTGAATTAAAAATGTTTTCTCACACATCACACACATTTTCCTCCTGTCTCTTGGAGGAAGAGTTGTTCCTGTGTCTTTCCACGATTAATGCCACCATCTGTGCATTTTTTTTAAACCTCATTCTTTTCTGTCTGTTCTGAGACGTACACCATAAACTCTTTCTTCTCTCACAAGTCTTTAAATTCTTCCCGTTTCCACTAACTGCTTCCTTTCAGCCAAAAAATGTGCCTGTATTCACTTACTTCAACCACAGTTTTTCCTAGCTACTATAATACTTTCTTTTTTCCCAGAACCACCAAACTCCCTGCAAACAAAGTCTACCCTGAGTTCTTCCATTTATCTGCTCTGTATCTATTCACTGTGTTGGGTTCTACATTATCTCCCCATTGGTAATGCTTTTGGAAAGATATCTCACTTTTTATATCTAGGCTTCTCTTTTCAGTTACAACTCAAATATTTGGTGTTATTTTGAGAAAACCAGCCGCATCTTTCTTGAAAACTCTTTTCCCTTCCAGAATACTACTTTCTCATGATCTTTTCCCTGCCTTTTTTACAAACAAATATTTATGCAGCCCTAACTAAGTACATTGTGTTAGACACAATGAGGATACAAAGGCATAGCCTATCATTGTCTTAAGATTTAGTCACAGAGGGGCGCCTGGGTGGCACAGTCGGTTGAGCGTCCGACTTCAGCCAGGTCACGATCTCGCGGTCCGTGAGTTCGAGCCCCGCGTCGGGCTCTGGGCTGATGGCTCAGAGCCTGGAGCCTGTTTCCGATTCTGTGTCTCCCTCTCTCTCTGCCCCTCGCCCGTTCATGCTCTGTCTCTCTCTGTCCCAAAAACAAATAAACGTTGAAAAAAAAATTAAAAAAAAAAAGAAAAAGATTTAGTCACAGACAAGATATATATGGTGCATAAAAAGTTATATAATATAACTTTACAGTTCAGAATAATTCTTGTTTCAAGTGGATGTAATGTTTTGGCTGTGATGTAAATTTCTTAACAATATGCCTTTATTTGGAGACTGCTACCTCAAAATTGTGCTTAATACAATGAGTTGAATTTTTTTTTTTTAATTTTTTCTTTCAACGTTTTTATTTATTTTTGGGACAGAGAGAGACAGAGCATGAATGGGGGAGGGGCAGAGAGAGAGGGAGACACAGAATCGGAAACAGGCTCCAGGCTCCGAGCCATCAGCCCAGAGCCTGACGCGGGGCTCGAACTCGTGGAGCGCGAGATCGTGACCTGGCTGAAGTCGGACGCTTAACCGACTGCGCCACCCAGGCGCCCCGAGTTGAATTTTTTTTAATGTCGCCCTTATCGTAGTGTTCTTATAAATATTTTCAACATTTCTTTAGTAGCTCCATAAAATCAGACTCTTCAGCAATATCAGAACTCTCTATTCCTATGACATGTCTAGCCTGGAATGCTTACCATTTCCTAAATATTTCGCCCCTTGCCCTTTCACTGTATTATCATCATTGCTGTGGAAGTCATTCTTTAACAGGGCCCCAATCATCCCTACTTCCTGGTATTCACACCCTTGTGTAATCTCATCACCTTCAGTGGGGGTTGGATTTAGTGACTTGATTATAATGGGTAGAACATGGCATAAGTAATATGATGCCGGTTTTGAAATCAGGTTATAAAGCTTGACTTTCTGCCTTGGGTATACTTGCTTTCTGTCTTTGTCTCTGTGTCTCTGGATCTCTCACTCTGAGGAAGCCAGCTGCCTTGTCCTAAGGTATCTCTGTGGACAGGCCAACATAGCAAGAGACTATGAGGCTAGCCAATAACCAGGTGAGTGATCTTGGAAGTGCAACCTCTCAGAGATACTGCAGCTCCAGCCAACAGCTTGATTGCAGTTTCACGAGATGCGTTAAGTCAGAGACAGTGAACTACACGGCACCCAGATTCCTAATCCACAGAAAATATGAGATCATAAATGCAAGTTTGTTGCTTTAAGCCATTAAATTCTGGGATAATTTGTTACATAGCAATATGATTGACACATCTTCTTAAAAAGACCTTCCATTCTTCTTTATCCAGTTCTAATACTACCTACTGACTACCTGCTGAGATGTTTTCTTCTTCATCTGTATGCCTATATTTAACTGATAGCTTTCATTGTTACTTAATATACCTTCTTCCTTATTTATATCGCCGAGAAGATAAATATCCTAATGGCAGCAACTGCCATTCCCACAACTCCTACAAAACTTAACATAGTTTCTTGATCATGGCAGGAGTTTAATGCATATCTGTTGAGTAAATAAAACAAGATTATGCTGGATTAATCATCAAAATAAGTGTATAGGGCAATAATTATCACAGGATGAAGGAAAATCAGTTCAAAATTTCTGGTAAAGATATTTTAAAAATTGGTAGGCAGAGAGTAGTGGCAGGGTCCTATTGGGTTTACGAAATTGCACAGAGACTGGAAAGCACAGAGGATGTTGTGAAACCAGTTAACAACTGGTTGTAGGCAACACAAGTTTGGATGAGCAGAGCTAAACAAAGGGGCCATACGAAGTTCTGCTGGATGTTTTGGTTTTAGATACAATGGCTTATACTTCTTATGATCTCCATAAGTACTTCCCATGGTCTCCAGGCAGCTATAATTGGGAAGTTGTATCCCAACAGCACCTAACATAGCACACAGTATGTGTTTACTAAATATTTTATTTGACTTGAAAATTTAAGCTGAGGAATGATTTTGCAGGTCCTAACTGGTAAGCTTTGAACTTCATAAGCAATTGGAAAGTCCTGAAGGCATTTGAGCAAGAATATAGCAATGTTTGAATGATTTAGTTAGATTATTCAGATGACAATATATATAACTAGATAAAAGGATTCTGATGAGTGAGAATAATTAAGAAGCAACTAGTTGAGTCATGAGCTTATAAACCGAATAGGTCTTCATGTTTGCCATCTTATTTCTAAAATCTGAGTAAAACTCTCAAACAATAGAATCTCTTGAAACATATTAAAATATAGAATTAAAATTTACTTGATCTTTATAACTACAATTAAATTTGTGTGTATGTGTGTGTGTGTGTGTGTGTGTGTGTGTGTGTGTGTGTGTCTGTGTAGGCCTTAGGGGCTAGCTGCATTATTTCTACACTTTTACTTTTAGAAAGGGGATGATAAATTGATAAATTCCAATTTCTTTATTGTTGCCCAAGTCTTTAGAATTTGTACTTACAGTGGGAAATATCTATGTGAAACCAGCTAAAACCTGGTTTCACATACAAAATGCCCTTTGATAAACCTGTTGAAAACTCATAGTATCATCAAGACTTTTTAAAAGCTCTCAGAATGGAGGGATTCATTAGAAGCAATATTTTGTTGAGATTCTGCAGGAAACAAGGGAGAAACTCTTCCAGATGGTTGCAGTCTATGATTTCATAGAATGGGCTATCTAGTAGGAAGGGTTTGGGGCAACCAATTGGATTTATCTACTTCTTGGTCTCAAAGAGCCATAATATGGATATGAAATTTAATTGACAGCTATATCACTTCTAATATTTTACTGATTTTTTTTTATAAATGAGGAAAATGAAAAAGATGAATATACAGGCAAAAGATGAAAGAATGTGGAGCGAATAAAGGAACTAGACAGAAAAAATGAAATGAGAATGAGGTGCCTACAGCACTGGAGGGGAGAAGAGCAAAGGTAAGGTTGAAGTGTGAGAGTGATAGGGATCAATGTGGAGTCAAGGGCAAGAACAGAAAAAAGAGGAGAAAATATAGCCAGTGAAAAAAATTAGCCAGGCAGGAGAAAAAAAGAAATTGATCTATGATAAAAGAAGGAAATGAAAGTAAAGGGTGAAAGGAGAAAAGAAAAGAATATACCGAGTGTTTAAATAGTACTTTTCATTTTCAGAAAGCTTTATAAATATTAACTAATTAACCCTCATTCCAGCCCTGGGCATAAGCATTATTATCATAGTTATTATTATTAATAACTGAATGTAAAAGGGGTCAGAAAGGGTTAGACACACAAAGCTTTACATTTTGTACTTGTATTTTATTTCTCTAACATGAAAGCAGTAGCTGGAAGGAGAGTTTTGTTTCAAATTCTGGCAAGTCCATTATTGCTAGATGAGAACGGCATTATTTTGCTTCCCTCACCTTCATGACCTTAGGCCATAGGATCGAAAGATGTAGTCTGTGCATCTGGCTATCAATAATTCTTCACCTGCAACGCATCCTTGATGGCGAGACCCAACAAAGAGCTTTCAATTCAGTTTCAGGAATTTTGATTGACAGGATCATTGTTAGTATTATTTCTAAGAACAATGTGTAACTTCCCCTAAATACAATGTAATTGTAACTTGGCAGTAGAAACGCGTTGTACAATTTATGGTGGCCAAACAGCACACACTATGTTTGTTTTGGAGCTCTTCCCCTTTCTTTGATCCCCCTGACACAGGATGGGAACTCTGCACTCAGGAACCATTTTTAGTGTTCCAGCTTGCTAATCAAACTCCTGCTTTTCTGGAGGGAAAATATTAGAAAATGGATTCAATAAATCTTCGAATGTACATAGTGGAATTCACTTTTTATTCTAGTTAGAATAAGCAAGCAATCACAAGGCTGTAATAATGTGAATTTTGCTTTCATTATGATCCTACCTCTGTAAGCTAATTACATTGCAGATACAAAGTCTGTCGACTTTCCTTCTCTAGAGTGATAAAGGAGAAGCTGGGTGAAATAGCCACTACTCGTGTTTATTTCGGGAAGAATCCCATCTAGTGCAGAATCATTCTTGCTTTAAAAGTGAATTTTAACATAAATTCAGGTATAAGATTTTTAAAAAAGTGACTGAATATGTGTGTGTGTGGGGGGAATAAAGTATATGTTGGAGCTGGAAACTCTTTTACTCTCCATATTTCAGTTTTACCCCCCACTCCTGCTTTTTAAAGCCAAAATAATTTCACGTAGATTTTTTTTTCCGCCTTGGTGCACAATACTTGCCACTCACTTCCCAAAATAGGATTCCCTAATCCTCATATGGTATTCTTCAAAAACAGTTGTAATTTCAAATTCACAGGTGCTTCTATGAGAAGCAAATCAGACAATTTTTTTTTACTTACTGAATTTGAAAGGTAAAGATTAACTCTTAACCAGTCGACCACTAGGTTTTAGATAAAATATCTTATTTTCATATATCTTTCGGATCTTATAATTCTTTGAGATACTTTGCATAATTCTAAAATTACAAAAAAAGAAAAAAAAAACTTTCCATTTTCACTAATACCATATTCCTTTATTCTAATTTAAAAAATTAAAAAACATGTTTTAATGTTTATTTTTGAGAGAAAGAGAGACAGAGCATGAACGGGGGAGGGGCAGAGAGAGAGGGAGACACAGTATCTGAAGCAGGCTCCAGGCTCCGAGCTGTCAGCACAGAGCCCGACACGCAGCTCGAACTCATAGACTGTGAGATCAGGACCTGAGCTGAAGTCAGACGCTCAATGCACTGAGCCACCCAGGCGCCCCTAAATTGTATTTAATTTATTTTTTCTTTTATTCTAATATAATAAAACATATCTGTCAAGGTTAACAAAATAAAACTTTAAATACAGTTTACATATTTCCATAAAACTAATGAGACTATTCTGGAGGTAATCTCTTGAAATCACATCCTGGAGCGTGCAAACTTTACCAAGGAATTTTATTAATTTCAAAACTTAGGTATGTTGGCTTCTAATGTATATGTTTCAGTTAACTTGGTTTCAAGATTATCATCTAGATAGTTTTATAGACTTCTTCAGAACCGCCATTGAAAATTATCAATTATACTTAAGAAAAATAATGATTTCTGAATTTATAACATTACTGTTTCAGGATTTGATAGGAAAGCAAAATGACCCCCCCCCCGGCTTCTTGGCTCAGGAGTGTGTGTGTGTGTGTGTGAGTGAGTAGGGGAGAGGCTGAAAGGCGAAAAAATAACTGTGATTAAAAGACTGTAGCTTGCAAACAACTTTTCATGGTTTCTTTATATTAATATTATCACAAATCACTATGATTTCTAAAAGTCTTGTTTGTGTTCAATAATATTTCCAAAGACAATTTATTATGAAAAAATGTTTTTGGAGGTCCTATTCTATGCCTGTCACTTTTTAAGAAACTATGACTGTCTACAAGAAGCAAAATTTTGCAATTCTGTATATATAAAGAATGTGTAATCTTTGTGAAGTGTAAGCCAAAATATATATGGAATTGTTTGAATGAAATTTGAAGTATCAAAGTGCAAGATACCCCATTCTAGAACTTGAAGGAAGAGAGGGATCAGGGTAGACTGATGTAGTCTCAAACTGAGGAGTCTCACAGAGCTACATCCAAAATTGTAATTACGTGATATTGTAGTAAATTATGGAAATAGTGCTTTTTAGAGCAGTACGTGCATGTAGAACCAGAAAATTGAACTGTTTCCTGTGTCATTAAGTAGTTCACATTCTCCACATACATTTCTACCTGAGAGAACAGGACATTTCCTTTATATTCTGGTGCAGTAGGAAAGCAATTTGTCTTACCAATCTGACTATATTTTGCTCAGGAAGCTGATATTCCAGATCTTTGCATAAAATACTTCTGTCTTCTCTTTCAAACTCATATTTAATGAGATGTCAATCAGAAAGTCTATTTGGATTAAAAATCACTAAATTTTAGGGGCTCTTGGGTGGCTCAGTTAAGCAGTCGGCCCTGGATTTTGCCCCAGATCATGATCTCATGGTCATGGGATGGAGTCCTGCATGGGGCTCTGTGCTGACAGCATGGAGCCTGCTTACGATTCTCTATCTCCCTCTCTCTCTGCACCTCCCCCACTCTCTCCCTCTCTCTCTTTTTCTCTGTCTCTCTTTGTCTCACTCAAAATAAATAAACACTTTTAAAAAATGATACATAAACTTTAATTTTTTTTTACATCACTAAATTTTAGTGATTGGATGTAAGGGAAAAACATGCAGGATGTAAGATATTTGTACCATTATTAACTAATTAGAGAGTTTGTTTTTAAAAATATATTCCAAAATATTTTATGAAAATATAAAGACTTTTAGATTTATATTTGAATAAAACTTATTTTTTTCTCAAGAGAGGAAGAGAGCAGGTATGTCAATGATATTTTCCAGATAATATGGGTGAAATAAAAATGAAGACTATTTGATCTCCACTTAATACATAGTAAATATGGCCAAGAAGTCTGCATTCACTTCCATTGTATTTAAAGGGTAGGAATGTATCATGTCCCATCATGGAAAACGAGGTGATACATTCTTTCCATTATTATTTTTCCTAATCCAAAATTGAGCATTAAAGACAGAATGACAGTGCTACATATAGTATGCAACAAATGATTTTGCTGGAATGAGACAAGGTGAATTTATAACTTATTTTCTCCATAAGAAAATAAGTTTAGTTTTGAGTAGCCATCGCCAGAAAAGAAGAAACTATTACAATGGGATTTCTAGAATTAGGTCTTCTAAACTGGTGTGATAGATGGAAGTATTTTTCTCTCCTGAAAGAATGCATAAGGTGCTGTTTCCCCTGGCAAAAATATGGAAACTTGAAATGCACTATTTTTTCCCAGCAAGCAACCAGGCTCCACGGACATCTATCATTATTCAGCTTCAAACTAAAAAGTTATATTCTGAATATCAATTCCTATAAACTATGTAGCTCTCAATTATGGAATCTGAAACCGCTGGTTCCATGATAAAGGAACATGCTGTTTGAAAGACCACAATTTGGCTGCAAGTAATCAATATACTATTTGGAAAGAAACCTAGATGTGCAGAGTGATTTAGAAATGCTGACAGTATTGCACCAAAGTCTTCTACACAAATCTTGTTAAGTCAGGTTGTTCTTTGTCAGTCTTCCTTGGGTCTGTTTGTTCATTTTCAGAGACACCAGAAAAATTTCTGAATAGATAAAAGAAGGCTCTTCTGAAGTTTTCAGGATAAAAGGACAATAATTTGTATCTAAATATATCTCCCCCCCCCCTTTTTCCCTCCACGAAGCTTGCTGACATTGTGTGTCCTGAAATGGAGAGAGTGAACTGAAGAATTTGAACGTCCCATAAGCCAGAAATAAGCAAGTGCTTGGTAGTAAGTATAGCATTTAATTCATTGCTTTAATCGAGGGGAGAATGTCATGTTTACTGAGCATCCAGCGTTTTTGTTCAAATATGAATATAAACTATAAGTCATTTTAACAACCCTATATTGTCCCTATTTTTAGTTTTATATCTGAGAATATGGAGGCTTGAAGAAGTTAGGTACTGTAGGTAACACAGGTAACAACAACAACAAAAAAAAAGCAGTCCGGATTTGAACCTGTTCTTGTCATTTGAAGACCCATTTGGAGGGCATACCCCTTGGTATGGCACTGAAGGCCAATGCCTAGAATTAGCTAACAATTTATCCTATATCCCACATACCCCCATTTCCTGAAACTTGTTAAATCACCTGAAGAAGGGAATCATAATGAATGTCCTTCAATGTAAATTTCACCAGCGTTTTGGCAAAGCCACGGAGGCAAGGTGACTTTAATGATATATTAGTTAACATAGATTCAAATCCGGATGGTTGTTTTATTTCTTTGTGATGCTTGGCTGATCTGGAAAGAATGTATATCATGTTGACTGAAGGAGATTGGATGACAAAAATAGGATGAGGAAAATGGGGACAGGCCACAGAGAAAACAGAGAGGAGTGCAAATCCTCATCGGATGACCTATAGAGAATTATCTAGGTTCCTAAGCAATATGAATGGAATGAAGAGAACCTGTCAAAAAAACACTTTACCTGGGTTTTTCTTTTAATTAAATTAGGGTCATTTGAATAGCTAACTGAATAATGGGGTCAGGGGGGAAAAAAGCTGCAACTTTATGAAACCTTTCCTCTTTAATTAATTTTTTTTTTTAAATCGTTTTGCAATTCTTTCAGTGCACCCCTTTAGGAGGCAGCGGAGTTTCTTTGCACAATCTTAGTAGCAGACGTTTCTACACATGTACATATTTTAAGGAAGATGACTGCTTATTTTGATCAAGGCTAGTAGGGCCACTGCTTTTGTATCTGCTGCCCCAACCTTTCCCCGACAGTGTGCCAGGACCTCCCCATCCTATTCCCTTTACTTGGGAGACTTACTGAGAGCTGGTGAGAATCCTCAGCCAGACTGCCAGTTCCATGCTCTTTGGCTGGAACGTAATATTCCTGAGTGGAATTTCTTTGGCTTATGGACTGGAGGAAGTATTTGTTGCTCCTTCAGAGTTTCTGCCACAGATGTTGTCAACTGCCTTTGGGATATAAGTAAGAGGGGTGAAAGGAAGTTGGTCGGGTCTGAGGCAGCCAGCTGCATCGTGTGCCACAAAATTTCCCTTCACCAGGTCTCCATTTACTCCTTGTTAGTGTGCTGATAATTCTCAGGGAATGGAAATAGGTTTCCAGTGGAATTTAGTTGTGAGAACAGAGGGGTTCTGCTGGGCTGGGTTTCACATGTCTTCAGTCAGCAAGGCCAGGAAGGTAAGGCGAGCTGAGGGCCTGAGAGGGCTGTCTCTCGTGGAGCTGGAGTGCCCTCTGCTGCCCTGGAGAAGAAGGTGCATGTACAGAAAATGCCTCTTCTTGCCAGTGCTTTCCTCTAGGTAATAGGAAAACCTCCAAAATGCTGCCTTTGAAAACCAGACGCCCTCAGTTGATTACTGAGCATCTGGTTTCACTCAACTGTGGAGGCTTTGGCTCTTTCAAGAAAATCTCATCGAGGCTGAGTATACGATGAAATCAGAGGTAGCTTTTCCTTGGTCGGGAGGTACGGTGTAAGCAATCATTTCAGAATGATAAGTATTTGGGTCCTTTTTCATAAGTGTAAGTGCCACCGTGAAATATGTGTTTATTTTGTGTGGGAGTGATCAGTCTTTTCATATATGTCTGGGAAACTTGAATATTGTAATTCCAGATTTAGAAGTTCCTGCATATTTTCTTTTGAAATATGTTGTTACATTTAAAATCAATGTGGAAAACTGTTCCTTGTGGCAAATGCAAGTATTAAAGAAAAACATTTTTGCACTACTTTCTAGTGTATTTCATCATCCTGCAGCGAAATATCTTATTTTTATATCTTATTTTTAAAATATTTTTTTTTTAGTACTTATTTATTTTTGAGAGAGAGAGAGAGAGAGAGAAACAGAATGTGAGTGGGGGAGGGGCAGAGAGAGAGAGGGAGACACAGAATCTGAAGCACACTCCGGGCTCTGAGCTGTCAGCACAGAGCCCGACACAGGGCTCAAACTCATGAACCATGAGATCATGACCTGAGCCAAAGTCAGTCGCTTAACCGACTGAGCCTCCCAGGCACCCCTATAATATATTATTTTTATATATCCTATAATTTACATGAATTTTCTCATCATCTTATTTAATCATCATGGCAACTCTGTGATGTAGCCGACATGGTTCCCACTATATAGACAGAAAATCATGGCCAAGTCATACTTAGTCATACAGGTGGTATCAGAGGTAAGAACTGTGTCAGTCATGCTGAGTTCAAGGACAAGAATAATAGTGAGCAGTTATTTGATAACCTAACACTTGTCAGCATCATAACTGGTTTTCTTGATATGTTGCTCATTTATCTTTTATGTGAACTCTCAAGGTAGATAATATAACTGCCATTTATAGATATGGAAACAGAGGTTTTGAGAAGTTACTAATTACTAGTCAAATAAACAGTAAATGAAAAATCTGGGTTTCAAAACCTGCTCCATCTGATACCAGCAGACGTGATGTGTAGACAACATTTTATATGTAGAGAAATAAGACATAATCCCTGGTCTCAAGTAGTTTAGGGTGGTTCTCCGTGCGTGGTGACATATAGATAAGATTTACCATTTTAACCATATTTCGGTGCAAAGTTTAGTGCATTAAGTACATTCAAATTGTTGAACAACCATCACTACCATCCATCTCCAGAACTTTTTTATCTTCTGAAATGGAAACTCAGTATCTATTAAGCAATAACACCCATCTCCCCCTTCTTCCAGCCCCTGGAAACACCATTTTATTTCTGTCTCTATAAATTTCACTAGTCTAACTACTTCATATAAGTGAAAGTGTACAATATTTGTCCTTTTGTATCTGGGTTATTTCACTTTGCGTAGTATCTTCGAAGTTCATTCATATTGGTGTATGTGTCAGAGTTTCATTCATTTTTTAAGGATGAATAATATTTCATTGTATGTCACATTTGTTTATCCATTCATCCATTGATGGTTATTTGGAATGTTTCTACCTTTTGGCTATTATGAATAATGGTGTACAATATCTATTCCGGTTCCTGTTTCAGTTATTTTGGGTAAGTCCCAGAAGTGGGATTGCTGGATCATATGGTAATTTTATATATATACATATATATATATACATATATATGTATATATATGTATATATATTATATATAGAATATATAATATATATTAATATATTATATATATATATTTCTATGTATTATATAGAATATATATATAGAATATATATATATATTTCTAAAGGAACGATTATACTGTTTTTTACAGTGGCTGCATCATTTACATTCCCATCAGTGAAGTACAAGGACTCTGACTTTTCCACATCCTTGCCAACAACTTATCATTTTCTGTTTTGTTTTATTAAAAAAATTTTAATGTATATTTATTTTTGAGAGAGAGAGAGACACAGAACATGAGTGGGGGAGGGGCAGAGAGAGAGGGAGACACAGATTCCAAAGCAGGCTCTAGGCTGTGAGCTGTCAGCAGAGAGCCTGACACGGGGCTCGAACCCGCAAACTATGAGATTATGACCTGAGCTGAAGTTGGAAGCTTAACCAACTGAGCCACCCAAGCGCCCCTGTTTTGTTTTATTAATACTAGCCATCCTAATGAACGTGAAGTGGTATCTCATTGTGCTTTTGATTCGCATTTTCCTAATGATTAGGAAGTTGAGCAACTTTTCACATGGTTATTGGTTATCTATATATCTTTTGTTGGAGAATGTCTATTTAAGTCCTTTAACTGTTTCTTAGTTGGGTTTGTATTGTTGTTGCTGCTGAGATGTAGGAGTTCTTTATATATTCTGGATGTCAATTTATCAGATATAAGATTTGCAAATACTGTCTCACATTCCATGGGTTGCCCTTTTACTCTATTGACAGTATCATTCAATGCACAAAGGTTTTTTTTTTTTTTAATTTTGATGAAGTCCAATTTACTATTTTTTTTTGTTGTTGTTGTTGCCTGTGCTTTTGTTGTTATATTCAAGAAATCATTGCCAAATCCATTGTCGTGAAGCTTTTTTCCTATGTTCTCCTCTATGAGTTTTATGGTTTTAGTTCTTACATCTAGGTCTTTGATCTATTTTAAGTTAATCTTTGTATATAGTGTAAGGTAAGGGTTTAACTTCATTCTTTTGCATGTGGATTATCATGTTCACCTAACATCATTTGCTGAAAACCTTGTCAAAAAATCACTTGATCACCAAAAAAAGGACTGATTTCTGGCTCTCTGTTGTACTCCATTGGTCTATATGTCTGTCTTTATGCCAGTACCACACTGTTTTGATGCCTTTAGCTTTGTAATAAGTTTTGAAATCTGGAAGAGTAAGACGTCCAATTTTGTTCATTTTTAAGATTGTTTTGGCTATTTGTGGTTCCTTGAGATTCCATATGTGTTTTAGGTTTGTATTTTTCTATTTCTCCAAAAAACTTCATAGGGATTTTGATTGAGATTGCATTGAATTTGTAGACTTCTTTGAATAGTATTGACATTTTAGCATTATCTTCCAATTCGTGAATGCAGGGTGTCTTTGCATTTATTGGTATCTTCTTTAATTTCATTCAGCATCATTTTGTACTATCAGTATACAAGTCTTTTGTCTCCTGCATTAAATTTATTTTCAAGTATTTTATTTTTTAGATGCTTTCATAAATGAAATTGCTTTCTTAATTTTCTTTTTGGGTTGTTCATGGTTCATTATACACTTATTGAAATGCACCTGAGTTTTGTATGTTGATTTTGTATTTTACAACTTGTTTATAATTTTTAACTTGGGCCCAGATCTTTTAACTCCATGTCCTAGGATTTCCCACTGTTTCACAGTGATCAATTCTTTTACACAGAAATTTTGTCTTTGTATAATGCCAGTTTTTACCAAAATGTATTCTGGATTGAGTTTTTTTCATGGAGTCCAAACATTCTGTCAGCAATTTAATTAAGGAAAAAGAAAATCCACCTAATTTTTATTTTTCATATGTGTTATGTGTGTATATGATAATATGAATGACTTAAGATTTTAATTTCCAAATAAACAAATTGGTTTGAGGTCATATGGATATAGCTATGGTTCTCAAAATTGTTTTAATCTGTAAAAAAGAAAACTAAAATATGCACTTATTCATTATATTCAGTAGGTGTAACAGCTAAACTCTTATTTTCCAACTCAAGTGGCTTTGGGTAGGATAGTTTGTCCTGTGTGATTGCTTATTCAGATAGATAAGAGCCATAGTTCTGGTATGAAAAATTGGCTACTTAATACTTGGACTAACACAAAATTAGTGCAAAAAGAAACCCATAAGCCAATTTTAGTTATGACTATAGATACAAAGATGTTAAACACAATCTTCTCAACTTCTAATTACTTTAAATAAAAACTATACCTAGTACAGTTTAATGTAGAAATTTAAGAATGTGATCTATGACCATGATTCATCACATCATAAGGAAAAAAATGTGAGGGTGCTCAGTCAGTTAAGCGTCAGACTCTTGATTTTGGCTCAGGTCATGATCTCATGGTTCATGGGATTGAGCCCCATGCTTGGCTCTGGGCTGACAGCTCAGAGCCTACTTGGAATTCTCTCTCTCCCTCTCTCTCTCTGCCTCTCTCCGACTCATGCACACGCATGTGCTGTCTCTATCTCAAAATAAATAAATAAACTTAAAAAAAAAGGAAAAATGTGAAAACCATCAGATAGATGCTGAAAAGTTTTTAATAATACTTTCTTTATTTATTATTTATTATTTATTTATAATTTATTTATTTAATATTTATTTATTATTATTTAATAATAATAAATGCAACATAGATTCATGAATCAAAATACACCTTCACTAAACAAGAGAAAGGGTATCTCTTTTACACAATAAAAGGAAAGTGTTTAGAATTAACAACAAATATCCACTTAGTTGGAAAGTCAGAGGAATGCTTCCCATCACTGCCATTGTCCATTAGAATTCTGGAAGTTCTAATCAATGCTAATAATATTAAAAGCAAGGGGCGCCTGGGTAGCTCAGTCGGTTGAGCATCCGATTTCAGCTCAGGTGATGATCTCGCGGTCTGTGGGTTCGAGCCCCATGTCAGGCTCTGTGCTGACAGCTCAGAGCCTGGAGCCTGCTTCAGATTCTGTCTCCCTCTTTCTCTGCCCCTCCCGCTCTCATGCTCTGTCTCTCTCTCTGTCAAATATAAATAAACATTAAAAAAATAATATTGAAAGCAATACTAATACTACTAATAATAAGTATATTTAAATAAAAGAAGATAACCATAGCGTGTACAAACAATAATTTTGTTGACTTGGAAAATATATATTCTATATACTATGAATAGCAATTATAAACGGATAAGCATTGCAATCACTATAGTAATTCCTGTCTTCATCACTTATTTTCCCATTGACTCTTATAAACATAAATCAGTTTTTGTGCTTTCTATTCTATTCCACTCTACGAATATATATTTTGGGCCAGAGTGACAATACCTTAATTATTATAATTTATCATCTGTCTTAAAATTTGTCAGAGGAAAGCTCTCATGTTCCCATACACACTATTAAACTATTCAAAGATTTCTTTGTTCTTTTAGCCAATGATATTTGGCTTGTTCTTCAAATTGGATTTTACAGTCACGTAGCTCAGCTTTTGAAAAAACATCCTATTGGGGTTTTTGGAAATAATTAGAAAATCGCAACAGTGTTTGAAGTGAAAGGATTACAGACCTCAGTTAGTGTGGTTTCTCTCATCGTGCATGTAAGGAAAAAGGGCTTTACTCCGAACACAGGATCCTTCAATGGCGCATAGTGGCGGTTACTACCACGCACATACTACGTGCCTCTGTGAGAGACAAATATGAAATGGAGCTTGTCCTCTAGAAGCGAGGCAGAAATTGTTCTGATATCCAGGAAGGCTGGATTCAAGAAAGGCTGACACAATTTAATGCTCTAAAGAGAGTCCCTCCAGTGTTTTATAACACTATTCAAATCAGCCAAAGCTTTACATTATATTTGAATGAAAAGGTATGGTAATTGAAGGGGTGGAGACACTGAAATAATGAGTGTGTGCATTAGATCTGAGGGTATAGGGACTTGGCTTAGAAGAATACTGTATTTTTGGCCTCCTCTGAGGTCCTCATAGACTTTTCTTTACAAGACAAAGCAAGTGTGACATTAAAAAAAAAATCATTTTACACCTGTCACTTTTGGTCCCAAGAAGATTGTTAACAGAGTGACAGGGATATTGTAGTACAACTGCGAAGTAACAGTAGTAGTGACAACCACAGTAACTATCATGATGTCTTCATTTTTGCATCATGCCTTTCTTATGGAAAGGGCCCCTAGGATCTCACGTATTTAATTATATTTTCACTCAGATCATTCTTCTGGGGTGGTCAGAGGCAAATCTTGCCTCCTTTTTACAGATGGTAAAACACGAGTTAGTGAGAAATGAGAAAATCTCCAGGGGTCTCAGAGGCCACCTGGAGCAGCTTCCCTGACTGCCTTTTTCCAGGCAACATCATCCTCCCCAAAATGATAATTGCTAGTGGTCTTATCCACCTATGCTCTTTATAATTCAATGAAAACTTGAAATATGAAATAAAATAGTTACTTTATTGGAATATGTGCTAATGAAGGAAGGAAGACTTGTGTGGGAAAAGTGAGGTGTCTACACACGTTTTTCTTGCATCTTTTAGTAGTACAAGGTCAGGGAGTGGGGTAGCAAATCTCCATGTGCACCATTTGCATTTTGGTGTTTCTAAGTGTGGGACACAATTCTCATGTTCAAAGGTCCTAATTTAGTGGTTAGGGGAGAACCCTAGTTATTTTTAAAATTAAAATATAATATTATTGTGCTATCCAAGTCGAGAACTACTGCCCTAGTACATTAAGAGTTGTTTGGTGGTGATTCTATTCTAGTTTCCAAGTATTTAGATTATGTAATTAATAGTATAAGTATATAGTTTTCATCTATATATGTCTATCGCTTTCAGTATAAGTCTATCGCTTTCATCATTGATGGAAAGAGTTATTATGCTTGGATAATCTGTAATCCATAAGGTATAAAATTCTGCTTCTAAATATAAAATATAACATCTTTCATGGACTACTTTTTCAAGCCCGAGATTTTCAGATCCTACTATTCATATTTTTGTGTGTGCTACTCCCACTGCACAGCCAATCAAAGCACATCCAACCTTCTACCAAGAGTATTCCATTAGAGATGGGAGAAGTGGGGACATAGTTCTAGGAATCAAGAAGGGATCATTTCTTCTCTGGAATGAATGAGGCCCTAGGAAAGACAACTATCATTGAATCCATTCTGAGCATTCACATGTCTGTTGTAGAGTCATTATATAGCCAACGGTCTATGTTAAGAAGAAACTACATTATGAGGCAGAACTTAGGTCGGGAAGTCTACACATTAGTTTTTATCACACTATGATATGCAGAGGATAATCTCCCCAGTTAATCTTCTGTAATTCATTCTATTAAATTCCTATTAAAATCCCTGGAATCATGAATCCATGAAACACTAAAGATAGCAGATTGGGTATGCAGTCCAAACCCTCCAAAAAGGTTAGGTAATGGAAGTCGCTTCAGAGAGTGAAGGGACTTGCACAAATGTACCTAGAACATTAGCCCTATGTTTGGCTTTAGACCAGGGCTCTTGACTCCCAGTTTGTTATACGTGTTTCATGAATTTGTGTTCTTACCAAACGTGCTGTGCTTGAGTGAGTGTAGAATGTTGTTTGCTTGTATCTTCCACATCTTCCTTTTTCCCTATCAGCACTCTCCTTTTCCTAACAGACATTCATATGTAGAGGGTACTTCTAGACTGATCTCAACTGTGTTAGACTGGTAGTTGACTGGCTTTCAGGATCACAATGATCCCTAAGGTTTAGTCCAAAAGATTTCTTTGGAGCTCACAGACACTATTGGAAGCCATGGGCACCAAAACTATGTCTTCAAATAAAAAAATAAATTTTTCCTTTTAATTATAATTAATTCTATGCCTTTTTGGAGTTATAGAACTAAAATGAGTGATAGAAGTGGAGTAACTCTAAAAAAGATGGTTGGATTCAAACAAACAAATCAATAGACTCTAGAATGCTTCCTAAAGCAAGTTACTGTGATCAGCACAAATAGACACCCAAACCAGATTATATAGCAATGCTGTTTTTTTCTTTTATTACTTCAAAATGTCCTAGAAATCCCTCAAGGAAGAGAGCCTTGCACTGATTTGAACATGACTTTAGAGAAGCAAATGGTTGTGAACCTATGAGGGGTCAGAAGCATGAGGGAATTTTTATCAACCCAATCCTGGGAAATTTCCAACATTCTCTGGTTCAATGAGTCATTTGTGAATTCAGGACTCGTTTGTATTGTGTTCCAAATTGAGAGGCACAGTGATAGGCATTCTTTCAAATTTAAAAAAGGCTGTTTATTCTTTAACCTTATAGAGTATATCATTAAATTTTTCTTAATAGGATTTTGTCTTGAAACTCCCATGATTGGATATATACAAAATTTATTACATTTTTAATAATATATTTACAAATGTGCTTGCCAAGAGTAGGATATAATCTGAGGCCCTGAAATACCATAAAATCAGCTGGACTATGTACACATAGGACTTGTATGCTTCTTTATCACAACCCATCACATAATCTATTGTCTTACCTGAAGACAGCCATTTGTTTATATACTTTATTTATATATTGACATAGCTCATATTTGTTTAGTCCCTTGTAATTAATAATGGATTTTTAGGCAAATTTTCTCATTTGATCCTGACAAGATTCCTACTGAGTTAAATATTGACTCCTAGAGATAAGGAAAATGAAAACCATGAACATCCTGACTTGCCTGAGTACACATACCTGGTGAATGAGACCATGATGGTGCAGATTCAAACCTTTTCATTCCAAATCCAGTATTTTTTCCACCATACCTCAGCTGTAAGGTGTTTTGTTAGAAGCTGGGGAGAAGATGACTTGCCTTGTGTGGTTCTGGAGGAATAAAGACTCTGAGGTGCCAGCCCTCTCAGGTGTCCCATGTTAACGTCCAAGTTCTGCAAGCAACGTCTGGCGTGAGCACATTGCAACAATGTTACTGTGGGGCAAGAGACTCAACCTCAAAATATCCGATTTTAGACCTGTTTGCTAGCTCACTTCATTACTTTAGACCTTTCTTCAACTTTAGAGTAGCTGGATTGGAAAATATTTCAGATCAGTGGCCAGTAAATGATAGCTTTCTGGGTCAAATCCAGCCTATTTTTATAAATAAAATTTTATTGGAACAAAGCTGTGTCCATTTGTTCATGATATTTTCTATGGCTCCTTTCATGCTATAATGGTAGTTTGTAGTTGTAACAGAGACCATGGGCCACGTTAAAGCCTTTTACTGAGAAAGTTTGTTGACTCCTGTTTTAGATCTTCCCTATTTTATTTTTTATTATATTTTCCATTACCTTATTTTATTTGTCAATGGAAGAATAATCATTTTTCTTAAAGAAGAATTTTTGAAGTACATCTCCAGCTAATGGGGGGCATTTGTTTTAGTTTGTAATGATTTGGCTGTCATTGCAGAGGGCCCCTGGAGAAGCCCTATTTCTCATTCCAGGAACTAAAAAAGGTGTTTTCTAGGTCTAGATCACATTTCCACAAATACAGGTTCAATTAAAGCACCTTTCCTTTTAATTTTTCCCATTCTTTATTGTCATTCAGCCTTGGGTTGAGCCAGCAAGATTGGTAAGAGGTGCCCCCTGGAGACCTCCTGCAAATGCTATTCCATGAAGTAGTGGCTTCCCAATGTGTGTCTCATACAAAACCAAACAATACAAATAATGCTTCTATTGTACCTTTCCTATGGCTGATCTCAAGGGGGTGAGACTATCATCATAAAACACAACAAAGCTGCTATAGAAATGGCCAGGCAGAGGAGATAGTAGTCTGACAGCCTCAGAAACTCAACAGAAACTTCCTCTGAACTGCCAGCTAAAAGCTGCAGGGCTTTTCCTTGGTTATTCACTGAAATGTGAAGAT
Organism: Herpailurus yagouaroundi; assembly: GCF_014898765.1. Lineage (NCBI taxonomy): Eukaryota > Metazoa > Chordata > Mammalia > Carnivora > Felidae > Herpailurus > Herpailurus yagouaroundi. The sequence goes on from NW_024412441.1 coordinate 3,730,227, forward strand.
TCCTTGTCTCAATGGGTAGTTGCAGAACATTATTACTATTATCTACATGTAAACTATTGAATAGATTACCCAGAGATTATAGTTATAATCCTTAAATATTAACTGAGAAGCAGGAAGAATTTTTTAAAACCCGAGGTTGTCAGCTAACTGCTAACTGGCAACGTTAGGTTACTTCTCCCACTGTCTTGCTAGATTTCTTCTAGTGTCTAACATGGATAAAACGCTCAAGTGATGTAAACAAATGTGGAGTTTGATTTATTGAAAATCATGGTGCCGACTCCCAAACTGCTTCGATTATCCTGTTTTAAGCAAATAATTGCCTGGTTTTTATTTATTCAGGAACATCCTTTTGCTTAATCATATCACACACCTCCTCTCTTTCTCTTCCCAATGTTTGTTAAATTTAGTTTCTCAACAGTTAGAGCAAAAATGTATTTACATAACTTGTTTGATCCACAATAGTCCTATTTCCAGGGTTTAGTAGACAGATTATTGTATAGAGAGAAGCCAGGCTACAAGGAAAAAAAATATTTCTGTAGGACTTACTGCAGAACCATTTCTGCCTTCAAACCCTTATCTTTTGGTGTCCTCAGTTTCATATTTTGTGGTCTAAAAAAATAAGTACCCACTAACTCGGCTTTTTGGAAGTTAAGGTAATACTCCTATTAGGCCTGGGAAATAGCTAAGTGTTGATTGTTACATCCAAAAGATGAATAAGCTATCCTCAGGATAACCCTATAGAATTACAGAGCTTTGGAAATACTGGTTTGCATTTGGTATAGAAGAAGCAGAATGGTTTTGGATGGAAGAAAGATCTAGGCTTGGCAAGGCTACTCAGAAACATTATAATGTGAATTATAAAGTTAATTTAAGAATGTTCTTGCAGGGGCGCCTGGGTGGCGCAGTCGGTTAAGCGTCTGACTTCAGCCAGGTCACGATCTCGCGGTCCGTGAGTTCGAGCCCCGCGTCGGGCTCTGGGCTGATGGCTCAGAGCCTGGAGCCTGTTTCCGATTCTGTGTCTCCCTCTCTCTCTGCCCCTCCCCTGTTCATGCTCTGTCTCTCTCTGTCCCAAAAATAAATAAAAAAACATTGAAAAAAAATTAAAAAAAAAAAAAAGAATGTTCTTGCAAAGAGGGGTGGGGGTGGACCCCTATCTCTGTGCTGGGTTCCAATCCATGGGCCAAACCGAAGAAATTTTCTCCCCTCCTAAACACCAAGTCCTACAGCTCAATGCTTAGACCATGTCTGATATCTGCCTTGTTGATCCTCTGGCCAATCAATCACGTGGAATCAAAGCCGTCAGATGGCAGTGCCTTGGTTTGCTGCCCTCCCAAATGTATCCCTTAGTTGACTGACATCACGCTGGCTAGTGAAAATCCCACACTTCAGTGGCATTCTCTGTCAGGCCTTCGGAAGAGAAAAGTGTGCTGGGCAGATGTCCTGTATCCATCCCAGAGTCAAAGGGTCTCTTAGGAATAGCCAGATAAACTGCTCATTTCAGAATACTTTATTATGCATCTATTCCACAACTGAAGACAGGAGTTGCTACCCCCAGAACGCAATTATCCCCATGGCCGTATAGCCCAAGAAATTCATGTAACTCATGCAGGCTACGGCTGCTGACAATAGGACCTATTGCTGCACTGAGTTCTTCCAACATTAAAATAACAATCTAAAATCCCTAGGATAATTTCCCATAAATCGAATACATGAGTTCCTTTTTTATTGAGAAGTAATATCAGAAATTAAACCTTATAAGTATCCAAAGGCAATTACAAAATGAGGAGATTATGGTGGCAATATTGTAAATGGGAACTCACTTAAATGTCAAAGCACTTGCCATAAAAGCGGCAATAATGATGCTAAACACAATACACTGAGTTTTCAAATATTAATTTCTTTATTTTTGTCTCTGTTAGACATGATGAGGCTCAAACTACCATCACCAAACTGATTGTGGGAATGATAATATCATCACCATCATCTGCTGGTGAAACATGAATGGCTCTGTCATTCTTTCCTACGGGCACTCACAAACAGAGCTGGAATCAGACATAAATCCCTAGAGGTAAAATGACAGGACATTACAAGGCTCAGAGCTCACAGCATAATTGTAAACCTGCATGCTAATAAGCCTGACTTTTAAAGATACCAATCATAGCAAAAATGGCAATAAACAGAGAATTAATTTTCAGGCTGACTGTTACTATTTGCTAGTCATGAAATGTTTTTAGCTCTGAAATGTGTGTTGTGGCTGTTTGGTATTTACCTCTAGTCTACTTGTTGATCCAATTTAATATAATTTGTTGAGAACAAACTACATGCCTGCCCCTGCTCTTTCTTTCACGTGCACTAATTAGGCTCCTACAGTGTGCAGACATTTTGCTAAGCAGTAAGGGGGATGCAAAGGAAGCATATGGCATGGGGGTCATCCTGTAGCAACTTACAGCCTGACTGGGAAAAAAAAAAGAGGTAGACACATCAATTAGAAAAATCCAAAGCAAAAACACCCAAAAAACAAAAAAACAAAAACCTGGGGAAACTTAGTTTCTTCTGCTGGATTTATTCAAGTGTATTTCAGATGGGAACAAAGCTGAAGGAAATGAGTAACAAGTAAATAAGCATAGGCTTCTCAGCCAGGTTAGCAAAAAGGAGAGTTAGTGAAGAACTAACTTGATGCCAGACCTTGGGCCAGGACTCTTTACTTGTGTGTTACACCAGTGAAGCAGTTGTGGGAGAAACCCATGCCTATTATTTTACAGATGATACAAGTGAAGACTTTAAGGTCTCTACTCACTTTTCAAATCTCAGCCCAAATGTTTCCTGTTCAGGGAGTGTCGTTTGGGGCTTTATTGAATTCCTATGTTTTTAACCACAGCACTCCACACAGTCAATGGCACCCAAGCACGTGTCTGCCTTTCCTAAAGGTAGGCGATGCGTTTCCATCTTCCCACATCCAGTACTTAGCACAGTACCTTCAAAGTAACATGCACTAAACGCGTTTGCTGAACAAATGAATTGTGACAGACTGCTGGTGGGGCAGAGCTGGGATTGTTACTCAGCTTGTTTGTTTGTTCAGTTGCAATACTCATGCTCCTTCAATCATTCCATGCTTCTTAGCAGGGAAAGAACTTGCCCAAAGAAAGAAACAAAGAATTGAATTCCATCCTGCCAGTCTGTATTTCCCTTGTATTTTCATTGGTTAAGAAAACAACTAGGTACCTGAATGAGCCCACCAATGAGATAGTCATTCAGGTGGTTTCCAGGAAAGTCAAGAGTATTCTTAAATTACTTCCATAAACCTAGAAAACAAAAAACATATCCAGCCTTCTTGGAATAAAAGATGTCTCTCAGTTTTGCCTGAAACACCTGCATTTGAGGTCTAAGTTTTCTGCCTAATTACTCTGGCCTTTGCTTCCTTTGATCTCATTCCAGTGGCCATATAATTCATTTTGATTTACATTAGGAAACCAAGCAAAGAATTGTGGAATTGGATTAAATGATCTTTCTTTATCACCTTGTGCTTAGGGGTGTGTGAAGGGGTCAACACATGCTTGGTAAATATTTGTGACTGTTCACCAGTCTCAAATTTGTAATATTTGAGACAGTTTCAAAACAGTTCCAGAAGCTGATGATCTCACTCTAAGACAAAAGTACTACCAAAGCAAACAAGCATTGGAGATCGTTATTTCAGATGGGAAAGAGCAGTATTGCTGTGTTAAGAAAGCTGATACCAAGAACATTCCTAATAGTAAAAGAGGATCCTGGGAGGAAGGAAGCTGGAGGTGGAGCTGTGCTCTTTTGAGTAGAGGTACATGTTTACACGTTTATTTGGGAGACTCACAAACAGAGGCCACAATCAAGGAACTTCACCTTCCAGGTGTCTTATAAAGTGAAGGGTTAAAAATAGATTTTGAATTGTCATCAAGGAGCCTTTCCCATTTCGAGATAGTACTCGATGTCAACTAGTTAGTAGAAGACATTAAAAAAACGAGTTTCAGCATATCGAAAAATTAGAGTTCTACATATTTCAGAAAAAAAAATGTATGCAATTTATGTGCTTTCTTATCAGCCCTGTCATCTCTAAAAGAGGTAATGAATCTACCTTACCACCTATTTAGCAGCAAAGCCAAAGCAAAACAGGTCTGTATTTTTTTCCTATTATTTACTTTCTTCTTTTCTTCTTTCCTTCCCTCCATCCTCTTGCCCTTTATTTTTTCTTTCTTTTTTTGAGGGTCTTGGAAGTAATAAGGTAGGTTTATGGGTGCCCCTTTGTGGTTGCCAGAGAGTTTTAATTATTTGTGTGATTTCTTAAAAGGGCCATCCTGTTTGGTGAGTTGGTAAAGTCACATCACTTTTTTTTTTCTTTTTGAACAGCAGGTTCTATGGTGGTCAGAAAAGGTAGAGAACCTTCCCTTGTACATAGTAAAGTAGGAGACCCTTCCCCGCCTGGCTCTTCTTTTTTGTCTTCCCTGATTTTCCTTTAGAGTCATACTGTGCTTTTGTTTAACTCCTCTAGTCAAAAAGGAGAATCAGGCATTTCCACCTGTACGTTTTACCAGAACGTTGAGCCAATATATCAATCTATCTATTCATTTATCCATTTTAAAGTTTATTCATTTATTTACTTTTATTTTGAGAGAGAAAGAGAGTGGGGGAGAGACAGAGTGATAAGGAGAAAGAGAGAATCTCAGGTGTTAGCACGGAGCCTGGTGTGGAGCTCAAACTCACATACCAGGAGATCATGACCTGAGCCAAAGTCAGACGCTTAACTGACTGAGCCACCCATGCGCCCCTTTGAGCCAACATATCTAAAAGAAACATCACCATCATCTCTGCTGTAGTCCATTTAAACTATTTCAGTAGCACCATCACCTTCCATTACCAGGTCGGTTCATCTAACCTGCCTTTCAAACCTGTTCCCCTCTGGGTGCCAACGCACAGCGATTTGTTGGTACTTGTTCCTTTCTTCTTTCTCTCAGGGCTGCAGCCTCTTTATGTCAATACTGAACTATTTATTGCCAATTGTCTTGTGGTGAGTTTTCTATCCAAAAAGTTCTTCTTTAAATTGCATCCGACTATGGACTTCCAGGTTTATATTCTTGAAACACAGCTCTGGCCAGATCCCTACAAAGCCCCAAAACATTCATTGTCAACCTGAGTCTCGGGTGTCACCACCGTAGAGTTCAAACTTGACCTTAGCCAATAAGGTTGTACTCAAGAGTCTGGGATACATGTAGTGGTGACAAGTTGGTGAGACAAAGCAGAGGAAAGTGCAAATAGGAATACCTTCATTGCAGGATTATTTGGAAGATTAAATAAATAATTTATAGCATAGGGCATAGTGCCACTCATCTAGATTGAGCAAATAAATGTTAGTTATTATTGTCTTACTTTCTTTGGGGATTGTTGGAGTAATGGAGGAAAGAGTAGGTTTCCTTCTCTTCTCTGGCTAGACTACATAGAAAATTATGATCGTCTTTGACATATAGTAATTTTTAAGACAATTCCATTGGCATAGAGAATTAAAGTCTGGTTAAGGCTTTGTTTATTAATTGTTTTCTTTTGTAATTTATTTTGGAAGTATTGTATAAACAAAAAAACAAACAAATCCTTGCTGCAAAAACCCACATTAGAGCCTCACAAGTGGAATTGTATTCTGTAATTTAAACTGAGAATTTTTAATACAGTTTAAAAAATTACATGGCTGTATTATTCAAATGAGAAAAGTAGTTGATGTGCATTCAGATTAGTTCCTTTAATAATGCTTTTTAAAACTCTCTGGCTATTACTGACTCAGTAGTACAATGATAATTTGCAATGCCCCATTGGCTTCAATAAAAGGGCAAATAAAATGGTTCAAGTTATCTTAGAGAGGCTAATATGAGGCAGTATTAAAAGTAAGGGATTTTTTTAAACTCAGAAAATAAAAGGCACAAAGTGAAATATATGCATTCTACCCAGTTATGCTCCCCAAAGAGGCTCTAGCTTCTAAGATACCAGTATAGACTGAATTTGTAATAGGCAGGTGTAAGCCCCTGTATACTCTTCAACTATGAGTAGGATAAAACTTGAGGGAGAGAGTTCTGAAGCTCCCAGAAAAGGCATACAGTCAGAACACTCAAGCACCAAGAAACAATTAGGAAAAACAGAATGCCCACCTCAAAAAGGGATGATAGTTATTTCATCTGGAGGTTCTTTGACCCAGGAGGAAAAGGTCGTAGAGGTTTGAATCTGGTTTTCTGTACAAGCAAAATAACTCCCCAGAAGTCAAAATTTCTAATTTAAAGATAATTAAGATTAGGTTTCTTCTAAATTAGTATGACCTTGATCTGAGGTTTCCCGAAATTTGATGTCACCACCGCTGGCATCCCTCAGTTGCCCCGTGTGACCCCCTGAAGGATGGAGCTCTAACACAATCAGTTACAAGAGCCTTTGGACTTCAGGAAAACTTCATGCTCACTTTACAGTATGGAAAATAACAATAGGCAATATATGATGGTAGAGAACCTTCCTGCTGTTCTCAAAACTCCCAAGTTGAGAATGACTTGTTAACTTTCACTGCTTTCTGTGCTCTGTGCTTATCCATCTCTAGTTTCTCATTCAGTCTTTGGTAGGATGTCTATCCTGATGCAGTTTTCCTGATTTTCACTCTTTGTTGTTACTTTTCTCGTATCTTCTCAGAAGGAGCAATAACATATACTTTAGTACCTACTCAACAGCCCAAGCCGATACTGACAGTTGTCCAGTCTGGACCATCCTCTGTTATCTAATTGAATTTTACTTAATTTTCTACAAAAATCACCCATTTGATAGCTGCCCTTCTATATGTTTGATCTACTAATGGTAACTGGTATGAGTACAGGGATGTCCTGGAAATCATAAAAATCAACTTTCACTTTTAGCCCTGTACAGTGACCCACACATTCTGTTGTGTGCATATGTCAACAGGAAGTGTGGCCTATTTATATCCTGTACTTGATTATGAGCATTATTCTTCACATCTTGGAGAAATTGAGTCTAACTAACTATATCGAGCCCTAGTGGGTCACTGGCACTCAACAGGAGTTTAATATTAGATCCAAGTAAATTGGCTCCAGTTACAGAGGACCAAAATATCTCCCAATACATGTTTAATACTCCCTTACTTAAAAAAAAACAGTACAAAATATACCCTATATGATATTATTTTTCCAGTTTATATTTTGTCTGTGATTGGTAGGATTTTAGGTTACAGAGACAATGTAAAGGATTTGTTCCTTAAAAACAAGATTTTAAATACAGAAGAACACATCACAAACAGAAAAATTACATAAAGTAATTTTGGCTCTGTTACTTTTGGAAATACCCAAACAGCTTACATAGTACTGGATACTATAGTTCTTAGAACTTTGGGTAAAGCTAGCTATCTGAATTTGAATGCCAGTCCTACTTCTTACTGGCCTTGTGATCTTGGGCAAGGTCTTTGCAGGGCTTTAAATATCTTATTTGTTAAGTGGAGATAATACTACTATTCGCTTCCTGTGGCCATTTTGAAATTTAAATAAGTTAATAGGTATTAAGTGCTTAAAATATTTCCTGGCACAGACTAAAAGCTCAATAAGTGTAATTTCCATGCAACATGTATAATTCCATAAATGTAATTTTACATATTGTCAGAGTTCATAAGAGCCAAATTGCAAAATTCACAGATACAGTTGAATTAGGACACATTGAGATACAACCCCTTTAATCACAGCACATTTAGATACATCCTAATAGAAGAAATTACAGACCCTTTTACTAGATAAGCCAAAGTGTTTTGAATGAGGGAAACAAAGTTAGGAGGTCACAATTACTTTAGGAAAAATCTTTACATTTTAATGTGGATTAAATATGCCAGATTTGTACACTTTGGTTTTACATTTCATGGTATTTACTTTTCTGTCACATAAAGTATACATGTTGACCGACAACCAAACTTACCAGTAATTATCTTTTTCTCCTTTTAATAGAGATCACTAGAGGGGCGCCTGGGTGGCTCAGTCGTTGAACGTCTGACTTAGACTCAGGTCATGGTCTCAGAGTTTGTGAGTTTGAGCCCCATGTTGGGCTCTGTGGTGACGACTCAGAGCCTGAAGCCTGCTGCAGATTCTGTGTCTCCCTCTCTCTCTCTCTTCCCCTCCCACTCACCCTCTGTCTGTCTCTCTCTCTCAAAAAATAAATAAATGTTAAAAAAACATAGGGATCACTAGGGTAAAAAATATCCTTAAACTGGAAGCTAATATATCTTTAGGCTTGTTGATACCATGCCCTTTTTTCCCTATCTTTAATTCTTTTTGTAAAATTTTCAAAAATATATGGGATTATACTATGAGAAGGGGTATGGCAGATTAAATGTGGGTGCATATCTTAGTTTTCTTTTGAGATGTGGATCTTGTTGAATCTGGCCTTTTCTTAATGAATTGGTTTGACCAGTATTCTGGTTGGAGTGGTTTTCTAGAATTTCTAAGGCTATGGCAACCCACTTGTAAAATGTTTGTTCTTGGAGCGGCCAAACTCTATGTAAGAACTCCCATTTGTTCAGACTGCCACATGGTAGGGAAAATCAAGCTAGCCATATGGACAGGCTACATGCAGAAAGATACACGGGTAATCCCAGTTGTTCCAGTAGCCCAGCCTAGGTGTCAGACAGGTGAGTAAAGAAGCCAATAGACACAAAATGAAAAAGTATCAATGAATCCAACCAACAGGTGGAACCAAGACCCTAAAAATATGACCTATTGAGCTTTTCCAGTCATCTTCACCCATTCAAATCACTTTAGCTAAGGTCCCAGACATTGTACAGTGAAGATTAGCCATTCTACTGTGCCTTTCTCAAATTCCTGACCCACAAAATTGTGAGCATAATAAAATGCTTATAGTTTTACCCCACAACTTTTTGGGGTGGTTTTTTACACAGTGATAGATATCTGGAACAAGGAGAAACAGTGTTAAATAACTGAGATTCATGGTCTCAGTCCAAAGTTTAACATTTAGACTTCGTATTTTCTCAGCTCCTTTCTCTATTAACTGCTTCCTAAAAAAAAAAAAAAAAAAAAAAAAAAAAGAAAAAGGAAACAATGGAAAAAAATCTCAAAGGCTATTGGTTTGATGCCATTTAAATATTCTTGTCTCTGATTGATCTGCACATTCATCACCAAAGTCTGCAGGATTTTCCCTTGCAATACATGTAGATTTTGCTTGAAATGAAAAAAATAAAGTTTGCAAATGAAGTAATTAATATTGCTGTAGTTTCACTATTTGAAGACCTACTTTCACTCACTCAATAAGCCTGGAAACAAAGAAGCTATTATTATGAGCATCATACCCAGGTTTCTAAATTTTCAGTGACAAATTTATAGCTCAAGTACATGCCAAGGGAGGAAAGAAGGCAGGTACATGGCCACACATAGCTCACCAGAGAGCCTGCTAAGTACGTGCGAATAACACTTGAGCACACGTGCCTGGAGGAGGGAATCTGTTGTAATTTTAACAATGGCATTTTCTGTTTCCAATTAAATTCTGGTTCATTTAGGAGGTACCATTCCCAAAGGAACAATCATTCTGAGACTCTAAAATCTCTGAATAGTATATTTTAACTCCATCAACTCTCTCTGCTGTCTGTAAAACATCACAAAATCTCAAGGTTAGAATTTATTTTACAAAGAAGGAACATTTTGTTTTATTGTGTTTGCCTACAAGGAAAGGAAAAGTAAACACACATGGTCTTAAACAGCATTCAGCTATTTAAAACCCTAACTTACAAGTAGTGAAGAAATATAGTTTCTTACAACCATAAGCTTTTACTCATATGTAGGCCTATTTTTAAGTTTCTTCAGAGAACATCCCTTTCTTCCTCCCCATCTTTTGACTGATAGCTAAGAGTTGCCTTTTATTTGGATTCTCCAGCTAATTATTATCTTTTTTTTTTTTTTAAGCCAGACTCTATCACTTTTCTGGCTAGGTCTCATTTATTAATTTGGAACTCACATTAGATATTTATTTTAGTATTCTCTTGCGATCCCTGGGGGCTTGACAAGATGAAGGAGTTTCCCAATCAGGACTGAGATATTTTTATGTGCTTTTTACCCTCTTCCCTAGATAAAGAAGAAAGACAAGACTGATATGCTACTCTGAAAATGACTCTATGCTAGATTCACAAGCGCTTGTCATTACTCATTCATCAGCCAATCCCTAAATGACTCATTATTTCATTATCTATCCAGCCAGCCGATCTATATGATTGTTTCTTAAGCAACTAGACATTATGCTAAGTGTTGAGGACACTAAAATAGACTAAGACATAGTCTTCTCCCTTGGGGAGCAAAGATGGGAGTCGTTCCATTTGCTTGAAATAAATATTGAGTCTTTTAATTATTTTACCAACTTTCTCTGTAAGTATAATACCTTTATTTCACTGATAAAACACCCAACCTGTTAGCAAGGTTATCTTTCTCATCAACTATTGAGTTTCCATAGGGATTTAAGTAAATCTATATTATCTTTGGCTTTGCAGATCATTGTGTTGGTAGAAAGATAAGGCAGGTAAACGAAAAAAAGACCATGTAACAGTATAACACATTATCAACTATATACTCAATGCAAAAATGTTCAAATTTCATCTAAATGTGACTAAATGTTAAGAATATTATGTGCTTCTTAAGATGAGTACAGTCTAAGACTCTACATATATTGGCATGTGCTTTTAAAATGCATTTCATGTTGCATTATGGAAAGATTTGCATAGCTTAATATAACCACGATGAGGATATCAATTTAAGTATCCAATGAGCCCTCCAACCTGTGGAGATTTTCTTCTTACAAATGAAAAGCTAAAACTGATACTCACCCTGCTCCCAGAATAGGACCCAGGGGGACTCCCTATGGGACTGAAAAGGCATACAAATGCAAAATGGATAAAAAGAAATCCTTTCAATTTTTTACAGACATAGCCTATAATCAACCCATGGATTTCATTGCTGGTGAAAGAAAATCACTGAAACAAATAACATTGTAGGGCTTCAGAAGTATAAATTTATATGAATAGGAATAACATTTTCCAGCTCTTCTAGTAGGATCAAGAAGTACTGTAGGGAAGACAGCAACAAAGACATCCTCATGCTTCTGGACATGATATAATATTCTACAGCAGACAGGAAGCAATGCTTCCATACTCCAGCTGTAGAACTCACAAGGATCCTTGGCTCCCATACATTGCCCCATACAGGCAGCCTAATGATTCTGTTGGAGAAAGGAGGCATGGAGCACAGATTCCACTCATGGATTTCTGTTTTTGAGAGCTGGATTTATCAAAAGCAGGTTTATCTTCCTTCACTCTCAGAGTACCTTACCCATCTATTCCATAACATAGTAGGAGGAACTTGACTCAGCAGGAAATATCTTCTTGGGTTAGGTTTTATTTTTGTTTTTGCTCACCTAGACTTTGGATGATTGCTAAGACATTCCATAGCCAGAGCCTCTCATGCCCACTCACAGGTGCCATAAGAATATGAGTATTGGCCCTACTATCCTTGGGGTGCTGGCTATTCTCCCATATAGGCCAGAGAAGCTATGCACTTGGGGAAGGATAACTGTTGGTCCAAGAAGCAGTGGACACAATGTTTACAAGTGATAAAATACTGAGAGAGGATTTTATGTTCTAGATAAAATAATGCAGGGATGCTTTTCTAATATCATGGCTTCATTGAGTGATGGTTGCATTCATTTTGCTATTAGTCCTTGGTGTCCACTTAAATGATCAAGGGATTATTACGTCAAATTACGATGTAAAATAGTGATTTAAGTCTCTTAGGAAACATGAGATGTAGCAGGGCCACTCTTTTCTCCACCTCTGTTTTTTAAAATAATCTTTCATTTTATCTTACTTAATGATATTAATACCAGTACATTGAGGAAAATGTAAATAAAAATCATCTACCATTAACATTTTGGACATATCCATTCTCTCTCTTTTGCTTTTTATACACACACACACACACACACACACACACACACACACACACACACACGTGTGTGGTTTCTCTCTGCTTCTGTCTATGCAGTCTTTCTTTCTTTCATCTATCCATCCATCCATCCATCCATCCATCCATCCATCCATGTACCCAACTACAGGAACTTAGCACCCTCTTCCAAAAACTACCCAGTTTTTAAAGCTTCAAGGAAGTTTCTTGCAATTGTTTATAAGCCAGTCTTTCAGCAAATATCACCATGATGCATCTACCATATTTTTCCTTCTTACTTAGGTTCTGATTTGATATCTGGGCCTCAGAAGTTCATTTTAGGGAATTTTGGATTCACTACTGTTGATGGTGCCCTACGTGAAAATGTCTATGACTAGGCCATGGATTTTCTTCAGGTGGTCCAGGCCAAATCCTGGGTTGCCATAATTGACTTTTTTCTTTCTTTCATAATACAAATTCTACCTGCAAGTAAATTCTGAGCACTTTAATGTAATATAGCATCACCTCTGGACTGTAGCCAATCTTCCTGCTTCCTGTTCACCACAAAACAGCAAGAATGATTTTTTTAAAACCTAAGTAAGATCATATCACTTGTTTTCACTAGGAATAGGATGATCTCTCAGCCATAACCCTGCCTGCTGCCCCCCCCCCCCGCCCCAGACTTTATCTGTTTCCTCTGGTGCCTTGTGCTCCTATTATGGGGCTCCTTGCAGTTCCTCCAACCCTCAAGGTTTCTACAACTACATGGCCTTCACATATATTCTCTTGTCAAGCTGGCATGCTCTCCAGATATATGCAGGGCTCACTCTATCTCTTCATTCAAATCTTGGTTGAAATATCTCGGTATTAGTTAGACTACTCCAATGAAATCAGTCCCTTAATTACCATAACACTTCTTCTGATTTATTTTTCTTCATAACGTTTGTAATTATTTAATGTATTATAATCTAATACAGAATATTGTTACATATTATATGTAATATGGGATATATGTGTGTGTGTGTGTATACACATGCACACACACACACAAACAAAACAGCAAACATTCACAAGCAAAATTCCATCTTCTTTCTTGTATGCACACTCCCTGTTAAAAGAACTTAAATCAGTTTTTGCCTGTGCCCTCAACTTTTGTTCCCCATACACTCATTCATTCTTCCTAGCTTCTTTTGCCAGTCATCTTTTCCTGCACGCACACATGCATATCAAAACCTCTCAGTCTTACATCTAGAATAGAATCATCATAAAACATACAATTTTACATTGCCAAACCACAAACTACTTATTACCTGATAATCTCTTTTCTCTCTTAAGAATAGACTACTAAAATATTGCCATGACATTACTTATTTTTCTACAACACCTTTGTTATCAGCAATACAGTGTTTCACTTTATAATTCCATAAAATAATTTATGTATTCAACCCCTTTTTTGTTTTTTAGGCTATTTCTCATTTTTCACTATTACCAACAGACTTACTATGAATATCCCTGGGCTTGCTTGCTGACTCAAGGGCTTAGCACCTTGTTAAAATTAATAATCATCTTCTAGGATTATTAAAACAATTTGCACACTTAGCAGCAATGCCTGAAAAGGCCCATATTTTATCACCTGCACAACACTGTCCTTTTAATCTTAAACAATGATGGACCAAATGGCACCCATCTCATTGATTTTTAAATTTATTTATATAATAATTGCTGAGTTTTAACACTTTATATTTAGTAAATATTTGGATATGATCATTTGTGTACCTGATTTATGTTTTTGAATCATTTTCTGTTATATTATTTGCTTAAAATTTTACATTTAAATAAAGTGTATTTTAAGTTTATTTACTTTTATGTATGTATGTATGTATGTATGTATGTATGTATGTATGTATTGAGAGAGAGAGAAAGCATGAGCAGGGGAGAGGGGCACAGAGAGAGAGAGAGAGAGACAGAGAGACTCTTAAGCAGGTTTCATTCTCCATGTGGAGCCCTATGCGGGGCTCAATCCCAGGACCCTGGGATCATGACCTGAGCTGAAATCAAGAGTCACATGCTTAACTGACTAAACCATCTAGGTGTCTCTTTACTTCTTTTCTTTTAAGTAATCTCTACACCCAACCTGGGGCTTAAACTCATGACCTTGAGATCAAGAGACACATGATATGCTGACTGTGCCAGCCAGGCGCCTCTAAACGAAATGTTTATTAAGAGTAATAAACATTTACAGGTAGAAAATATTTTATTAAAGTTTTGTATTGGTTCTTTAGAAGGCCAAGAGTAAGAGGACTTTGTTACCTGGGGCCTTGGAGAAACCATGGATAAGAACTACAGGTTGCCACTGACCGTGGCCCAACTGTCCTCTATGAATTTCCTTTGATGCTGTCTAGGTTTGGAATCTCATATCTTCTCCTGTCTATATTAGAGCTCTTCCTCAAAAAAATTTTTTAAAGGGCACATGGGACTAACTTTCTCAGCCTAGAATATCTCTAAAGTTCCCTAATTTTCTGTTTTTTAAGTTAGTTGACAATTTTTAGCTATGACTTCATTGTCATCCAACATTCAATATTGCTTTTCAAAAGGTCAATTACATTATAAGAAGACTACATGAAATGACTGGTTGGTATGGCAGGACACTGACTTATCCTCTTGCTTTAGTTAGGATAGCTCTGAAGAGCCTTTTCAGCTCCTGAGCTGGTAGAATCAGCTTAGGCCTCTGTTGCAAGTTCATCTCAGTTCAGCTTTTTTTTTTTTTCCCTGCCTAGTCCTGTGGCTCACCTTTCTCTCTCAGGTGTTTGTTTTTGTTTTTCTTTTTTGGGTGTTTTTTTTTTTTTTTTTTTTGTTTGTTTTTGTGAGAATACTCCTAGCAAACTTCCTGCATGAAAATCTGCATCTGTGAGTCTGTTTCTTAGGGCACCTGTTCTAAGACAGTTGGTCCAAAGAGTGGACTGAGAAAACAGACATTAAATTGGGTTGTTGGAACTGGATCATTGATAAATGGTTGGTAATGGGTAACATCATTGGTGGTTGGTGGAGTACAGGTAGGCTTTGGCACACCCTGGTGATACAGTTGTTAAAAGTTTCACCAATGGTGAACTGGCATAGGAAATCAGAAAAGGACTTCACTGACAGCTGCAATATTTTAGGGGCTTGAGAGGTTCAGGTGAATTAGTAATTGAATGGAATATGGAATCCTGTGGCTCTTGATGAGTACAAGCTATGTTTTGAAGAAAGATAATGAAATATGAAGAATGATTGGTCACCACTTTGATGTTAAGTGTAAACATCAGAATGGATCCTCCATAGGATACAAAGGGATGCCAATTTCTTACAGCCAGAGAATAGAAAAAGCCAAAGATAATGCCTAGGACTTAATTAAAAAGATAGTATAGGCAGAGTTCTTAGTCTAGCAAGTTTGCTGTGCTCTGAACCTGGTTGGGAAAGAGAGGGACTTTCAGCCTGGGATGGGATATCTGAGTCAATGCCTTCAACAGTATTGAAACCCCATATCTCCTTGAATCCTCTGGGTCTATAGAAGTGCTTCACTCCTTACTGTTAAGTGTTAGAACTTCACACTTAAATAAAATGCAGAGAACTCTGTTTTACAAGGCAAAATGTGTTCTCTCTCTCTCTCTCTCTCTCTCTCTCTCTCTCTCTCTCTCTCTCCACATTTACCTTTATGGCCTCTCTGGTCATAATTAGGGTGAAAACCCATCACTAATTTGGGAAGATTTTGGGCTTTCCAAGGGATAACGGCAATTGTACATTGAAAGAGAGAAAAAAAAAAAAAACAAAAAAACCCTAGCCAAGATACTCTAGCAAGAACCAGGAAAGTGGGTTTTGACTGGAACCTGACAGCACTGGATCAAGGAGGCTAGAATCAGAAGTTGGACAAGGGAGAGTATATTGACTTGGGAATTCTTTCCTGTGGTAAAGGACTTCATATCCTGGCAAAGATCCTGTCAGATAGTGCTTCCAGGCAACTAGATGGGAACTTGGAAAAAGCAGTAGTCTATGCTGAATTAACTATAAATGAGCTAGTAAGGTTCAGGGACCCCTCACATTAGTGAAGTTTATAGCAGTTGATCAATCTGAGGCATGCTAGGACATACTCTCCAAAGTAAAGTACAAATTATTACATTTTCCAGATCCCATCATGAACAAGGAGTGACTCCTGGTAAACCTCTTTGGGTGACAGAAGCTGCTTAGGCCACACTTTGGTAGAATACCCATCTACCAAATGTCATGGAAACTGCCAGCTTTGAGTGTGGCTCTCAGCAGGAAAGGACTTTAAAATGTCCATACTCTAATGGGCCATATGACCCAGCAGACTCTATGGTGTTAGAAGTATCTGTGGTGAAAACTGTTCTGTAGGGTTTTTGGAAAAACCTCAAGAGGAGGATCACAACATAGATACGTGTGGTTCCAGAGAAAAGTCATACCATCTGTAACAGATACCTATGTATCATTCATAGCTCCTGGCATGTTCATTGGTCCCTGATAGAGATGGAGTGCCTGCTTCTGGGAGATTAGGTAGCCAGGCAGCCAGAATTACTTGTCACGAGCTTAGTTCTCTCAGTTCTAGTAACTCATAAGGCTAGATGGTCTCAGTCACCATCCATTGCAAATTGGAAATGTTGCATCCAGGATCAACATTGCTAGGCCAGGGGGCACTTAATAGCAGAGGAGGTTCAAGAATGGGTACTGGCTATACAATAACACCACCGAGGAGTTAGCAGCCTGGATGAGTTATGGAATGACTCAGCTGTGTCACCGGCTCGGAGATAATACCCCATGAGAATAGAGAGCTATTCTCCAAGATGCGTGTACAAATCAATAACTTCTATATAGTGCTGTATCCCCAACAGGTAGGAGATACATGGAGCCAGAGACAGAATCTGATTTCTGTTATTCCTGGGAAGGTACTTGAGGAATATGTGCTTCCCGTTCCCCCAGCTCTAAGCTTTGCAGGTCTGAGGTCTTAGTTCTAAGAGGGGGAAACGTTTCTATCAGGGAACATAGCAGTAATCCTTTTAAACCTAAGTCTTTGACTGCCTGTGATCACTTCTGATTTTGGATGGCCAGGATTCCTTATGTTTCCTTCCAGCAGGCAAGATAAGTATCCTGATCATTAGGAAGAGGTAGGGCTTCTACTACACAATGGGGGCAGGGAAGAATGCTTGTCATTTAGGTGATCACTGGATGTCTCTTGATATTCTTCTGTTCAGTATTTAGTCTAAATGAAAAGAAAAGCAGCTATAGGCTGAAGAGATCATGAAGACCAGGGGCTCAGAACAATATGGTCTGGATCATCCCATCACAAACCACTTAGACCAGGAGAGGCGCTAGCTGAGGTTGAGGGAAATGGAGAATCTTAGAAGAGGAGGGGGATAATGAGTATCAGTTGTAGCCATAAGAGTAACTGTAACAGCAGGGACTATAGTTGGTCCTACTTACCTTCCTCTTATAAGTTTTCCCAGCCAGAATTCTGGAGGAGATGCCCCTAGATGGGTGTTAGAAGATGGAGGATGGTTAGTAATGTATCCTCCGGGCTGAGAAGGCACTTTAATAACAAAACACAAAGAAACTCTGTTAACACAAAGCAATTCTGTTAACAGTGTTAGAGACTCTGTTTATTCAGGGTAACTTACTGATGGAGGAATTGGATAGACAGCTCCAGGCGGTTCACTGTTGCCCTGCACCCCGATTGGACTCTCTGCCTCTATATGGACCTTGATTCTCAGCTTTCACGGAGCAAGGGGCATGGTGGTGAGCTCACAAGCTAGTTATCTAAAGTGGCACCATATGTGCGCCAGAGGATTGCTACTAGTTATCTAAAGTGGTGCCACCTGTGTGTCAGAGGGGAGCACAAGATGGATGGCCAAAGATGGGGTCAGTGTTGTCAGCACTCCTACAATGGTATGCTTACTGTATGAAGCAAGTGGATCTTAGTAGCCTGAGCATGATCAGTAGTGGGTGATACGGTGCAGCTACAAGATGCCTCTGGCATGAATAAGGCACTCATTCTTCCAGCTGCCAGGAGTGCTGGATGCTGACCAATCACAGCTGAGTCCCTCCCCTAGCATTTTCTTTAGCCACCCACTCATAGCCCTCTTTAGGGGAAGCTTGTATGCCCTGACTGGTCCACAGAGGCCTACAGAGGCCTCGTTTCAATTTGGGAGAGCTCTAAGAGCTTTCCCAACTCCAAAGCTTCCTGAGTGTTTGGCTAAAGCATCTGTTACAACACCATCTCAGTCCAGCTTCTCCGACAGCACAATCCTGCCTTCATTTTCCATCACAGATGATGTTCCGGAGATAATAAACTTTCCATACTCTTATTTCCATCTCAGGGGCTGCTTCTTCCGGGAAAATAAAAACAAACAAAAACCTAAGACGGAAGATGGAGCAAGTGGAAAGGCATGATTTTGGATGATAAGATTCAACACCATTAATATGTCAGCTTTAGTTAATTTTTCAGCTTATTGCTGACCCAATAAAAATTTGGACAGATTTTTTAAATTTGTCAAGGTGATTCAAAAGTTCATATAAAAAAAGAAACAATAAAGAATATCTGATGAGCCTGGGTGGCTCAGTCGGTTAAGTATCTGACTTCGGCTCAGGTCATGATCTCACAGTTTGTGGGTTCAAGCCCCGCATCGGACTCTGTGCTGACAGCTCAGAGCCTGGAGCCTGCTTCAGATTCTGTGTCTCCCTCTCTCTCTCTCTGCCCCTCCCCCACTCATGCTCTGTCTGTCAAGAATGAATAAACATTAAAAAAATTTTCTTTTAAAGAATATCCAGCATAATGCAAAAAGAAGTTAGTTAGTCCAGATCGTTCTATATGTCAGAATGTCTACTTCTTTAATACTACAACTGTTGAAAAAAAAATCATTTGTAGAAAAGTAGTTTTTTATTTAGAATTTATTTTGAAATCATGTTTATTCCATATTGAGACAAAAATAGCAAGATATATTCAAATATATGTATTCAGTGAGTGGGGTTTTTAAATAATATATTGAAATTCTGAAAGAATTCATCTATCACCAAGGTGTTTTATATATGACTTAGACCCTTCTTACCACTGAGTTCAATCTTGTCTCATTTATATCTTATATTCTTTTTTTAAGTTTATTTATTTTGAGAGACAGTGTGAGTGGGGGAGCAGCAGAGAGAGAGAAAGGGAAAGAGAATCCCAAGCAGGTTCCCTATAGTGCAGAGCCTGATGTGGGGCTCAAACTCATGAACCATGAGTTCATGACCTGAGCTGAAGTCAGATGCTTAATTGACTAAGCCACCCAGGTGCCCCTATATCTTATATTCTTATAGCATAAGCATAAGCTTACTCATGACTGACCATTGTTTTATTAGTACTATTTTTTTCTTTTAATAGTATGTTTTATAATGCTAAAGCAGTTATATTAAATAAACCTAATGGGACATCCATCATTAACTTTTAGGAAAAGATCAGGATGGTAAACATCACCGGGGGAAAGGTGTTATGTAGCTCAAGTACATAGAAATTAATTGTCTGTGGTTTGCATTTTTCTGTTTTATAATGGCAGTAATAAGTCATAAGTACTGACCTCTAAGAAGTCAGCAACTGGCTGAAAACATCTGACCTGTAAGCTCAGCTAAGAATGTGTAGATGCTAATATAATTTTACTGTTCAGTTAAATCAATGGTTATTTTCTGATTTTCTTCACAGTGAGAATAAATACTTGTCACATGAGGAACTATACCCACAAGCTGTGTGATATTTTAGATTGTGGGTTTAAGGGCAAGAGAAACTAGGTTCATTACTAAAATGATACTAGGGATAAAATAACTTGTGTTTGTAATTGTTGTATGAGTTCCTTGCACTCCCCTTTTATGCAAAATGTGGCTATTTCAAGAAAATAATGAGTTGATAATATGGGGTGAGATAAAAATTCCTTTTATAAGGAATCCGGCTCTCTGATTACTTCTAAAATTTTATGGTATCTTTACCTTTACCTCTCTTGCCTCACATCCACCATTGGGAAATTTTGAAAAAAAAATTGGAGTGTACTTATAAATTAATAGCTAGCCCACCTGGAAGATAGGCAACTGTATAGCTATTTTTGTAGGTGAAGCTTTATTCAAGAATAAACTATTTTTTTTCAACAAAGCAAGAAAGAATATCCAATGGAAAAAAAAGCAGTCTTTTCAACAAATGGTGTTGGGAAGACTCTACAGCAACATGCAGAAGAATGAAACTGGATTACTGTCTTACACCATACACAGAAATAAATTCAATACAGATGAAAGACCTAAATATGAGACAGGAAACCATCAAAATCCTAGAGAACACAGGCAGCAACCTCTTCGACATCATCCTTGACAACTTCTTATTAGACTCGTCTCCAGAGGCAAGGGAAACAAAAACAAAAATGAACTATTGGGACTTCATGAAGATAAAAATCTTCTACACAGTGAAGGAAACAATCAACAAAATTGTAAGGCAACCAACAGAATGGGAGAAGATATTTGCACATGATATATCTGATAAAGGGCTAATATCCAAAATCTATAAAGAACTTACACTAATTAACACCAAACAAAAAACCCAAAGAAACTAATACCCACCACACCCCACACAAATACACACACACACACACACACACACACACACACACACACACAAATAATCCAATTAAAAATGGGCAGAAAACATGAATAGGCATTTTTCAAAAGAATACATACAGATGGCCTACAGACACTTGAAAAAATGCTCAACATCACTCATCGTCAGGGAAATACATATCAAAACCACACTGAGATATTGTCTCACACCTGTCAGAATGGCTAAAATTAACAACACAGGAAACAACAGATGTTGGCAAGGATGCAGAGAAAGGGGAATCCTCTTATACTGTTGGTGGGAATGCAAACTGGTGTAGCTACTCTGGAAAACAGTGTGGAGGTTCCTCAGAAAGTTGAAAATAGAACTATACTATGACCCAGCAATTGTACTAATAGGTATTTACCCAAAGGACATAAGGATACTGATTTGAAGGAGCACATGCACCCCAATATTTAGAGCAGCAGTAGCAACAATAGCCAAATTGTGGAAAGAGCCCAAACATCCATCGACTGATGGATGGATAAACAAGAGGTGGTCTATGTATATATATGTATATGTATATATATGTGTGTATACATATATAATGGAATATTACTCAGCCATCAAAAAGAATGAAATCCTGCCACTTGCAACAATGTGGATGGAGCTAGAGTGTATTATGCTAAGCAAAACAAGTCAGAGAAGGAAAAATACCATATGATTTCACTCATATGCAGAATTCAAGAAAGAAAACAGATGAACATTAGGAAGGGAGAAAAAAGAGAGAGAGGCAAACCATAACTATAGAGAACAAACTGAGGGTTGCTGGAGGGGAGGTAGGCAGAGGATGGGCTAAATGGGTGATAGGCATTAAGGAGGGCCCTTGTGATGAGCACTGGGTGTTATATGTAAAAGAATCACTAATTTCTACTCCTGAAACCAATATTACACTGTATTTAACTAGCTAGAATTTAAATAAAAACTACAAAAGGTAAGAATAAACATTTTTTTTCTGGGATGCGTACCCTACCACCTGTATCCTGTATTTCCTACTCAAGGAGCTGTTATGTTTTGCATCAATCCAGGACTTTGCTAGTTCCATGTAACTATTTGATTCTGTTTGTCATCCTCATTTCTTAACCCTGACTCTGCTACAACCAAGCTGATCAATAGGTTGTTGCTGTTGCCCACAATTTGTGTTATCCTGCCTCAGTGGCATCTCGACCATTCCTTCTTTTATCCACATTCAGTGCTCCCTTCAAGAACCAGCTCCCAAATTCTCTCCTTCCTAGAACAAGGCTTGCTTTTACATTACCTTTTTGAGCTCCCAGACATTCAAGTTTTTCTTTTCTTCTTGCTCATATTTACTCGACAAAATTTAAATCTTCACACTTTATCTACTCCAATTAAACTCAAGGAGCACTGTAATTGTTTCCTCATATCCACCTAAAGAACTGATTTGTTTACATGGAGGCTGATACATACTGTTTACTGTACATAAGTTTAGAGAGATAATTTTTGTCTCTTGTATTTTTTTTTTTTTTTTTTTTTTGCTGTGAGCTGTGATGAAGTGAAGGCAAAATAAAATAATTGCAAATTTCGACTTCTTGGATAGTCATCACCTAATGTGGTCATAAACGGAACATGATTATTCCCAGTACTCTGGCTCTACCTTCTCATCTACAATTATGTTTCCCCAAACTCTTCCATTCTCAACATCAATGTCAGACTTGTGTCACTGCGTAAGATTCAGATGTTTATTAAAAACAAAACAAAACAACAACAACAATAACAACAACAACAACAACAAAAAAAACAAGTCACCAAGGAGTACAGTTGGATTTGCAGATAGTTTTGCTACCCTGTTTCTTTCAATTGAAGTAGTTGTTGAATTTAGGGCAGAAGATGAGCCAAATATGAAATGAAAACCACATGTTAGCAGGAGTTGTGTGGGGAGGTGGAGGTGTCCACTCTGGCTCATTCAAATCAGATCACCTGCTGCTTAGTCTCTCAGGAGAGTGAAGGCGATGATCTGGTGAGTGTTGTATTCATAGTGGCTACAGTTCTGTGGAGAAGGCAGTTCTGGAACTTTAAAGGCACATTTCATGGAACCTAGGGTATGCTCAATTCATTTGTGGAGTAAATAATTGAATTAAAAGGAATGAATAAATGTCATTTTCTAGTTTTTTGTTTCTCAGACAGTCAGCCATGTCAGAGATAACAGAGGCAAGCTTCATGTTGACAGCCACCACTGATAACGTTAGCAAGGGTACAACTGTTAGAAATTGACCTAGGGAGCTCAAAGCACACTGAACAAAATTTAAAATCAATGTGCAAGTAAGATTTTTTTAATCTCATTGTAAATCTATGTGCATTATACAAATAGGATCAGTATACAAAAATTACCAGTAATTTCCTCGTGTGGCAATCAGTTTTGTTCTCCTGCCCTTTTATGCCATCTTCTCTTTCACATTCCCGAAGTTTCATATGAAAGATTATTGATATACTGATGACAGGCTTTAAATCAAAGCACACAGCTAAGTGGGTCTTTATTTGAAAGCTTTCTTTAGCATAAAGCTAAACAATGATTTGTTCTGCATCAAGCTGATACAGAAGTGGAAACAAGTGTTTGAGGTCACAAAATGAAACATGGTTTGCCAACGTATAAGTAATGTTTCCAGACATTACATATTTCTTGAACACTTAGTTGTAAAGTTCTGTCAACTGCTATGGATTAATTTGTAAAAGAATATGTTTAAGCACGTGTCCTCAAAGAGAATGCAATCTAAAGTGGGAAAGACCCACTTATATATGATAAAGACAGTACATGTGATCAAAATTATAATAAAATCCAGTAAGTTCCACATAAGTGATGCAAATAATAGAAAAGCAGAATTGCAGCTGAGTTTTGAAAAAGAATGACATTTTGTAGGTAACTCAGAGAAGGCTTATGCCTTTGATAATAAAAATAGCTCCCTGAAAACAGGAACTGTAAGTCAGCCTCCTTTAAACCCCATTTTGGTGTGTGAGTGATATCAGTGTCAGCTGCAATTTCTCTGAATAAGAAGAGAGGTTATATATGAGGCATATAGGGGCAATAATATGATGGCAAAAATAATCATTCCACTGGCAAGTCATGGAGTTCATAACCGGCCAGAAGCACACATGTCAAAGTAACTTCTGTGTTGAACAAGCAAAACTCAGGGGATGTAATCATAAAACAACTTTATATTAATTTCCTCTCTCCATTTAAATTCATCTCAGGGGCTACTTCTTTCTCTGTTCCTGGCAGACCTCATAACATTTCTCCTTACTCTTAAATAATAAACATCTTATAGTCAAGCGAAATCACAAAACGTAGGCTCAGTTCGGTAATAAGCATGATCAATACCATCAGAAGCAGGTAAGATTCAGAACCCCAAATTTATTTAAATTCTAGACTCCTTTCCTCCCCCTGTGGCAGGTGGGAAGTCTACTGCCAGGGCAAGAGAGTTGGTGTTTTCTCTTTTCCACCATCTGAGGATTTTATGCTCCTTCCCCTAGCCTGCACAAAGCAGTACTTCCTGACCACTGGGGGTTGGTGACTGGGAAAGGAGGAGACGGAAGGTGTCAGGAAATATCCTAATATACTGGTGTAGTTGTGAATTGATGTTGTTGATTTCTGGATCTTGTAGGTGTCTGAGGCTAGCAGTCTATTGCTATCTCTCTGTCTCTCTTCTGAGCATTTCATGGCTTCTTTGGAAAATTCCCCTATTTCTGAGGATTTCTCCCTGGGTTCCTCCGGAAAGGTCAAATACATCTCTATTCTGGCTTGATGGCTGATTCCTTCCACTTCTCTGAGGAACCCAGTCATACCTCTAGCTTCACTAGTCTCTCTCTCCAGGCAGTCTTCTTGCATAGCCCTAAGAAGAACCATGTGGGTCCTCCCCCATAGGCATTACATGGTCCAAGAGAATCACTCCTACACCTACATATGAACTAGACGTTGAACACCTCCTGTGAAAAATTTTCCCTTGATCTAATACTTTTTGTCTTTGAGCCACAGCTGAAATGTAACTTGTTAACATCTCTTTGTATGAGTATAGTATATGGCTAAGGAAAATAAGCTATATAACTTGAATTTAGTCAACTCTTCTAAGCTCTAGTGTTCTAGTCTTCTAATTTTTTATGATTAAATGATAATATTTATGCATAGCCCTTAACACATGGCCTGTCACATAGTGACCAGTATTTATTTGTAGAATATTTGTACTTGAGAACAAGAAAAAAAATTCATTTTTGTATATACTCTCTAAAGATGTGTCAGTCTTGTAATTATTGTTATACTTTGAGATTTCAAAATAATAAATATGTCCAGTGACTTGAGTATTTGCTGAAATGTTTATTCCCTCCTGTACACGGTTTGGATGTCTTCAACATTTTATTTACTCTCATGGTTATGCATTTTTCCCCTTTCTAAACTGCTCACTTTACTTGAAGGGGAAAAGGAAGGGGGGTTATTAACATGCTCTGATGTGCATGTCCTTTCCTAACATTGCTTTTTACAGGAAAAATGTCTTTTGGTGATAGAAACAGAGTGGTGTGAGTAGGGCAATAGTAAATCTGTCCTAAAGCCACTTTCCAACTGTAAATCATCATTATGGAGGATTGGCTTTCTGCTCATGGTGACACTTTACCCAGTGAAGTGACCGGAAGGATTGGAAGTGATTTCTACAGTATCGGCCTCTTTGGCATGATTCATTTCTGCCCTCCTCTCTGCCTGAGCAAGTAGAAGCTTAGTTTCTGGTACAGAGGATCAAAATATGGCAGGCCCATCACAATGAAATCTTCAGACATTACTGTAGCTCCCATGGTATCAGCTTCCAGTAGATAAAGATTTCTTGAGGCAGTTATGTAGTTTTGTCAATACTGCTCAAAGTTGCATCTGTGTCTAGCTTGTAGGTATGATAGTCATAAAATAATGAAATAATAGGCTAATTATTTAAATTACTAAGAATTCACAAAGATATCTTAAGTAATTATACACTTTGTACAAGTATGTTATTTTTATAGTGAGACAAATTATTTTAAAGTTGGTGTAAAATATTGATTGGATATAAATATATTTTTCTTTTAATTTACAGTTTTATTGTATAGTAAAATATCCAGAGAACTATACCAAACAAATGTGTAGCTTAATGACTTATTTCAAGTAAAAGTCTTGTAACCACCACCCAGGTCAAGAACTAAAATTTTTTTGGCCACGGTCTTTATTTTATTTTTTTTTAATATATGAAATTTATTGTCAAATTGGTTTCCATACAACACCCAGTACTCATCCCAAAAGATGCCCTCTTCAATACCCATCACCCACCCTCCCCTCCCTCCCACCCCGATCAGCCCTCAGTTTGTTCTCATTTTTTAAGAGTCTCTTATGCTTTGGCCACTGTCTCTATATGTGCCTTATTTTAATCTTTACTTTCTTCTTCCCCCATAAGTAATAACTCTACTGACTCTTCTAGCAATCACTTCTTTGAATTTATTTATAGTTTTATAACCCAATGTGTGTCCCTAAAAGCTATAATCTTATTCAGTTTTTTATTTGATGATTTTAAAATTTTCTGTTAATCTAAAATTTCCCTGTCTGTAATTGTCTTTTTTTTAAGTTTGTTTGTTTATTCTGAGAGAGAGAGAGAGTGAGAGAGAGCATGCATGCAAGTGGGAGGGGAGGAGAGAGAGGGAGAGAGAATTCCAAGAAGTCTCCTTGCTGTCAGTGCAGAGCCTGACGCAGGGCTCAAACTCATGAACCACGAGATTTTGACCAGAGTCAAAATCAGGAGTTGAATGCTTAACTGACTGAGCCACACAAGTGCCCCAATTCTTTTCCTCATCATGTATTTTCTGAGGAACATAAACCTTTGCCCTGCACAGTTTAAAAGACTGGATATTACTTATTGAATATTATAGGTGCAGTTCTACATGTTCCTATATTTTCTGTATTTCCTAAAATTGGGCGGGTAGTTGGATGCAGAGGATTTATCAGAATCAGATGCAATCCCTTTGGCAAGATTTTAGGTGTCTTCATTAAGAGGGCAAAATGTCCACATGTTTCTCCTTCTGTGATTTGAATAGCTGTTGATGTTCAACACCTAGTTTTATTAATTTAGGCAGTTGCAAAATATGGTGATAGTCTAATCTCATAATTGTTTTTTCATTATTAGATAGAAAACTTAAAAAAATTAATGTTTAGTTATTTTGAGAGAGAGAGAGAGAGAGAGAGAGAGAGAGAGAGAGAGAGAGAAATAGAGTGCTAATGGGGTAGGGGCAGAGAAAGAGAGAGGGAGACACAGAATCCAAAGCAGGCTCAAGGCTCTAAGCTGTCAGGACAGAGCCCGATGGAGGGCTCAAAGCCATGAACCATGAGATCATGACCTGAGCCGAAGTCAGATGCTCAGCTGACTGAGCCACCCAGGTGCCCCAGCCAGACAGAATACTTTTAAAAAGGGATACTTTCTCTCAGATACTATTTGGCTACCCAGTGCTTCCATTTCCATACGAAAAGTAGGATCATTGCTTGATTTTTAAAATCCATTTTTAAGAAAAGTGATTAGATTCTTAATCTCCAAATGTAACATATAACCATATTTTTTCTTTTTTAAAATACTTATTCTTTTTTTTAAACATTTATTTATTTTGAGAGACAGAGACAGAGCATGAGCAGGGGAGGGGCAGAGAGAGAGAGGGGGACACATAGTCCAAAGCAGGTTTCAGGCTCCAAGCTGTCAGCATAGAGCCTGACGTGGGGCTCCAACTCACAAACCATAAAATCATGACCTGAGCTGAAGTTGGATGCTTAACTGACTGAGCCATCCAGTTGCCCCTAAAACATTTATTCTTTAGTAACTTGTGGTTTAACATATTTGTGTGGATTTCACCCAGTGGTTGTTATTGACATGACTGGAGCTCAAATTGTCCCAGCTTTGGCCTGTGGGAGCCTTTTCAAGTCAACTACGGAGTTCTTTTGACGCAACTCCAGTAGATTTTGCTAGCCCCCTTGCTGATTGAAATGGCACATGCTCCAGTTTTATATTATTTATGTTCTGCTGTAGACTTGGAATTGCCATTCTTTCGAGAAGCTTTAGGTTCATTTAGTGGGAAATAGTATTTCAAGACAACCATATGTATCCACTAGAGAGTATTATTGGTCACAGTTATTTGGTCAGTGTTTCTAGGCCTTTTGAATGGGAAGAGTTAGAATATGTGTGCACATGTGCGTGCATGTGTGTGTGTGTCAGTGACTCATGGTTCATACAGATACTTCTAATTCAAATATAGCACTATAGATTTTTTATTTAACCTCTTCTATAATACATACCTATTCCCTTTCTGTGGCACCCAAAAGCCTGATTCTCAAGGATAATAAGGGATTGGGACTCGCAGGTGGCTCAGTTGGTTAAGCATCTGACTTCAGCTCAAGTCATGATCTAGCAGTTCATGAGTTCAAGCCCCGTGTCAAGCTCTATGCTGACAGCTCAGAGCCTGGAACCTGCTTCAGATTCTGTGTCTCCCTCTTTCTTTCTGCCCCTCTCCCCTTCTCTCTCTCTCACTCTCAAAAATAAATAAACATTAAAAAAATATTTTAAAAAAATGTAGTATATAAGGGATGAAAGAATTAGTATATCCCATACTATATACACAACAGCATCAAAATAACAGTAATAATACTACCATGTACTAATATATACATGATATTAGTACCATGTACTAATGATACTAATATGTAATGGAAATTATTTTTAAAAATCCCTTGCATATTCTCCTGCCACATGCCATCTTATACAGTTATATTATTTGTAAAATTTCAGAGCATACAGTTATTACAGATCATCTCCTTTTAAACTTCATTTATATTTCCATATTTACTGCTTACTACCAGTGCTTATGTCAGAATTTCTCTGGTTATTTTAATGTCTGGTGATTATTCTTTATTTTTCAGAAGGAACTCATGGAAACAATATTGCCTGTCTTTCTGCATGTGATAACAGTTTGTCTTTGTTCTTTGTGTTTGAAAGTCAGTTTTGCTGGGTAAAAAATCTTTGGCTTTTGTTCTTTTTTTTTTTTTCCTCGTGAGTATTGTGTTACAGTCAATAAATCTAATAATTTAATTTTACATCTTTTATAAGACACTTCCTTTTTGCCTATATGTGTAAACTAAGATTTTTTCCTTTTTATTTTAGTCCAGTAATTTTGCTAAAATCTCTACTAATATTGTTCATTCTGAGTTTATAATCTCAGATGTAAGCTCTTTCAATATCTAAGGTTTTTTTAAAATTTTTAAATATTTATTTAAAAATTTTTAATGTTTATTTATTTTTAAGAGATGGAGAGACAGAGTGTGAGTGGGGAAGGGGCAGAGAGAGAGAGAGAGAGAGATACAGAATCCGAAAGCAGGCTCCAGGCTCTGAGCTGTCAGCAGAGAGCCCTATGCGGGGCTCAAACCCACCAGCTGTGAGATCATGACCTGAGCCGAAGTCAGACGCTTAACCAACTGAGCCACTCAAGCACCCCAATGTTTATTTATTTTTGGGAGAGACAGAGCATGAGCAGGGGAGGGCTAGAGATAAAGAGGGAGACACAGAATCTGAAGCAGGCTCCAGGCTCTGAGCTGTCAGCACAGAGCCCGAGGCAGGGCTCGAATTCACAGACCCGTGATCATGACCTGAGCCAAAGTTGGACGCTTAACTGACTAAGCCACCCAGGCACCCCTCAATATCTAGTTTTGAGTGGGGTTTAAAACTATAGATTTTAAGCATGTTTTCTGGATATACAGTTATGGCTTTTTCCATCAGGAATCATTTTACTATATGCTCTATCTTCGTTGCCTGTCTTAAGTTTTCCCCCTTTTTTTTCCTTTTTTTTTAGTTTAAAAAAGTTCTTCCTTTTATCTTCCATTTCTCTTAAAGCATTAAACTCTTGTTTATTCATTTATTATTTCTCATTTATCCTTTGTTTCTGATTTTTTTCTTTTATTTCTAATTGTTTCCTGACTTCTGTCTCCTAATTCCTGAGTCTTTCTAGTTATGATTCATGCTATTCTTTCATATCTTTGATCATTTAAAAAAGCCTTTTAGCTTGTTTTGAAATAGTAGGACGCAGTTGGATCTGTTTTGTGGGCATGTCTTTCTGGAATGCTTGCAATTTTTGTAGGAATGTTATTTTGGTCTTTGTTTTCTTTCATCTTATAATAACTTTGAATAGAATTTGACATTTTTCTTTTTGTGTTGTTCATGTTTTTGGTGAAATTAACTTCACTGGACTTTTAGAAGGAGGTGTGGTTCAAGATAGCTTATAAATACACCTTTCCTCTTTTGTCATTTTGTTTCATAGTCACCAACATGTCTGCTCAGTCACAGAGATTTCCTGGCTCTGTTTTTTCTCCAACCCCCACATGTGCATCTGAAATTTCTCTTTTGTTTGTTTATATTGTCTACATATTGCTCAGCAGTTTCTCCTCACAGTGGGTCCCAGATCATAGGAATTCGTCTGCTCTGTCCCCTTCTTACTTTAACGTCAGGCCCTTGAACTCACCTGTTGGGTCAGGTAAACGCCTCCCTGTTCAGCTGCTGCTCTCAAGTTCAAACACCAAACATCCAGGGGATTCCTGGGGGCTATTTGGGGATTCTGTTGTATTATGGTCCACTAAATATCTGTTGCTTCTCTCTGCTTTCTTCTTTGCTGGCAATGACCCCAGGAACACCTTGTGCTGTGGTAGTTTGTCCTTACCTGCTTGTTTTTGTGGGCAGCTTTCCATCTAGTTTTGTTATATGTATTATCAAGGGGGTTTCAGTTTCACCATCTAGTTCCTCTAGTCATTTTGGTATGGGGATCTGAAGAAATTCAAAAGCCATGATACTACTACTACCTTTAGTATTTTCTTTTTAAACAAAAAAAATTATTAGAATCGTTTTTTAATATACAGATAACATACACACACACACACACACACACACACACACATACACACACACACAGAGTGTACCATAGTATCTACATTCCAGTTGTTATTTTTAAAATAATAAAATGTAATACAAAATTTACAGCACAGAGTTTATTTTTACTTATCTCAATGAAATCTCAAAATTCAACCAGGTATTATTCTTTCTCTAAAGCTCTCACAATAAATTCAAAGTTGGAGAAATGTTTTCGTTCATGTTGAAAACCTAAACAAAAAAGTACCATATGGCCATTTAATTGACTTTTCCACTTTGATGTTCAATAAATACAGAGAGTGTGTCTTTGGTGTCACTTATGGAATAACACCATATATGTATAGAAATAGACAAACAATGGGTTTCATGAGTACCTTAAACAGTCGTAACTGAGTGAATAGATAATAAGCATTGCTTTGTGCATCTTTTCCTTTGCATTTTGAGCCTAGCACATTTGTAAAGTAGAAACAACTCCCATTTGACATTCTATAGGTTTTCAGAAAAGCCATCATCAGCTTCTATTAGTTACAGTAGGCCTGTAATGAATTCATACCTGAGACAATTGCCTTATTTTCAAAAAAGTAGAGCAGTTGTAAATGGGTTCTGATGATCCCATCTGGTGATATTGTCTTGTAGTTGTACCTGTAATAAAGAAAAAGAAATTAGATTTTTGATATCCCCTTTTATCCTAATGTATCCCCAAGTGTGTGACATAATATCATAAATCAAAAAGTTTCCTTTGCAATGCTCACATAGTGTTAGCTAGTTTTATGTGATTTTTCCCAGTCTATGTAAGAGACTCTTTTTTTTTTTAATTTTTTTTTTCAACGTTTATTTATTTTTGGGACAGAGAGAGACAGAGCATGAACGGGGGAGGGGCAGAGAGAGAGGGAGACACAGAATCGGAAACAGGCTCCAGGCTCTGAGCCATCAGCCCAGAGCCCGACTCGGGGCTCGAACTCACGGACCGCGAGATCGTGACCTGGCTGAAGTCGGACGCTTAACTGACTGCGCCACCCAGGCGCCCCGAGACTCTTTTTTTTAAAGAAGTGTTCTACTTACTGCTATGTTGCCTATAATGTGTTTTCATGTTTCCAAATTGCAGCTAACACAGACTCATAGTAACACGCTTATGCTCAATCTTTCCTCCTTGATAACAGCATTTGATAATTAGAATAGTCTCTGCCACATCTAAAGGCAAAGTGAGATCGTTACTTGGAGAAGGTTGAGTCACTAGTAAGAAAAGAATAACTAAGTTTTTACTCAATACTATTTTATTTAAGTTGAAACGAGCAAAAAGGGAGGTACCAAAACATTAAAACTACCTATTTATGTGTGTTGCTACTGCCTGAAGAGTTCCATAGTCTCATCAATGAGATTAAAATATTTTCCTACATCCTTTTTCAATAAGGTAATTTTGAAATTTTGTTTTTATGTTTATGTATTTTTGAGAGAGAGAGAGAGAGAGAGAGAGAGAGAACGTGAGTGGGGGAGGGGCAGAGAGAGAGAGAGAGGGAGGGAGACACAGAATCCGAAGAAGTCTCCAGGCTCTGAACTGTCAGCATAGAGCCCAACAGGGGATTCGAACTCATGGACCACAAAGTCACGACCTGAGCTGAAGTCAGATATGTAACTGACTGAGCCACCCAGGTGACCCTTAACAAGGTAATTTTGACACCTGGTCAACTTCAGAGCACAATTTGAAGGTTGACTTTTTCCCTTCTCTCAAGTGCTGATTTCTGAGGTCCAAATGTGTTTTAAGGTTTAGCTTACTGTAGACAGAACCATGTCTTCAAATGTGGGAGCCGAGTCTTAACAAAAGAAAACCAATGTGCTTTGGAATCATAAAGCCCTTAGTTCGTTCCTGGCTCAAAGCCTCCTTGTGTGACCTGGGACAAGTTATCTTCCTTCCCAGTTCTATTTCTTCATGTATAAAATAATTATAAGAATTTCTTATTTAGAATGTGGTGTCTAGATTTAGAGTTTGGTGTATTATATATTGAAGACATTAAAAAATTCATTCTCTTGTCATATGCGAAAGAATATATCTTCCAAAGTAAATGAAGGGAATATATCTTCCAAAGTAATTGAAGGAAATATGTGTGACTTGAAAATCTCCCTAGATGACTTTCTATGCTCCCACTATTCCTGAAGGCTCAATACCTTAAAGTTTTTAGCTTTTTCATCAGAGAAAGCAAGGCTTCCTGGCACTTATGACCAAGCAACTAAACAAATCAATCTCTTAGATATTAGTCACTAAATAATTAATTTGAAATTACCTGTAATTGTTCGTTGATACTTTATTTGTTTAAATTAAAAGTTATTTACTACTTATATCCATTACATTTGTAAAAGATCTGATTATGATTCATTTAAATGCCACCCATGCTTATAAAGAGAAAGCTGTGTGAATCTTTTTCTCAGGCTAATATTTAAAAGTAAAGTACTTACTTCTTATGTAAAGAACTGATTTGTTGTTTTCACTTTAAGGAAACCCTTAGCATCGGAAAATGTAAACTTACAGAAAGTGGGATTTCTAGAAGCAAAGGAGCACTAGATAGGACAGGCAACACATTGACATTATGCTAATTTGAGACTTGAATCACTGACACCTGCGTTGCTTAGTAGGACACAATGCAGCGTCAAGGTCTCTGTCCTTTTGTTGATTTAAAATGTTATCCTTGAAATATCAATGTTATAAATATTAATAAAAATACTAAGAGCTTGGCAAGTGGATTCCAGGAAGACTAATGACTTCCAGTTAAATATCAAGTCATTATTCTAACGGACCTTTTACTAGGCAACAAAGATGGAACAGCACTATGAGCCCTTCATAAAGGTCTTAACAACTATTCAATTGAGACAAAATTCCATCAACTAGCTGTTTGACCTAAATAGACTGATTGTTTCTGGGTGAATTAATCAGCCTTTGCTTATCATCTCTCAATACCAAAAACTGGTCTGGTTGAGTTTTTGACTCTAATTGGTTGTCTTTCCAGTTGGGGCACGCAGACACACACACAAACACACACACGCACCTAAGCCTACACAATTATTTGTGCGAGCCAATAATTCATGT
The DNA here is from genome assembly GCF_014898765.1 of Herpailurus yagouaroundi. Lineage (NCBI taxonomy): Eukaryota > Metazoa > Chordata > Mammalia > Carnivora > Felidae > Herpailurus > Herpailurus yagouaroundi. The sequence goes on from NW_024412441.1 coordinate 3,763,848, forward strand.
CAGTTCATTCCCAGGTAGTCTGATGTATGCCAATATAGATACATCTCACAAACATAGAATAAGCAATGAAGGTAAGGTGCATAAGGATAGGTAGAGTAAAATATCATTTTACTGTCCATTTATCAAAACTATACTGTATGTTGTTCATGGATGCAAATTTATGTCAATAAAAGCACAGAACATAAATAGAATGGCTATGCATTAAGTGTGCAAGACTTGTGCATAAGAAATGGTTGGAAGATTGGGGCAGGGGCAACAAAATGGCAGAAAACAAGGGGCCATGTTATGACCAAAAATGATTGGTCACAATAGCGTGATTGATCATAGTAATCCTACAGTAGAATGCAAAAACTAGAATCTTTGTTTTAGAATATGGGCATTTTTCAAGCTGACTTAAACCTTTTTAGCATTTGAAATGACACAATGGTGTCGTTCCATTTCCCCTGTGCCAAGTTCAGTGTGGAAATGATAGGCGTCACTGAAGTAAGCATCCCAGTTCCAGCTGGACCTCAAAAATCCTTTTGATATGAACTGGCTGCTAATTCCAAACTCCACTACACACCTCGGCTGATCTGGCTGTTTGTGCTGGTAAGGAATGTTTTCTTACTTCACTAAAATTTGTGTTATCAATACTTTCCACCACTAATAGATTTCATGTAAAATTCCACAGTCAGGACATCATCAATTTAGCTTCATTGTTAAAAGAATAGCTAGTGGAACACATTTTGCCTTACAAATACAAAATACCATAGAGAACATGACGCCCTAATATTTCGACACAGAGAGCACTTTCAGTGTGATAGGCTGTAGAGAGTTACTCTTCTTAGAGGTTCCAAAGATGAATGCAAACCGGTTTAAGATTGTTTGTGTCCTGATTTGTTGCAAAGTTAGTAGATCTCAACAGTGCAACTTGATTGCCAATCTGACTTTGTCCATACTACATTCTAAATCATAGAGTGTTCATATTTACATTAAACTCTTTTTGTGGACACGTACATTTTACTTTGTAGCTGTTTGTCTGACATAGTAACTTTCAAGGGCCACTTTTTCCCCCTTTAAGCCTGGTGTTTTGAATATAGTACAAAAAATGTGGAATAAAACTGTAGCCTATTCATGCTGATGCATTCATTTCACAGAGAGGTCTTCCTTTGAGATCAATCAAATCAAGGAAGAGAAAATTCTCTGTAGTCAACAAAATATACAGTGCATGTCTCTGTTTCTTGTCAAGTACCTCAGATCTGCATATGAGGATGCCCTAAAACCCTGTTAACAGACTTCAAGAAGGAAAAAAAACCAGCAGGAGTAAAAAAAATGTAAATAATTGCCCATTTCTATAGCAAAGTTCAAACTTTTCTCTTGAAATGGTGAACCAACTTAAATAACAACATTAGGGAATGTCCTTGTTTAGGGATAATTAATGGCCTTGTACTTTTCTCACTGTTTATTGTGTACAAATAGGAAAGGAAAATGTTAAGAGCTCAAAGGCTAAAGCTACAGTGAAATGTATACAGCAGATTTATATGTGTTCAGTTTTTGTTTTGAGAAGGTGCTCATTTTAATTTCACATGTCAGCTCTATTATACAGAACAAAGAAAAATACATTTGTTACTCATGCAGGACCCGCAGGCATTTTTTAAAGAAAAACTTTAAACTGTGTCAAATCTATTGAGGTATCTTCTACTTAATAATGTCAAACGACTGAGTTAGTTTTACATTTCAGACTTTAAGGTGGGTAGGTAGGAGATAATGTTTATCGCTAATAACCCAGCAACAATGACAAAAACCCACAATACAGAGTGATGCTCCAATATTCGAAAATGTTAAAATATAAACAGAATGCTAGAAAATATTGTACAAGATAGGGAAAAGATAAACATTATTGTTACCTCAATGGTTGGTAATAGCAATTGACTAGTGAAATGGTTTGCACAAAACTGTGCTTTTCTGAATGCAATTTCAGTAATACGGAATGATATATCCCAAGAAATATGGGGGAATGTAGGAAATTGTTGCATAAACTGCTTTGACTAAAGTAGACATTGTGATGAAGTATAATCTCCCCAAGTAAACAGTTATTATGTTAAGAATGGAGAAGCAATCACACAATTTAACTATTTTGCCTTGGCATCTCTACTCTTATTTCCCAGCCCTACTTTACCCTGGGATGATGCATTGCAGCTAGTCCACGACTTACAAAAAATAGGCAAGGGGCCAATACATATAGGAATCAAAACCTGTAAAGAAAGCAGTCCTTTTTAGCGAGCTGCTAAATGTACTTAGACCTACTGTCTTTACCTTGACCGAAAAGACTACTTACTAATGGACACTGCATCCAGATGAGATATCTCAGTTGACTGAAAATATTTCTGTGGCATAAATCACACTGTGCGGCAGATATCAGCCCGAGCATCACCTTTTGAAACAAGCAAGGAGAGAAAATTATCACAGACCCCACTGGTTATATTCCCTGTACGGTAGGCTAAATATACTTCCCTCAACACCTGTCCTGTGCTCCTTCCCTCATGCCCTCATTTTTTCCCTCAGCTCTACACTAAATAGATCTCAAAATTGCCTCACACTAAGGCAGTCAAGACTTGACTGCAAAAAAATGTATATGTACTTAAAATATCATCAGGTGTCCTATGCATCCCTAATAGTAGTTTTTCTTTCACTTCAGTAGGCACTGATTTTCCTTTAAATATTCTGGGAATCCTACCCAGGACGTGGCATGCATTCTTTTGATTATCTGTAGTGATGATAAAATTTTGTTCTCCAGAGCAGAATTTGATTTGGGGTGAAGTCATACAGATAAGATGGATGCTGAATCTTTTTGGCATTCTTTTGGCTTAAGAGGACAAAAAAAAAAAAAAAAGGATAGTGATTTTATTTTGCAACTTAGAAACTAGTCCTAAAGGCAGTTACTAAAGAGGTTTCCAAAACATGTTGAGTAACAGTATTTGGAACTAATCTGTGGCCATCTAGTGTGACTACTTTGAAAAGCAAGATGGTGTGTTTGTCTATAGAACCTCCGGGTGCTTTCAAAGCTCTCTAATAGAAAATTTCCATTACTGAGGCATTGAGTTTATCTCCTGGAAGATATGCAGATTCTCTACTTGTTAAACTGTCATTTACATACACCAGATGATATCCCTAGCATTTGAGGAAACTGCTGAAGCATGTCACAGTTGCTGCTACCGGGAAGGAAAGAACACACTCAGCAATTCAGTATTTTTTAAATCTTACTAAGTTTTTAGCATAAGTCGCATATCTTGAGTTCAAATTTCAATTCTCTCATATATTAACTATGTGGCTTTTGGACAGTTTACTAAAATGTTTTGGGTATTATTTTCTTCATCTATAAAATGGGGATAATAATTATACCTGCTTTGTAGGACTGTGGTGAAAAGCAAATAAATTAATTTGTATATTCATTCTTGGCACATAGAAAACATTTAATAAATACTTGATAGACTTGCTGATTTTATGGTGATACTTTATAAATGTTATAGCTTAAAGCATTATTCTTCCTACTTGGCTTCTCATCTTAATAAGGTAATAATGGTTTTACCTAAAAATAAGTATATTATTAAATGAACCTCAGACATAAAGACTCATTAAAGGATTGAGAAGTATTTTGAGGCAGAATACCCCTTTACATCAAGCTTCTTATTGTATGTGTTTCAGCCTAAAATTCAGTGAGACTATTTGTTATCATCTACAACTTTGGTTTTTGCCCGTCTGATAATCTCTCACATAACTGAGGGTCATTCTTCCAAATCAATATAAAGGGGTAAAAATTTTAAAGTATGTTATTAAGCACGTTTTTCATACCTTTTTTAGGCCTAGAAATAAATACCAACATATATGCATTTTAAAAGGTTTTTTTAAATGTATTACTCTACAATGAAGATTTTTATTATTTATATTCTGATTTCAGCTAGAAGAATACTAAAGATAACAAAACTATTTTTTATTTGAAAGATAAATTATACAATTCATTGGGTGTGGTATTAAACATTTTTAAATTGTTGCATAGATCTCCACACAATTGATAAATAAAGATACGGCAGATAAATACATAATCTTACAAATTAGCAAGGGGGGTGCCTGGGTGGCTCAGTTGGCTATGTGTTCCACTTTGGCTCAGGTCATGATCTCATGGTTTGTGATTTTGAGCCCTGTGTCAGGCTCTGTGCTGACAGCTCAGAGCCTGGAGCCTGCTTGGTATTCTGTGTCTCCCTTTCTATTATCCCCACCCCCTGCTTGTGCTCTCTCTCTTTTTGTCTTTCTCTCTCTCTCAAAAATAATAAATAAAAAAATAAACATTAAAATTTTTTAAAAATTAGCATGGTAAATTTTGTAACCATTTAGACCTCTAGGCTTGACACTACCTAAGTTTTTCTGGTTTACCTTGGCTTTTCAAATGATAACATGACCCAAATAGTTCCTGGAAGGAATGCAAAAGAACTGCATAGTTTTAAAAACTGTATTCTCAGGATGGGTAAAATGGGTGAAGGGGAGTGGGAGATGCAGTCTTCTGGTTATGGAATGTAGAAGTCATGGGGTTGAAAGGTACAACGTAGGGACTATAGTCAATGGTGTTGTAATGATGTTGTATGGTGACAGATGGTGGCTACATTTGTAGTGAGCATAGTATAACCTACAGATTTGTTGAATCACTATATTGTGCACCTGAAGCTGATGCAACCTGGTGTGTCAACTACAATAAAAAAAAATAAATAAAATAAAATAAAATAAAATAAAATAAAATAAAATAAAATAAAGACTATGATCAGGACTAAGTTTTTTAAAAAAGGGAAATGTTTAAAATTTAAAATAAAAGCTTGTGTATGGGGATGTCTTTGAAGGTTAATGGCTAAAATAGATTTTCCTGAGAATCACTTGACTTGGTGATGTCCGTGAAAGATTGCAAACACTGAATACAGAAATGTGTTGCCTTAGTTTGGGTTTCCCAGAAAGTAGTGCCGAAGCAGAGGGTTTGTATGCTGCTACTTTATTGGAGAGTGTAATCCTGGGGAGTAGAAGTGGGGAGAGCATCCATGGGAGGGAAACAGGAAGGGAGAGAGAGTCAAATGATGGTGCATTTATTTAGTTGACCATTCAGAAGAGCAACTCATGGCCTAATCCCACAGCAATGTTTTTTCAAGAAGCCAGAGATGCTGTGTCTTAAGACAATCCATCAGGGACAAAAGGGAGAATTATTTGTCAACTGGCTTTCTGAATGGTCAGAGGTTCACCTCATGAGTGTAACACCTTGTATGGCTGGTTCTCAGGACACAGAAGGAAAGGTCTGAGATGAAGCACTGTCAGGATGTGCATATGTGAGATGGCTGGCCGAGAAGCAGGCGAAGACTTTTGCTTCCGGATTATAATGAGTTCAGAGGAAAAATCATCCACTATATTTTTGCAACCCCTGGCTTGTCCAGTTTTTAATGTATTTTCTCTTCATTATTTGTTTTCTATACCCAGTTTGGATTATTTTATGTAAATGTGATCTCTTCTAGTTCAGAATTGTGTTTGGCTTTAAATAATAGAAACCCACTGACCCAAAGCACAAAAGTTGAGGATAGGCATATGAGGACTGTATAGGTAACTCATTTTTGCCACCAAAGAAGTAAGTTCTTTCTGTGGCCTGTCCCACATACATTCCTTATTAATGGCTGTTCCAGGTTATTCCACCTGACCATTCTTTAGTCAAAAAAGACAAAGTTAAAAAGGACAGTCGATACATAATTCTGTGTATTTATTTTTAGACAAAACTGAGTTACGTGAGATAACTTAAAACATCTACCACTTGAATGAGTTTTACGTATATTTAAAAATTAACATTATAAAAAAATAAGTACTTTCCATGATATGCTGGAAGTGCATTCTACTCAAGAGTTATGTTCAAATATTAGTGTCTAAAAGCAATTTCCTACAATCAAAATCATTCTTAAATTGATTTAACGTTCTAAAATTGATCAATATAATTCACCGCATTAACCGAATAAAGGAGAAAGAATAGTATGATCATCAATACATGTAGCAAGTGCATTTGATAAAATCCAGTACCCATTTATACTTTTTAAAATCTCAACCATCTATAAATATTAGCAGGTTTCTTCAATATTATAAAAGCTATTAAATAAAAAATGCTCCAGTGAATATCATACCTGATAGTAAAATACTGAATGCTTTCCCCTTAAGTTTGGGAATAGAACAAGGATGTCCACCATCACTCATATTTAGCATTGTGCTGAGCATCATAGCCAGTGCAGTAAGACAAAAAAGAAATAGAAGTTATAGAAAAAAACCATAAAACTGTCACTAATTTCAGCCAACATGATTGTATACAAATAAAATTAGAAGAATATATAAACTATTGCAGTTAACAAGTGAATTTAGTTAAATTTGCTAGCTAGAATCAAAGCCAATATACAAAAATCTATGATAATTTTCATAGACTAGCAAAAATTAGATAATGAATTTTTTAAATGCTATTTACAATAACATCACAAAAACATTAAACCTTTATGAATAAACCTAGCGAAAGATGTGCAAGTCCTTTGCAACAGAAAGCTCAAAACACTGATGAGAACAAATTAAAGACTTAATAAATAGATATACTATGTTCTAGAATGAAGACTGGGGGCACCTGGGTGGCCCAGTTGGTTAAGCGTCTGACTCCGGATCAGGTCATGATCTCATAGTTGGTGAGTATGAGCCCAGCGTCGGGCTCTGTGCAGACAGCTCAGAGCCTAGAATCTGCTTTGGATTCTGTGTCTCCTTCTCTGTCTGTCCCTTCCCCACTCATGCTCTGTTTGTCACTGTCTCTCAAAAATAAATAAACATTAAAAAATAGAGAATGAAGGGGCGCCTGCGTGGCTCAGTCGGTTAAGCGGCCAACTTTGGCTCAGGTCATGATCTCGTGGTCCGTGAGTTCGAGTCCCACGTCGGGCTCTGTGCTGACAGCTCAGAGCCTGGACCCTGTTTCGGATTCTGTGTCTCCCTCTCTCTCTGACCCTTCCCCTGTTCATGCTCTGTCTCTCTCTGTCTCAAAAAAAAAAAAAAAATAAATAAATAAATAAATAAATAAATAAATAAATAAAAAATAGAGAATGAAGACTCAATATTATAATTCTCCTATTTAAATTCTCTTTACTCTCTCATTCTCTTCCTTTCATTTCTTGCCCTTTCACCATTTCTTCCTTTTTTTTTTTGTAAGGTAAGAAACATTTCATCATGACTGCATGAAAATTGTCTCATGTAGTATTTTCCTTCATGAAAAATATATTTATGAATCTTTGATCCTATCAGTAAATTTATAGCAAGACTCAACAACTCAGGAGTCAGTCCTCTTGAAAATTTGTTTGGAAGTCAATTATTTGGAATTTTAAACAAGTTTGAACAATATTTAACATTTAACATTTAACAATTTAACATTTAACAATATTTAATGTTTTAATTTAAACAATATAGATGCAGTATTAAAAAGGATAGTTTGTCTCCCAGGTCAGCCTATAAAATCCCATTTAATTCATAATATAATTTTTTGAAGTTTATTTTTATTTATTTGGAGAGAGAGAGAGACAGTGAGTGGAGGTGGGGCAGAGAGAGACAGAATCCCAAGCAGGCTCTGTGCTGCCCAGAGCCCGATATGGGGCTCGAATTCAAGAACTGTGAGAGATCATGACCTGAGCTGAAATCAAGAGTCTGACGCTTAACTGACTAAGCCACCCAGTGCCCCAAACTCATAATATAATTTATAAATCTTATTTTACAAAAAAATGAGAAAGAAATTTGTTTTAACACTTCTAATTAAACAAAAGACCAAAATATAACGAGAGCATTTTTAAACATTTTTGAGCTAGAGGAAACTAGATTTAATGAAATGAAGATGAGGTAAAGTTACAAATCGACTCTCCTAAGTGTTTGCCAGGCACCCTGTGAGTATTTTCTATTGAATTCAAAACCTTACAGCAACCTTGTAAGGAATATATTATTCCGATTTTGTGGATGTATACTCTGACACTTAACAAGTTTAAGAAACTTACCTAGAGTCAAATAGCTTGAAAGAATCTAAGCATGAATCCAGGGCGACCGGCTACAGTCCACATTCTTCCCCTGTGCCATGCTGTGAGGAGTCCTAGGGAATTTCAGTTCACTTCCGAAGACTTCATGCCCAGTCTTCTTCCCAGATTTCCTGAAGTGAAGAAACTCTTGAGAAAACTTTTTTTTCCAAACCTATTACTTTACAATTGAGAAACTAAAGCTTGGAGAATTTGAGGGACCCCATGAGGGCAGGGTCAATCTCAAATTCTGTTCCTTTAGATTGTGGTGGCTGCCTTCTCGTTTCTACCACTGGTCACAAAATTCAGGTCTTCATTATTTCTTGCCTAACACTATTGCAGTGGCTTCTCACTGATACCTTTGTCTCCATTTAATAATCCTGTATGTTGCTGTGTGAATAAACTTATTAAACACAAATACTTGTCACACTAGGGATAATAAAGGGTTGTAAGGATTATAAGAGATCATACATGTGAAGCTCTTAGCACAGGGCTGAGCACTTAGCACCCAATAAACACTTGCCATTATCAGTTTTCTATGCAGGGCCACAAATGACCTTCCACTGTTGATGGGGGGCGGGGGGAGACCCTTTCCCTAGGTTGGGCTTCTTAGAAGCAGAGGGTAGGAAGAGATATCAGAGATATCAGGTGCAGGTGATTGTCTAACAAGAAGTTCTCTGGAGCAATTGATAGTGAAGTATAGGAATCAGGACAGGGAAGGGGAAAGATCCAAGCAAAGGCATGATTTCAGATGACATCTTAGTACCAACCGGATCTCATAGAAGCTCTGAAGGATATATTACACCTCAAAGTGTGTTCCACCTTGAGGCACAGTAGATGGGCTGGCTTTATCTTCCTGGCCAGTCATTGGCTATAAGCCACCCTGGGAGGGACATAAACTCCCAGTATTTCTGGCTCTTGGCCTATGTGTTTAAAGCATCTAACATAAAAAGGTCCTCAGAAAAAATTTTCAGGTGGAAGCCATAGAAGCAAAGCACACAAAGGCCAGGGGATAGGTGCACAGATGTGAAGGGAGGGTGGGCAGAGCACCAACAATGTGCAAGTTTTCTGCACTGGAGTTGCAGTCTTTCTGCTAATTCAGCCTGTGTCGCATGGTTGCTTTTTACTTTTTCTGTGCTCTGGCCGAGCCCTACCCCTCATTCACACAGCCAGGCACTGTTCTAAGTGTTGGGAAAACAGTAGTAAACAAAAGTGTACTCTCTCATGGAGCCCATATTCTCTTGGGGGAGGAAAATAATAAAATATAACCAACATGCAAACATACAATCTCATAAGCTATCACATAAGGATATGTATGATGAAGAAAAATAGAGTAGGCTAAGAGGATAAAAGGTTAGGGCTTTTTTGTTGTTGTTGGTTTCCTTCTAGACAGAGGGGTCAGGAAGGGCCTCTCTGAGGAAGAGGTGACTCAACAAAAATATAGGTGAGGTGCAGAAGTGAACAAGGCTGATACTTAGCAAAAGAGAATCCAGGGGAGAGGGGAGCTTGTGCACGAGCTCTGAAGTGAGAATGTCCCTTGTTTCTTTTGGACGACACAGAGGCTATGATGGCTGGAGTCTGGTGGGTGATAGAGAGTGGTAAGAAGTAGGGTGAGAGCCAGGAACTGCATGGTGTAGGTCTTGGAAACTACAGCCATGGTGCAGACTTTGGATTTCATTCTAACCATGGTGAGAAGTCACCAAAAGCCTTTAAGTAGATGAGTGGCATATGTGTCTTATGTTTCCAAGTGATCACTGTAGGGAAGTATATCAGGTATTTATTGCTATTCCAAAAGCTATCTGAAAACTTAGTAGCTTAAAACAACAACCACTAACCTAACTTGCATATAGTTCTGTGTGTTGGCCATTTGGGAAGGCCTCAGCTGGGATACCTTGACTCTGCCCCAGCGTGGTTGCTGAGCTCACTCACACTTAGAGGGTGAGTTGGTAGTCAGCAGGGGGCTGGTTGGTTTTGGAAGGACTCTCTCTCAGAGGTCTGACAGTTGGCTCAGTCTGAGAGCTGGGGGTGGGGTGCTTGGTTCTCCTCCACTGGTCCTTCATGTAGGACTCCTCACAAGGCCTATGGAACAGATCTGAGCAGGAAGATCTGGAAGTCAGTTATGGTTATGTGAAGTTGAAAATATTTGTTAGCTGTACAGAAGTATTAAGTAGGCATATGGTATATGAGCATGGATTTTAAAGGAGAGATCGAGTTGGGGATATATGTTGAATTGCTATTTAAAGCCGATGGATTGCATGAGATCATATAGGTTGTGAATATACATAAAGAGCAGAATAGATTCATGACTTAGTGGTTCTTAGGGTGGGCTAAGAACTTGATTCAGCCAGAGACTGGCAAGAAGAAGGTGTTTAGTATGTTGTTAAGCACAGTATAACTAATAAAACAAGTGTAGATGGTAAGTATCATGAAAAGAAGAGTATGTTTCATCTAATTCTGTGCACCTTTAGTTTTCAAAATGAAGAGAACAAAAATTATTTGATTAGATTACACTCTATTTCATTGATTTTTCTTTCTTACTTTCCTATTATTTTAACTTCTACTCTTCAAAAGCTTATTCACACCCAAGTTCTGAAAAAAAAAATAGATGGAGAGCAAAATGTCACCTTCTTTACTAGTAAAATGCAAGTTGGAGGATATAGCTTCATATTAGGCAGACTTACCACATGGCTGCAGGCAGCCCTAGACAACCTCAGGCCTCCCCACGTGCTAGCCTTACCAGAAGTTTCTCAACTACATATTTTGTCTCCCAAATTCTACTGTTCTGTTTTTATTTTTTATGGATGATGTAGCAAATGTAACATTTGTGGAGGTCCAATAAATAGCATCCTACTTCCTTGCCAGGATTCAGAAAAAGTGAAAAATAAAACAAAAGGATGGCCAACAGAGATCAGAATGTCAGTTGTATTATTGGCAAATGCTAATTTGGAGGACTTCTCATAGTTTGAGGGCCAAATGAATGAAGCTTCAAAATTAGGGAGACTTACCAACACATGACAAGCAGCACTGGACCCGGGCAGGCCCAACTTGTGGAGGTGGGCAAAGAGCTGCCCTGGGAGAACAGTGGAGAATAAATAGCTTCTTCTGCACGCAGGGCAGTGTCAAAAGGGAGAAAGGAGGTTCTGGTCATATAAGTCTTGTTTAGGGGCGCCTGGGTGGCTCAGTGGGTTGAGTGTCCAACTTCGACTCAGGTCATGAACTTGTGGATTGTGGGTTTGAGTGCCGCATCGGGCTCTGTGCTGACAACTTGGAACCTGGAGCCTGCTTCAGATTCTGTGGCTCCCTCTCTCTGCCCCTCCCCAGCTTGCACTCTGGCTCTTTCTCAAAAATAAAGATTAAAAAAATAAAACAAAATAAGTCTTGTTTATTCTTCCTCAAATTACACCTTCAACCCTGATGGAGTAAATAAAAAGGTAGAGAGAGGAATGAGGGTAAAATTTGCCCTCACAAACACTCAGTACTTTTGCTTTGTAAAGGGTATATTATTGGGAGTATTTCATATTTAACTGCATTTTGGGAGAGGGTACAAAAATGAATCAATAGTAGTATTTGTAGAAGTAATTGCAATCCTTAGAAACTGTTACAGCAACATCCTTTTATCGATATTTTCATATGCAAAAGGAATGAAATAAAAATTTACATGTATGTGTATTCGGAAGGTGTTAGGAAGTTGGAGAATGGAAGCTTGGCAGAAGAATGAAGCACGTGACTTAGGCTTGATTCAGCTGAATGGGATAAAAGGAAATGGCAGAGGAAAGACAGTGAACATAAAGTTCCCTGAATGACCATGGTGAAAACATGGGCTCAGAACAGTTGTGATGCAGGGGCACCTGGATGGCTCAGTTGGTTAAGCCATCCGACCTCGGCTCAGGTCATGATCTCACGGTCGATGGGTTTGAGCCCCTCAACGGGTTCTGTGCTAACAGCTCAGAGCCTGCAGCCTGCTTTGGATTCTGTGTCTCCCTCTCTCTCTCTGCCTCTCCTCCACTCATATACTCTGTCTCACTCCCTCTCTCTCAAAAATAAGAAAACTTAAAAAAAAAAGAAAAAAAAAGAATACTTGTGATGCTGTCCAGAGTGAAAGGTTGGTGGAGGGAGAAATATACTTGTGAAGTTCAGTGTTCAGAAAGTGAGTATTCTCACTGTAGAGTAAATGGGCCAATGTCAGAAAAGGAAGGAACCTAATTTACCTTAACACCATTTCCTCTCCTTCAGACAATGACACTGGTGTGAGGAATCTGCTGCTTTGATTTGGCCCTGAACCCTTAAGTAGGGAAATGAATTCTGGTGTATCCCAAACAAAAAGATAGCAATGCTTCCTAATCCTTGCCCTAGGCACACTTTGAGTCGCACTTCCAAAGTCCACTTAATTACTTTAAGTTGACAGCTGCTCTTTCAGGCAGCCCCCTGAATGGCAGTCACTCCGGGGAGCACCCCCAACACACAAAGCTGCAGGACTGGGACCACATAAAAACTGTTTTTGAGAATTCCACTTGAATGGAAGTTCAAGGATACATACCCCCTCCCTCTGGTTATGTTCACTATTTTTTAATGACGTTATCTGATATTTAACAATGTATGCAGAGCAGCAGAGCCTTGAGTTTGTTGTTTAAATATCTTTGATGCTGTGTCATAACAAATTAGTTTCTAAATGTTGCCAATTTGGCAGACAAAGCTGATTATTTCCTGCAATCGCACTGCATATGTGCACAAGATTATAATTAATGATCAGGGATGCCAGCCATACTTTAATAATGATCCTTCAGTGTTTAGGAGCCGATTAGAGCACTGGCATTTGTGCCCTCTATTGGGGCAGAGGCTAGAGAAAGGAGGCAGTGAATCTGGATAGATCTATCAGTGTCAGAGAATCAATAGTTTGCTGATTTCCCTTATAAATTTGAAGATTCTGGGGGAGTTATTGACAAAGCTGCTGCTGTGAATATTAACAGAGTGTTTATGTAGCCTTCACTGAAGCAGTGCAAGTCCTAATTAGATTGGAATTGGTCTTTTGGCAACTTTGCAATATTTGCTTCCTCAACGTACCAGTATGCCACACGAGGATTGTGGATTAGTGATATATTTCTGAAGAATTATGTGAGCACAAAATGTCAAGATATCAAAGGTGTTCCATCATAATGAAATGAGATTTATCAACTCTCACTATCCAAGATCTCAGCTTTCTAAAAAACCATGTTTTCTTTCTGTTTCTTGGCAAAAACTTGGCTAACGAGTGAATGTTCTTAAGTGAAGATGGTATAGCATCGACAATAAAAATAAGGAGGGAGGGAGGAACAAGAGAGAGAAAACACAAATCTTCATAAATGGAACCTATTTTAAGAGTGTATCTGGAGCCCTAGAATTCCAAAGCAATTAAAGTTCAAAGTCATTCCTTGGTTAACCAAAGGATTCATCCGGGGTAGTTTTAGATTGCCTGGCATTAAAGATAAAGCTTGATTTGCTTACCATTTAGGACTATCTTCTGTACAAATTGAAGTAAATCTATAGTCCCGTGACCTTTTTGAGATGCTGCTGAGAAGCAGCATATGAGAAGCACATATGGACAAATACTATTAAACAACTCATAAATGTGACAAGACTCTGGAATGCTTCACTGGGATCAGTGGTCACATCATCCTCATGGATACGGTTACTTCTGCTTTGGAAGTAAAGGAGAAGCTGCTTTATTCTACCTTGGAAGAGGGAAGTAACCAGTGACCTTGCCTCTACAACACATCTTATTTGCTAGCTGTCCAGTGTTGATAAATTCGTTCCTTTGCTTTCTGTCATTTTACCTTCCACTTTGAATGTAACTTTGTCTTTGGAGAAAATGTTTATTTTATTATGATGACCCTGCAGACCTGTGTATGTAGTGGGCGCTAAGCACTTTGGAAATGGGTTGGAACATTCGTTTCTCTGGAACTACCACATACAGAATTGCACCATGTGCTCTGTCTTCTGATTCTGACACTCTGCCAAACTGAATCTCAAATTCTTCATTTAGACTTATTGAAAGATTACTAATAATACATTTTAGAAATGTTTCCCCTGCAGGGTATTTACATTTTAATAAGGTTGTAGTGCAGAAACTGAAGGCCTGAAGCTCAGAAAAGAGAATTTAATGTCTCAGTTAATAGATGGAGGTGGATTTCAGGGCCCATAAAGACTCTCTGGTGCCCTTATTTTCAAGCATGATGCTGTTTGTTGCAGGATGTATATTGTATAGATATTAAGTGTCCGAGAAGTCTTGAAGAAAAATTCAATAGGCGGCTGATAACATGTGTTGCAATTTTAGGAAGACGTATATTATAGGATTGCAATCACATACACGTTGTCTAAGTTAAACAGCAGCATATGTAAGCCAGTCATTTTTCTTACAACCTGATTTCTTAGGCTAAGTGCTTCCCAGTATCTGTATAATATGTGATGTATATCTTAACACTCTTTAATTAGCAAGTATTTATTGAATCTTGTATGTCCTTAACCTTTTCTAGAGGAAATATGAGACAGCCATTGCCCTTATAAAATTTATAATGGCAAAAATTAAAGAAAATTCAATAATGAGCTGCAGAGAATTTAAGAGGAGTTCAAATGGCTGGTGAAGGCAGTCTCATTTTGGAAGGTAGGGTTTCCTGAACTCTGAAGGACAGACATGTTTTGCAATAGCTTGAAACTTAACAGAAAGTCAGGAGAGTTGAGGAAGAGTCATCTTGCAGAGAGAAGAGAGTACTGTTGTGGGAATTGGTGTTCTCACTTTTGTTCTGAGGCTAGTCTCAAATGTACTTTGATTTTTTTAAAAATTTTATTTCTGAGAGAGAGACAGAGAGAGAGAGCGCCTGTGGGGGATGAGGGTGCAGAGAGAGAGGGAGACACAGAATCCGAAGCAGGCTCCAGGCTCTGAGCTGTCTGCAGAGAGCCCAACGCGGAGCTCAAACTCACAAGCTGTGAGATGGTGACCTGAGTCGAAGTAGGACGTTTAACCGACTGAGCCACCCAGGCGCCCCTCAAATGTACTTTGAAACACTTTTTCAGGAGTGAGTGGCCAGTGTTTATGGACTTATTTTTGGTGTTACACTTATTTATTTTTATTTTTTTTTAAATTTTGTTTTTAATGTTTATTCATTTTTGAGAGGGAGAGAGAGAGAGAGAGAGAGAGCGAGCATGAGCAGGGGAGGGACAGAGAGAAGAGGGGCAAACAGAATCTGAAGCAGGCTCCAGGCTCTGAGCCATCAGCACAGAGCCTGACTCAGGGCTTGAACTCAGGGACCGGGAGATCATGATCTGAGCCAATGTCAGAAGCTTAACCAACTGAGCCTCCCAGGAGCCCCTGGTTTTGCTTTTAATTTGTTAGTATCATACTATGCAAAATAGTCCATGCACCAGCAGCTTGGGTATCTTCTAGGGCCTTATTAGAAATGCAGAGTCTCAGGACCTCATCCAGACCCACTAGATCTGAACTGGCATTTCAACAAGATCCCAGGTGACTCATGCACAATAAATTTTAAGGACTACTGCTCTGCAAAACTGTTGCTGCATCCTAGAATCACTTGGGGAGCTGTAAAAATCCTGATGCCCAAGCCACACTGTATCCATTAAGTCAAAATGTCATGAATGGGTACCTGGGCATTTCAATTGTTTTTTAAAGCTGCCCAGGTGGTTCCAGTGTGCACACAGGTTGAGCGTCAGTGTGTGAGATACTGTGGCATAGCACTTGGAGCAGCATCAGGTAGAATTTAAGAGTATCTCTCAATACTTTATAAATTCTGATTACCTAACTTGCTTCACAAATTCTCATTGAGAGCACACAAAGTATTAGCATATCCTTTTAATCTGTGTGTAAAAATTTAATTAGGTGTCATATGAGCAGCTGCTCTTGAGACTGGCTTTTCCTTTCTCAAGATTTTTCTTCAGAAGGTTTGGCTGTGCAAAATATAAAACATTGAAGTTTTTTGGTTCCCAGAAGGAATATGCAATAACAACATTTGATCAAAGATAAACAGGATGAAATAAAATCGGATATCCTGCAAAAGAAACATATTCTTTCTATATGAGAATTCATCTGGAATTCCTTTTTGTTTGAGCAACTTCCCTAATGAATAAGAATATTTTTGTCTTTTAAAATAATTATTTCTTTTTTGTAATCCTTGACCCATAAATAGGAGAGTATAATTTAACCACTTATAGTGATAAAAATAACCATTTTTTTAAACAGTAAGTATTCAAAACAATAAAATGTTAGAGGTTAGACATTTGGGGAAATCAGAGAGACTCAATCAATATGTTGGAGAAAAATAGTTTTTGCCTATTCCTATAAAACTTGTGGAAGAGGCTTGTGAATCCAAATTGGAATTAGAACTAACAGAATTAAGTTTTTCCTTTTCTGTACATTGTTGATGCAAATAATTTTGTGGAATTACATCAGTTTCACTTACATGATGTAAGTTTCACTTTCACTTACTTTATTCTTCAGTAACTTAAGTATTTTTAGATATACTTAAGGTCAAAATAAAAAATAAAGTGGAAGTCAAAATGAAAAATAAAGGGAAATCTCATTATAATATAGTATTATAGTGTGTATATATACACACACACACATACATATGTACATATATAGTATTATAGAATTTTGAAATTATGTTTGGGGATAAGCCCAGTGGATATAAACATATTTTTTTCGCAAATCAGATTTTGTTATTTTCCTCACCAAATATGTGCATGTGTTTATTTTATTTTTTTAAGGTATGTAAGTTTTTAAAAATTGAGATATAATTGACATATGGCATAATATCAGTGTATTAGCTTTGGGTGTACAACATAATAATTCAACATTTGTATATATTATGAAATGATCACCATACTAAGTCTAGTTAACATCCACCCACACATAGTTATAATTTTTTTCCTTGTGCTAAGTCCTGGGGATGTAATGTACAGCATGATGACTATGGTTAATAATACTGTATTATATATTTGAAAGTTGCTAAGTGTGTGTGTATGTTAAAGTATTATTTTGAAATAACTTTAGATCTGCAGAATAGTTGGAAAAATGGTATTAAAGGAGCAGAATTTTGAAATTTGCTCCTCACTGAAGACAATAAAAACATTGGCAAAATTGTTAAAAATCAGCTTTTTCAGAATTCTGAAAACAGCTAAAGTTTTTCAAATATTCAAAAAAAGAAATTTATTCAACAAATGACTGCATCTTAATAATAGCAGTGGGCTTGCTTTGTGACAGAAAACCCACTGTGTGACATCCACTGGAAAGGAAAGAATAGATTGTATACAATCCCTAGGTCATTGGAGCATTGCTAATCAGCAGCAAATGCTTAATATTGATGTTGCCTCAGATGGTGATACCAGTGGGGGTAAATAAGTGGTGAATAAAAAAAAAAATTAAAAAAAGATCTACAAAATGAAAAGTCCAAATGTGACTTCAGAAAGTTTCTATATGTTCCTGGAAACCTAAACCGTGTGCATGCCTAAGCTGTGCACATGTGCAGGACTGTGTGCATGCTAAGGAAAGACCGAATCTCTCACATCTGGTCAACCTTGGGGTTTTTAATCTCTCACCTCTGGTCAGCCTTGGAATTTTTCAAGTAAAAGTTAAAGCAGAGTTCTAATTTGTTGGAGCATTGAAGCTATGCCCCAATGCACACAAAAGGCCTTTTGACAGAGTAGATGACATCGGTTCAAGGCATTTAAGGAACTATCTGTCTAATCATTAAGTGAACATTAAGCTAATCAGAGACTTAGATGGCCACACACAACAGAGACTATAGAATTTACATAATTAATCCAGAAATGTTACTAAATAAACAGAATGCAACAACAAAAACAGACAGAAACAACAATAGTAGCAACCAATCCTGGCCTGGGGATCTGATTTCCAAAGTTGTCATGCTATATTATTTAAAATATTCAATTTTCAAAAATAATTTATGAGACATAGAGAGACAGGGAAGTATGGCTTATACACACACACAAAAATCAATCAATAGAAACTATCCTTGAGAGAGCTCAGATGTTAGATTTACCAAATGCAGTATTTTTCTCTTGGCAACATAACAAATTATCCAAAACATAGTGTCTTAATAATATAAATGTATTATCTTACAGTTTTGTAGGTCAGAAGTCTGACATGGATCAGCAGGCTAAAATCAAGGACTCAGCAGGACTGAATTCCTTTCTGGAGTCTCTAGGGGATATTCCATTTTGTTACCTTTTTCTGCTTTTAAAGGTCACCTGCATAACTCAGCTCATGCATTATTTCTTCATCTTCAGAGCTAGCAATGGAGGATAGAGTTTGTAGAATTTTGTATGTCCCTGGATCTTCTTTCATATTTACATCTCTTCTGACAGCAGCCAGGAAAGGCTTTCTGCTTTTAAGGACTCATGTGGTTAAATAGGGTTCATCCAGATAATCCAGGATAATTTCCCAATGTCAATGTCCCTAACCTATATCACATCTGCAAAGTTGTTTAAATCATGTAGCATAGCATATACACAGATTTAAGTAATTAAAGACTGGACATATTTGGAGAAGAGGGATTATTTTGCCTCCCACATGGGTCAAAGGCTTTATTTTTTTAATGTTTATTTATTTTGAGAGAGAGAGAGAGAGAGAGAGAGAGAGAGAGAATGAGAGAATGGGAAGGGACAGAGAGAGAGGACAGAGGGAGAATCCCAAGCTCCCTACTGTCAGTGCAGAGCCTGATGTAGCGTTTGATCTCATGTAATGGCAAGATCATGACCTGAGCCAAAATCAAGAGTTGGATGCTTAATTAACTGAGCCACCCAGGTGCTCCATGGGACAAAGACTTTAAATCAGCTACTATACATATGTTCAATAAATTAAAGGAAACTATGTCTAAAGAATTAAAGTACAAAGGTGATGTTCTTGCTAAACAGAGTATATCACAAAGGAAAAAATCGTGAAAAAGAATCAAATAGAATCACTGATATGAAAAATTAAATAAAATTTAAATTTTATTAGAGGGATTCAATATCAGATTTCACTTGGCAGAAAAAAGAGACAGTGAACTTCAAGACAAATTAATTGAGATTATACATTTTGAAAAAAAAGTAAATAAAATAAACAGAACTTCACAGACCTGTGGAACACCATTAAATGTACCAACATACATACAATGGGAGTCCCAAAAGGAGAAGAGAGAAAAAAAGAGTAGAAAAAAAATTTTGAATAAAGAATGGGGGGGGGGGGCGGGCTCCTGGGTCAGTTAAGCATCCAACTCATGATTTCAGCTCAGGTTATGATCTCTCTCTCTCCCTCAAAAATAAATAAATAAACATTTAAAAAAAGAAAGAAAGAAAAAGAACAAATGGGTGAACATGTTCCACATTAAATAAAATACAATCTATGTGTCCAAGAAGCTTAATTTTATTCCAAGTAACATAAAGTCAAAGAAGTCTATAATTATACTAGTCATTGTTGAAAGTGAAAGGCAAGGAGAAAATCTGCCAGCAGGAAGATAAAAATGGCTCATGTTGTGCAAGAGATTCTCTTTAAGATTAACAGTTAACTTCTTATCAGAAATCAGAGAGACCATAAGACACTGGAAGGACATATTCCAAGTACTATATGAAAAAGACTGTCAATGAGCATCCTACATCCAACAAGGCTATCCTTTAAACATGAAGGATATAGGGGTGCCTGGGTGGCTCGGTCGGTTAAGCATCCGACTTCGGCTCAGGTCATGATCTCACGGTCCGTGAGTTGGAGCCCCGCGTCGGGCTCTGTGCTGACCGCTCAGAGCCTGGAGCCTGTTTCAGATTCTGTGTCTCCCTCTCTCTCTGCCCCTCCCCTGTTCATGCTCTGTCTCTCTCTGTCTCAAAAATAAACAAACGTTAAAGTTTAAAAAAATAAATAAATAAAAATGAAGGCTATAGTAAGATATTCACAGATAAACAAAAACTGAGATTTCATCACTAGAAGAAATCCCTTAGAATACAATAGTAAAGAGTAAGATGAAAGGACAATAGACAGTAAATCAAATATATATGAAGAAATAAAGAACACTATACAGGTAAGTATAAAAGATAATTTAGTCTCTATAACCCTTATTTTGTTTCTAAACATTTTTAACCCGTCTGATTTAAAAGACAAGGGGTGCCTGGGTGACTCAGTCAGTTAGGCGTCCGACTTCAACTCAGGTCACGATCTCATGGTCCGTGAGTTCGAGCGCCGCGTCGGGCTCTGGGCTGATGGCTCAGAGCCTGGAGCCTGCCTCCGATTCTGTGTCTCCCTCTCTCTCTGCCCCTCCCCCGTTCATGCTCTGTCTCTCTCTGTCTCAAAAATAAATAAACGTTAAAAAAAAATTAAAAGACAAGTTAATAAGATAATAATTATAAGTATGTGTTTATGGGCATACAATGTATAAAGATGTAACTTGTGTGTCAATAATAGCATAAAAGAGAGGAGTTGGATATATAGAAGCAAAGTTTTTGTATACTATTATAACTTATTCATATTAATTTGAGCTACATTATTATGAATTAAGAGGTTAATTGCATTGCCAGAACAACCAGTAAGAAAATGACTAAAAAAAATATGGTAAAGAATGACAACAGAATTGAAAGACTTAAGAATTGCAAATATATATACACAAAAGAGCTGGAAAATGACAAAAAAACCCTGACAGACTAAAAGGACGAAATAAACATTGTAACATAAATATTGAAAGAGGTCAATACTCCACTTTCAGTAATGGATAGAACAACTAAGCAAATGATCAACAAGAAAATAGAAGACATGAATATTATTAAGCAACTGGACATAAAAATACCTGTAAATCCTCCACCCAACAATAGCAGGGGGCACATTCTCGAGTGCACATGGACTATTCTGTAGGATGTGTGAGACCTTAAAAGAAGCTTGGACAAGTGAAAATAATTTGTTATACCAATTATGTTCTCCACGACAGTAAGTTTAAATTAAAAGTTAACAACAGAAGGAAAATTTGGAAATTCATAAATATATGGAATTTAAATACACTTCTAAATAACCATCAGGTCAAAAAGGACCCCCCCAAATGAGAAAATAATTTCAGACAAATAAAACTGAGAGCACAACAAACTGAGACTTATGGAAAGCAGCTAAAGCAGTGCTGATAGGAATTTTCTGTATAGCAATAAATGCCTATATTAAAAAATAAGAAAGATTTCAAATTTATAACCTAATGTTTACACCGAGAAACTAGAAAAGAAGATCAAACTTGACCCAAGGCAAAGAGAAGGAAGGAAACAATAAAAATTAAAGCATAAATAAATGAAATAGAGAATAGAAAAATAACACAGAGAATTTTTATAAAATGTTGATTCTTGGAAAAGTGCAACAAATTGAGAAGCATTTAACTAGATTGACAAGAATAAAGAAGACTCAAACTAAAATCAATAATGACGGAAGGGGTACTATTACTAAACTTAAGAGAAAAAGATCATAATGAAACACTATGAATAATTGTATGTCAAAAATTAGGTATCAAAAGAAATGGGAAAATTTTTAGAAAGATACAAACTATTAACAATGAAGACAAGAAGAAATAATCTGAATACACTTAAAACAAGATAAAGAAATTAAATTAGTACTCAAAATCTCACAAAGAAAAACCCAGACCCAGTTGACTTCACTAGTGATTTCTACCAAACATTAAAAAAGAAAAGAAAAGAAAAGGAAAAAAAAGAAAATATTTGTTACCAATCCTTCACAAGTTCTTACAAAAAATAGCAGAGAACATTTCCCAACTCATTCTATGGGGACAGAACTAATCTGATACCAAAACTATAGAAAGACATCAGATGAAAAGAAAACTACAGAACAATTCCCTGATGAATATAGCCCCATAAATCTTCAAAATAATAGGAAACAAAACCCAACAACATATAGAAAGAATTATACACCATGATCAAGTAAGATTTGTCCAAGAAAAATGATTTGGTTAACATCAATCAAAATCAATCACTATAATACATCATATTATTGGAATAAAGGATAAATACCACACAGCCATGTCAGTAGATGTAGAAATGCATTTGATCAAAGCCAATACCCTCTCATGATAAAATACTTAGCTAACTGGGAATAGAAGAGGACATCCTCAACCTGATAAAAAGTATGTACAAAAACTCACGACTAAAATCATACTTAAAGGTGAAAAAACTGAATGCTTTCCTCTAGGTTAAAGAACAAGATAAGGATGTCTTCTTTCACCACTGCTATTCAGCATCGTGCTGAAGGTTCTAGCAAGGGCAATTAGGAAAGGAAAAAAAAAAGTTCTCTAGATCGGAAAGGAAAAGATAAAGCTATCATTATTTGCAGATGATATGATTTATCTATCTATTTCACATCTTCATCTACTCCCCATCGATGGACACTTTGGTTGTTTCCAAGTCTTAGCTATTGTAATTAGTGCTTCAGTGAACATGGGGGCTGTACAGATATCTTTTTGAAAGAGTGCTTTTATTTCCTTCAGATGTGTATCTAGAAATGAAATTGCTGAATCATATGATAGCTCTATTTTTAAATAAAAAAATTAATGTTTATTTATTTTTGAGAGAAAGAGACAGAGTGTGAGTGTGAGAGGGGCAGAGAGAGAGAGGGAGACATAGAATCTGAAGCAGGCTCCAGGCTCTGAGCTGTCAGCACAGAGGCCAAGGTGGGGCTCAAATTCATGAGCGGTGAGATCATGACCTGAGCTGACCTCGAACACTCAAGCGGCTGAGCCACCCACGTACCCCTCTGTTTTTTAATTTTTGAGGAGCCTCCATACAATTTTCATTAGTGACTACACTAATTTACATTCACCAACAACACACAAGGGTTTTTTTTTTCCCTTCACATTCTTGTCAACACTTATTTCTTATCCTTTTGATGATAGCCATTATAAGTATGAGGTGATAGCTGACAGTTTTGCTATGCATTCCCCTGATGATCAGTTATGTTGAGGATCTTTTCATGTACCTATTAGCCATTTGTATGTCTTCTTTAGAAAAATGGCTATTCAGGTTCTTTGCCCAATTTTTTAATTGAGATGTTTATGTGTTTTGCTATTAAGTTGTATGAGTTCCTTATGTGTTTTGGATATCAACCCCTTATCAGATATATGATTTGCAAATATTTTCTCTCATTGAATAGATTGCTTTTTCATTTTGTTGTTGTTTATTTTGCTATGCAAAAGTTTTTTAATTTGATGTAGTCTCACTTGTAGAATTTTGCTTTTGTTGCTTGTATTTTGGTGTCATACTCAAAAACTCATTGCCAAGACCAATGTCAAGGAAGCTTTTCCTGTATTTTTATATTCTAGGAATTTTACAGTTTCTGATCTTATTTTAAATCACTTTAAATCTATTAGGATGGCTTTGAAGAAATTACCCAAGAGAAACAAAACATGGATCAACTCAAAAACTTGTACATAAGTATTCTTAGCAGTATTATTATAAGAGTTCACTCCCTCCATAGATGAATGCAAATGTCTGTCAACTAAAATGGATAAACAAAATGTAGCTTATCAATGCAATGGGATATTATTCAGTAATAAAGTAAATGAATAAGAGATACGTGTTGCAACATAGATGAATCTTGAAGACATTATGCTAATTAAAAGTAGCCTGTTTCTAAGAACCACATATGTATTACTGTGCTTATATTAAATGTCCAGAATAAACAAATTCATCATACAGAAAGTAGGTTTGTGGTTGTTAGAGGCTGAGTTTAGGGGAAGATGGGGAGTGACTGCTAATGAGGTGATGAAAACAGTCTAAAATTAGTGGTGATTATTGTACGACTCAGAAAATATACTAAAAATCACTTAATTGTACACTTTGAGACAGTAAATATAATATAATGTATATTTATATAATAAATAAAATGGGTATATAATCTATTACTGGTGATATTAACTTTGATCATTTGATTACACATTTCTCTACTGTAAGGTTACTATTTTTCCCCTTTGTACTTAATGAATATCTTTTGGGGATGTACTTCGGGATGGTGTAAATGTCCCACTTTTTTCCATCATGACCTCACCTATTTAGTTTTAGCTTGGAGAGATATACATGTATATATTTTTTCGGCAGCATAAGAAGTTAGACCAAATCATGTGTTTGTGCATGCCTGTGTGGTAGAGAGGGCTGGGGGTGTAGTTGTAAAGGCATAGGAAATTAAAAACTGAGTGTACAAACATAAATTTCCTTATTCTGATTAATTTAAGCCCTCCATAACTTGGATTTAATACGACTTTCACATCTGAGAAAATGAATTATAGTAACTTTGGACAGTGTTTTTAACACTGAAAAGATTTAAGCTGCATAATTGATATCATGGCATAAAAAAAATGAAGCTAATACATATTTAATTGAGTTCCATAAGTTTTCTTTTGTTAAACTCAATATCTATGCTTCTTAAATATCGTATGTTGTTTCTTAAGTATTCTACATATGCACACTGAGTGCTTAGCGAAGAGTATGTCATATATTCTTTAATCTGCCTTCACATGTATTTGTTGAAAGCTAAAACTTAATCACCTCAGAATTTACAGAAGTACATTAGTCTGCTCATCTGCTCAGATTTTAAAATACTTGTAACCAAGTATACAGCAAACCATTATACCAAATCTGGACCTTAATGCACCTCAAAGTTTCCATAGCACTCGAAACATGTGGGATTGACAGGGACCGGAAGCAGGACCATCTTCCTCATTCTTCTGATTTGCTCACCCACAAAGGACTCTACTCTCATGAGGACCCAATTTTTTAAGGATTTATAGGAAAAAGGATGTCCAGATGGTTTCCTGTAATCTGTGAAATAAGTAGGCTAAAATTATGCTGCATTGCACAGAAGTTTTGCTGTCTTTGAGGTGAGGTTCATCCAGCAGAATCACGTTTCACTCAGAGCTTAATTCAGAGAGAATAAAGCTCCTCCAAGCAATTCCTTAAAGTTTTTTTTTTCTTCAACTTGAGATCTCTATATACTTTAAATATCCATGACCTACCAAATGAAAATATCATTTTAAAGTGATCTGCCTACCAAGTAGATAATTGCTTAATGTTAAAACTCAGTATTTCTAGGTACACATTTTAATGCTTTCTGAGCCTGTTAAATTCTATCCCTAACAACCTTGCACCCAGATACAGCCATTTTTATGATAATGAAAATCCCACTTTATATTTATATGGGTCACCCTCTGAATTTTTATCTGTTTCTATATCTCCACTTGTATGTCTTTCACAGTCACTATGAAAGTAAGATTCATTATCCACATTTTACTTTATTTATCTCTATTTTAGAAATTTGGAAAGTGGGACTCAGTGAAGGTATTTCTAATGATGCTGAAAGAAAGAGAAATCCAGGTCTTGTGAATTTTATTCCTATACTTGTTCTCTTATACAATACTGTTTTTCCACCTCTTAATGAATGGGATAGTTTTGAACACCCAGGAATGTGTGTTGGGATATTTATTTTCAATGAAGTACTATGTCTGTCTTGTGAGCAGGTACAGTGTGTGGTCCCTTTTTAAGCCAACTCTGAACTCTCCAATCATGTAAACCAAAGTCCTTAGCCATGTTTACTAAAATAGTTACTACATTTTTCTGTGTGTCGTATTTTACACAAAAATGTGGTAATGGAGATGGCAAGACAGTCTTGTAAAGCAAGTGGTTTCTATGAACTATAAATCCAGATAAATGGCTGCTAGATAAATGGGGTTATAAATATATATCAGTGGTTAGAATTTGTGTATGATTGGTTAACATAAATAGGCTAAGCCTTGGTACCATTCTGTGGATTGCTCCATAATATTTAACAATTCATATTTAAAACCAATTAAAACCATCAACAAGTCCCTGATTGTCTCTACCCTTTGGACAGTCTAACATGTTTGAGGGAATATAGTTGCCCTGTTTCACTTTGCTGATCTTATAGACATATTTGCCTCTTTGATGTACAATTTATACTTTTTATTCAACTACCTCATGTTTTTGAGGTGATGGTAAAGCCTTACTATTTTTGTTGTGGACATTTAGAAAAACTCACTAATTCTTAGTAGCTGATGGCTCCCTGAACTTGAAAAACATAAAACCAATAGGCGTGCGCTTCAGTCTCAAACTCGGTGCTATTCAAAATGCTTGAAAGACATGCTGAACTCAACTCATTTTGTTTGGTTGAAAATAATTCTTATGGCTTTTTTTTTTTTTTTGGTGTGGTTTAATTAGAACTATACTTTCTTCCTGAAAGTGTGCAAAATATGTTGCCTTCAAAAATAAAAATGAAACAGTATTCTGGGTGTCTAAAATGGACGCTCCAAAGAGGGCAGGGCAATGGATATCTTAATCTCTTATTTATTCTCAGTGCCTGACATACAGGAAGTGTTCAGTTCTTATTTGCTAAATGAACAAATGTTCAAATGAACAAACTCTTCCTGATATTACACAGACCAAATTTGAGAATGGGGATTGAGAATTGAATCATTAAGTCGTTTTGATTAATTCTATTGGATCCCATGTAATTAGGCAAGTCTGAAGATTGTACTTGATTTTTCCATGTAATTATTTCTGAACTTCTGCTTACTGCCTACAGTGTACAAATGGCATGAGTTAATTTCTTTCTGTCACAGGATTTCTCAGGATGGTTCATAGCTGTACTAGTCATTTTTCTATAATATTTTCTAGAGTATCACATTATCTTTTGACAGACTGGTAATTAACCTACATCTTCATTAGATAGAGAAGAAGATATATGGGTTTTATGCATTCTTAATAATGAGATGATGTATTTCTAATCAAATTGGGATCTAATATGTTAGTGGTACGTATTATAGGGCTTACTAATTTCATTTACATTCATTTATCTAACAAACATTATTCACAGTTCTATGAACTTTATTATAGGGCAAATAGTGTTTACTTAAGTATTCTAGTGACCCTTTGAAACATGATAATTCCTTGATCTATTTGAAAATAAGGTTGAATTCAGATTGACTTAAGGGTGTCTGTGCTTGTTGTTAGCCTGTTAAGGGCAGGCATTTAGACTTCTTCAACATCTGTATGTGTAAGACAATAAGTAGGTTATTGATAAATAATTTTTATTCAATTGATAGATACCTCCTATCTGAGGTATTTAATAAATTGCATTAGAAAGAATGAGCTATGTTATGCTGAAGAAACAAACTCAATAGCTTAAATAATTGTGGTATAGATTATATTATCATTTCTGATTACTTGCTTTCCTTGCTGTCACAAGATCATACATGCCTGCTGGTTCCCATGCGACGTGCAGCATCTCCTCGAGGGATAATGTACACCCCAATCTTGTTGACATGAGATTAGGCCATTTGTCTTGCCTTTGCCAACTGCATGTGAATGAGCGTCATGTATACCACATTCAAAACAAACACCTTTGTAGCCATTGTGGGATTCTACTTCTACTCTGGTTCTTTTCTCCATAGCATTAGTTCAAGACAAGGGGGCTTTCGAGGTCTGCATCCTGGGATGGGGAATACACCTAATAATAGAAATTCAGAGGTGTGGCTGACTCATGGCCATGATGGAACATGAGAGAGAGAGAGAGATAAGCATTTGTTTTTTTGTTTGCTTGTTTGTTTTTATTTTTCAAATGTTTATTTAGTTTTGAGAGAGAGAGACAAAGACAGAGAGACAGAGTATGTGTGAGGGAGTGCAGAGAGAGAGAGAGAGAGACACAGAATCCAAAGCAGGCTCCAGGCTCTGAGCTGTCAACACAGATGCTCGAACTCACAAAGCCTGAGATCATACCTGAGAGGAAGCTGGACACTTAAGTGATTGAGCCACCCAGGTGTCGCAGAGATAAGCATTTGTTATTGTAAGCCACTATTATTTGGGGGTTGTTTGTTCCTACAGCTTTATCTAACAAAAGCTGACTAATACAAATAGCAGAGTTATTTGTCACTTATTCCACACATCCACCTACAATTCCATTCTACATGTTCCATGTGGTGTTGTTCATTGTCCTCCCTCAGGGACCCAGTCTGACAGACCTTTCACCATCAGAAACATTGCAACTGGTGCGGCAGAGGAGAAGCAACATGACAAATTATGGTTCAGCAGTTGAAGTCTTTCTCTTGGAAGGGACTTACAACAAATTTGTTCACATTTCAATGACTACAGCAAGTCACATGTGACTGTAGACCTTGAATTAAGCTAATTCATGGGGGTGAAAGGAAGACAATTAACAAAACTAGTGAATGGTAAACTGCTTACCACACAAACTAACAATCCCCAGTCTACGATCTCTTTCAGGACTGAGTGCATCAACTTCTGTTTGCAAAGAATTCAGGTCTGGCTTCGGAATATTCTCTCAGAAAAGACTTTGATACACAGAACTGACAGGACTAATACATAATACAACAAGATTGAGGTGACAAATGAAAACTAAATTACATTTATAATTTGAGTGATTCCATGACCTATAAATTGATATTTGAGGACAAAAGCTATGACAGTCCATTAGTTTGTAATACATTTTTGTGATGATGGAAATGTTATATTTCTGTGCTGCCCAATATGGTAGCCACTACCAACATGTGGCTGCTGAGCTTTTGAAATATGGCTAATACAAATGACGAACTGACCTCTATCTTTTAAAAACTTAAATTAGTTTAAATTTAAATAGCCACAGGTAGATTTTTGCATTAGACAAATCATGTTTAGAAGCAAATTGCATGTCTTTGGAGAAAACAGTTTTATCTGTTCTCGATTTATCTTAGAAAAGCAACTTATAGCTTTTCCCATTTTAGGTTTTCCTTTTTTATAGATGCAAGATTTCCCAAAGATCTGGGTCTGCCTGCCACAATCTTCAAAACAATCAGAAATATACTGACCTGGTTCCTTGCAAGTAATAATGGCCATTATGCCTTATTCTTGAGAAACATGCCTTAAGGAGCCCCACAGATTTCATTGTATGAGTCTCCTCAGGAATTTTTCTGTAATACGAAGTTAAAAGATAGAAAATGGGTGTCATTTATCGAGTAGGGATCATTTGCTTTGCTATCTCTCCCAAACTCTGGATATGAATATATAAGCATTACTTCACATGTTTGTGTTGGATGGCTAATAGGTATCTTAGATTTAATATATCTAAAGCCAAAATCTTTATTTGCCTTCCCAGATTTTACCTGTTCCTAGCAATACCCATCTCAAAAAATTTACTCATTTGCGAATAAAAAAATATTGGAGTCATTTCTAATTCCATTTTCTCTCTCATGACCATTACCCAGTGAATCAGTAAATCCCATTCCTCAAAATATTCATAGAATCCAAGTGCTCATCATTCCCTTTACTGCTATTTCCTAAGTTATAACACCATCACTTTCCTCTTGGACTGCTATGATGCTTGTTAACAGATCTCTTACTCCTAATGGTCTCCCTGTTTCCTTACTGTCTTCTTCTGAAGAAAGACAGAATTCTTTTCAAACATAAGACAAATCCCATGATTCCCCTAAACTAAACCATGTAAGGCCTATAAAGCCCCTATCACTTGGCTTCTGCCTACCTGTTTCATTTTAGCTAAAAAAGTCTCTGCTCTTCATTGAACACATCAGATAACTTCTTACCTCAGGCCCTTTGCACTTGCTGTGCCTTCTGCTCTGAATGCTTTTTCCCCCAGAGATCTGTAGGGCTTGCTTCTTTTCTTTATTCAAGATTCTGGCTCAAAAGTATTTCTTTAGAGAGGATTTCCCTGACCACATTGTCTAAAATTTTTCTATTCTCTGTCTTCTCACTTTGGTGTCCATTAATTTCTACCTGACTTTCTATTGTATATTATTTATTTAGATTGTTGTTTGTTTTAGTCAACTATCTTCTAACACTAGAATGCAAGCACTTTAATAAGGCCAGACACTTTGTCTTATGTATAACCGTACCTCACTTCCTAAAACAAGGCAGGGCATAGGATGGAGGCTAAATAAATACTTTTTGAATAAATGAATGAATTTCTGAAAAATTGTGCAAGCTTTAATTATACTCTTTGGTAAAAGGATTTTGAGATTTGACAGTAAGTTGCCTTAGATGGAGTCCATTAAGAAGTCATTGGTTACCTACTTATGTGGTAATTCCAAACACAATTAATTATGAATAGAAGACAAATTAATTTTATGTACAATGTATTAATTTTGAATCATACTTTACCAAAACTTTACACAAATGAACAGAAGGAGTTAGGCGTTTAGACTAAGTCAATTTCTAGTAGACTTTCAAACTGTTGTATTGTTTTACAAGTGGTTAAGTAGTTATGCAGTAATTCATATTTTTGGAAAAGTTACTTTTAAAAAGAATTTACCAATATAAGTTGATGTACAGTATATAATATGTGGGCAACTCACAAGAGAGTTTTCAATTACTTAAATTATTATGTGATTCTAGAAGGCCTCATAAGCTTTAGTCACTGCTTACTAAGGAAAACATTCAAAATATTCCACACTTTCATGAGTCTTTAGGGCACCTTGTTTCAGTAGGAAGAAGCCTTCAAGGACCCTCAAGATCTAGCAGACACTGCCAGTGTGAGTGTTCACCTGGCCTTTTAAAGTGATCCAAGACAGATGTCCTTAATGCCCTTGAATGAATTGGATTCCCCAACATCTTCTTGTTCCATTGACCTAGCTTCTCTTGTCTCATCTTGTTTTCCTATTTCTCATCCCTCACCCTTTTTTCTCGTCATGACTCTGAGGCTCACCACCACAGGTCCAAGATTGTTCCATTCAGGCTCCTTCCCCTTCATGCCTGTGAAACTCATCTAGAAATCCTACCTGTAGTCTCCCTCTGACTGCAACTGTCACATAGCTTCTTCGCTAAAACTGCCTTCATAATTCCTGAGTTCAGTTTTGTAATGCTCTATGTCACACTGTTGACAAGACAAATTCCCTGGGTCTCTCTATTTTAGTAGATCTGTTGTTTATTAAACATTCAAAAGGGGCTCCATTCTTACAAAATTGACGATGGTAAATGCTATTAATTGAAAAGGCTTACCTTACTTTAGTGCCCCAAAATTTGAGTGATTCTCATTTCTCAGACAAAACTGAGTCTCAAAGAAATGACTTAAATGATCTTCCCTAATTTTCCTACGGTAATATTTGATGAATTCGCATTCAAAAAGAGTTCTATATTATTGTAAATTTTCTTCTGTGTCTGCTGCATTGCTATTGTAAAGCATATATATTTAAGAAACAAATTCTAACATGCAATCGATGTTAAAAAGGAAAAAAAGAAAGGTTCCAAATACCTTAAAGTCTTGTATCAGAGAGCTAAAACTGGTACTAAAGCCTTAAAATTAAATTCTGCTTTTAATGTTCCAGGAAGGAGCCTTTGGCATTACATCATTATTCTTTCCAAATTTAACTAATTTAAAGGTGACATGAATAAAATATTCATTAAAACTACAGTAGCCATTTATCTATGACCTTTAACAAAGCTGCTATTAACTTTCAATTGACTCACAGTTGTAGATTGAACCTTACCTAATAAAGTATCCATTCTATTCTAAACCTTCCTGGTAGAGTTTTGATTTACATCCAAAAACTGTCTATAAATACTCCACCTTAGCCAGCTGCATGCCTCCTACTTCTTATTTCTTAAATCACTGTAATGCTTCAAGCCAATATTATTCCTAGTATTTCAGTAAAGAACATCTCTATTAAGTACATCTGAAGCTCTCTATTTTAATTACTGATTCCTTTAATCTAGATTTCCTTATAGGGAATAGCAATGCCAAATGGTTTTTAAAGGATTCAAAAATGTTCCCAGGTGAACTAATTATGTTTTTTTATTTCCATAACGATTGTAGTAGGACCTTCTGAGGAATATTTCTGATGGATCTATATCCCTTGCCTCTCCCCCCAAACTCATTCCTGATATCTTACACGCACAAAATACACGTTTATAGTTGCTGTAAGGTTAAATACTCATCATCTGTCTGAATCTAATCTGCCTAAATTTCTAAAGTCTAATTGATTTGAAATTATATTTTAGTGTATAATAATTAAACCTGCAGAAGAGCCAACAAATAAATGGTAGCAAAGTTAGAAATTTCAAATCCCTTTTGCTCTAGATATCTCCCACTTTCCACCCTCTCTACCCTACTTTGCTCTGTATCCAGAGATGGATCCGTATGGACTCCAAACAGTGGCTTCCTATGCCCTGTAACATCTGGTTGGGTTTGGTAAGTAAGGGCCTGGAAAGGGAGAAGGGGATTCATGTATTCAGAGTATTCTGGGTATTTATTTCTCTGTAGGGAAAACCCTCTTCTTACAGCGTTCTTAGGTTGATTGCCACCCTCCAGCTAAGATCAGCTTACTCTGTATGCTTCTCTTCTGGATCTGGTCATGGTTTCTTTGTTTCTTCATGTCTAGGAGTTACAGTCCTTTTACTGCTACTAATCACAGGTCATTGCACGCACTATCACTTCTGGTTCCCCTGGACCCAAATTAGGGCTTTTGTAAATAAACTATCCCTGATTTATTGTAATTTTTTAAAATTTAATGTTTATTTGTTTTTGAAGGGGGGGAGGGAGGGGGAGAGAGAGAGAGAGAGAGAGAGAGAGAGACAGACAGACAGACAGACAGACAGACAGACAGACATAGCACGAGCAGGGGAGGGCAGAGAGAGAGGGAGACTCAGAATCCCAAGCAGGCTCCAGGCTCTGAGCTGTTAGTACAGAGCCTGACACAGGGCTCAAACCCACCTGAGCTGAATGAAGTCTGATGTTTAACCAACTGAGCAACCCAGGAGTCCTTGATTTATTGTAATTTAAATGCACCATTTATTTCCTATTAGGATCTTGAGTGTTACATTTACTTTTGAAACCCAGAAAATATTTTTTTAACTGTATATAGTGTACTCTTCTGGAAGTCAGGAACCATGATTTGGTCTCTATGAAAAGTACTAAATTTGCTCCAGATTGAATAACATTGAGTAGTTTCGAAGTAATTCTTTGGTCAATTTTATACTTCCAAATTCATATTTTCTCATGTTACCATCATGCTTCAAGTCAGCCTTATTCCTCAAACTCACTTATATATTTCAGAAACAACACCTCTTTATTAAGTGCATGTAGAACTCTTGATTTTATTCAACATCTTTTAAAACTAGTCTTTATATTTTGGCATTCCTGAAAAAAATTAAATTAGGTGTTTTATTCACTTAATTTTATTTTTAAGGCTAATGTTATTTAATTTTTAATGAATTGCAAATATTCATTAGTTGTGATACAACACAAGGAATTAAACATAACATCGGAACTCTGATTGTATCCTGAGTTGTCAGGATGTGAATTTTCTGCTCATTCAAGTATTACTGTAAGTTCCTCAGTGGTTCTGTTTTTTTGTTTTGTTTTGTTTTCAAGTTTTTATTTAAATTTTAGTTAGTTAACATACAGTGTAATATTAGTTTCAGGCATAGAACTTAGTGATTTATCACTTATAACACCCAGTGCTCATCACAAAAAGTGAAGGGCTCTGTTGTTTTTTTTTTTTAATGTTTGTTTATTTTTTGAGAGAGAGAGAGAGACAGGACATGAGCAGGGGAGGGGTAGAGAGAAAGGGAGACAAAGAATCTGAAGCAGGCTCTAGTCTCTGAGCTGTCAGCACAGAGCTGAACATGGGGCTTGAACTCACAAACCACAAGATCATGACCTGAACCAAAGTCAGAAGCTTAACAGACTGAGCCACCCAGGTGCCCTGTGCTCTGTTTTTTTTTTTTTTTTTAATGTTTGTTATCTTTTATTTATTTATTTTTAATTTGATAGAGAGAGCAAGCAGAGAAGAGGGGCAGAGAGAGAGAGAAAGACTATTAATCAAGCTCATTGCCCCAACACAGGGCTTGATCCCACAACCCAAGAATCGTGACCTGAATGGAAATCAAGAGTTGAATGCTCAACCAACTGAGCCACCCAGGCACCCTATGAAGGGCTCTGTTTTTAAAGTAAGTGCCTGATGATAACTTTGGGGATTTAATCTTCAGACTGACTCATGCTTGTGGCACACAATGCTCCTCTTGAAAAGAGGTAGAGAAGTTTGATGAAATATGACAACCATCTACTTGGAAATGGTGAGGAGTGGTTCAGGTTAACATGCTGGAGAAAAGAGGAATCACAGGGAGAAATGTTGGAAGCCAGGAGAAACAATTAGCACAGTATTTCAGCCAGAAACAGACTCACACAAATATACCAATTGATTTGTGATAAATGGTCTATGGCTGAGGAGTAGGGAAAAGAATGATCTTCTCAATAGAAGGTGCCAGGTAAATGTGACAATTAGGTAAGAAAAAATTAACCTTGACCTGTACTTCCAACTATAAACAAGTATTTATTCTAATTGGACTGCCAGTCTAAATGTGAAAGATAAACCAATACAACTTCTATGACAAAACCTAGTAGAGCATCTTCATGACCCCAGGGTACAATGTTTTCTGAAATGGGATGCAAAAATACTAGCTGTGAAAAAAACAAAAACAAAAAACAAAACAAACAAAAAAAAAAACCTTGGAGTACATTAAAAATGAAGACCTTCTGCTTATTAAACAGTATCACTGATATAGTGAAAATGTACGTTATACAAATAGGATAAAGGACTGGTATTTAGACAAATTGACTTGAACAAATCAATAAAAAAAAAAATCACCTAATAGGAAAGTGGTTAAGTAGCATCTGGGTGGCTCAGTCACTTAAGCGTCTGACTCTTGATCTCAGCTCAGGTCTTGATCTCAAGCCTCTACTTAAAAAAAAATGATCAAAAGACTTCAATGGGCACTTTATAAAGAACTATATCTCTAAAAGCCAATAAATGTAGAAACAGTGACTTATTCTCATTGAGCATCAGGGGAGTGAAAATTTAAATGACAGAAATACCACTAGAGATACACCAAAATAGCATCCATATGAAAAGACTGAGAATACCAAATATTGGTTAGAATGTAGAGCAACTGGAATTTTCTTGCACTGCTTATTGTGTGTAAATATTACACTCCTGAGATCTGTTTGGCAGTGTATACCAAAGTTGTCATGTGTACACTTTGAGACAGGAATTCCACTGCTGTATATATGCCACAAGGAAATATGCATCCCTGTTCATTATAAGACATTTTAAAAAAGGTTCACAGAAGTATTATTAACACTAGACAAATACAGGAAGTGACCCAAATGTCAATCAGTAGTATAATAGATTAAACACATTTGGCGTGTTTTTACAGTGGATCATTATAAAGCAGTGAGAATGAAGGATATATTGCTATACAATAACATGTGTTGAGTGCTATAAGCTAGGACAGTGATTGCAGGAATAGTGACAGAGAAAGCATAAAATAGTAGATACTAGTAGTATTCTTTTTCTTCAATTTAAAGCTGGTTACAATGGGTGAATGGTTATTGAGCTGTATGTGTGATATACTTCAGCCAAAAGCTTTAACTAAAAAGAAAAATAAAGAGGTATCCCTTTTCCAGGAAAATACCAGCAATCTGACTGACTCTTCTGTTTAATAGGAAAAAAACAAAAACAAAAACAAAAACAAGGGTGCCGAGGTGGCTTAGCCCGTTGAGTGTCCAACTCTTGATTTCGGCTCAGGTCATGATCCCAGGGTAATGGAATCAAGCCCTGTGTCAGGCTCTGCATTGAGTGTGGAATCTGCTTAAGATTCTCTCTTTCTCTTCCCCTGTCCCTCTCCCTCACTCGTTCTCTCTCTCTCTCTCTGTCTCAAAAATAAAAACATTTAAAAAATGAAAAACAAAAACAAAACAAACAGTACATTACATTTTCTGAGTTACTAGTCATCACAGATAAGCTTGATGTATTTAGGAGGTATCAACAGCATCCAATACTTAACTACTACATTAAACAGAATCTTTTTTTTTTTAATTTTTTTTTCAACGTTTTTATTTATTTTTGGGACAGAGAGAGACAGAGCATGAACGGGGGAGGGGCAGAGAGAGAGGGAGACACAGAATCAGAAACAGGCTCCAGGCTCTGAGCCATCAGCCCAGAGCCCGACGCGGGGCTCGAACTCACAGACGGCGAGATTGTGACCTGGCTGAAGTCGGACGCTTAACCGACTGCGCCACCCAGGCGCCCCTAAACAGAATCTTTTAATCAAGTACCATTGATATTTGAGATAGTGGTGTTGAGAGGAAGAGTTTATTTAGTTCTTTGAAGTGGTTTCTCCAATCTCTATAGGCTTTGGAAATTTTTGAAAACAGTTAGTTTTCTATTTCTTCTACCCTTTTTCCATTTCTTTTTACCTGAAGGAGCAGCTCAGGAACAAGTACAGGAGTACCTTGGGGGCACCTGGGTGACTTCTGATTTTGGCTCAGGTCATGATCTCATGGTTCGTAAGATTGAGCTCTGTGTCTGGCTGTGTGCTGACAGTGTGGAGCCTGCTTGGGATTTTCTCTCTCCATCTCTCTGTCCCTCCCCTTCTCATTCTCTCTCTTTCTCTCTCTCTCTCTCCCCCTCTCTCTCTCTCAAAATAAATAAATAAACATTTAAAAAAGGGAACATGAGAGATTTGGAGGTAACTTCAGAAACTAGTCTCCTTCACCTTCCCGTCACCTCAAATCTCCTTCTTTTTTTTTTTTTTAATTTTTTTTTTCAACGTTTTTATTTATTTTTGGGACAGAGAGAGACAGAGCATGAACGGGGGAGGGGCAGAGAGAGAGGGAGACACAGAATCGGAAACAGGCTCCAGGCTCTGAGCCATCAGCCCAGAGCCCGACGCGGGGCTCGAACTCACGGACCACGAGATCGTGACCTGGCTGAAGTTGGACGCCCAACCGACTGCGCCACCCAGGCGCCCCTCAAATCTCCTTCTTATGAAAGTTTGTGTTTCCTTTGGGAGTTTTGGGACAAAGTATAGCATTGGTGTACTTTAAATTTCATTAGGAGTAAATATACATTTAAAATGGTTATTCTATGACCCAAAATTTAGAAGCAGGCTAAGTCCCACTAATAATCAGCAAATGGATTGTATCAATACCTTGAAAAGAGAAGTGTGAGCATTTCTCAACCATCCTTGGCCGTAGATTTCTTGGAGTCATGCCATGGCTACCAAAGGTCCGTTTATAGGCAGCTCTGCTTGAGTTCATATAATCTGCTCAAGAGGTCTTATTTATGAATAATTGGAAGATTGAGAAATTCTGATTCCATTCAGCTGGAGAATTTTCAGTAACAACTGCAAAACACTTTCCAAGGGCTTTTTATGCTTCCACTCTTTCTCTACCATAGTCTGCTTTCAATGCGGTAGCCAGAGAGATCTTTTACTGCTATGCATACAACTGTCCAACAATTTTCTATTCAATTATAATCTCAAAACTTCCATGCCTATAAAACCCAGTGTTCTAGGCAGTGGTATGTAGGCAAATATTTAATAACCAGATCTCTGGGGGAAGGGAATCTTGGATGTTTAGTTTTTACTGATTTCCATGTAAATGATCCCACCATGGCTGATTTTAAGATGCCCATGAATTCAAGAGTAAGCTCACAAAATTCCTGAAGTTTTTACATAAAGCTTATGTAACCTTATTTGAGCTGGTTTCAGCACACCACCAGATCTAGGCTACGTCTCTGACCTGCTTTCCTTCCATTTCTCCCTTGTTCACCGCACACCAGGCTTCTTGCTTCTGTCCTATTAACTCTGTAGTCCTTACCCAACTTTTTTGTCTTAAAATTTTTCACTCTTTGATGTTAGAATGTCAAGTTTGTGGAAGCAGGGATTATATCCCCCAAACCTACCAGACTCCTAAAAGGTGCTTAATCAATGCTTACTGAAGAACAGAATAAATGTTATATTCAGTAATATGCCTTTTCTACATTTCAAAAAGTAGTTATCATATTGAAAGACAAATAAATTATAATAATGATAAGAGCTATAAGGTGGGTGTGCATAGCCATGATTATCAAAGTCAAATTCCCAACCTGGGAAGATACTGGGTACAGAGAATGTGATGTCACTAAACTCAGTATGTCTATAGGTTCTCAGAATATGGCCTTACTGGAAATATTTACTGCTTCCAGATTAACCAGTAGGATATCACCACCATTTAACAGTGGGAAGAAACCTCTGGGGGAAAACTTTTCAAGCATATTAAGATTCTCAGAAGCAGAATTACAAAAAGGGATAGGCTTAAGGAATAATATCCGGAACTATGAGCCAACAATAGTCAGCAAGGAAGAGACACTGTGTCATGTGTCATTCTTTGTAGTCATGTGCCATTGGGAGAGACAATTCCAATACGATATTAATGAATAGAGGAGAGCAATTTTCCCCAAGTTTTTTTGCAGCATACCACCCACCTTATAATTCTAAAGAATGAACAGCTTGAAATATTTCCAGCTCCTCAGTGAGCCTAATTTGTTAAAAACTAATCAGAGGTATATGAATGAGGACAAGAGCTAATCAGCGGTTAATCAAAATAAAGGAGAAGAAGATATTTTGACTTTGTCCTGACGCCGGTTATTCTCTTACCCAGAAAATTCATAATGTTTTCATGCCATTGGTTTTGCTGTAAGTGTTTCAGCAATGCTAAAACATTGACAAGGAAAAAAGGCTGACCGCATAGCTGTGAGTTACCCATGTAAGTGTTTATCTGTGGTTAGAAGAATGTCCTTCAGCGATGTGTTTGTTCTAATACTATCAAAGTGTGTTTGATCAAGTCAGGGAGTAAAGCCCATGTGTTTCCTCTCAGAGGGCAATATTAGAGAAATAAAGAGGGAGAGAAATTTCATCCTTGTATGTTTAGAAACATTTACACTCTGACAAATTTATTTATGGAATATGAAGTTAACCCTTTAGAAATAATGTAATCTCTCTAAGGAAAACAGATAGTACCCATTTTTAGCTTCAGCTGTGTGGGAAATGTGCAAAAATCTTAGGACAAAAATCTTCTTTATCGGTCCATATTTTAGGATACAAGAGCCATTAAAAATTAGTTCCAGGGTGCCTGGGTGGCTCAGTAGGTTAAGCGTTGGACTTTGGCTCAGGTCACGATCTCACAGTTCGTGGGTTCGAACCCTGCATCGGGCTCTGTGCTGACAGCTCAGAGCCTGGAGCCTGCTTCGGATTCTGTGTCTCTCCATCTCTCTGCCCCTCCCCCGCTTGCGCTCTGTCTCAAAAATAAATAAAATTTTAAAAAAATTAAAAAAAAATTAGTTCCAGAAACCGGCAAAAACAATGCAAAATGGATAATACTTAGGGAAAACATCCTCAGAGCAAGCTTGTTTGCACATGCAGGTGGACATGTGATCCAACACCACCTCCATACACATCTCCCAATGAGATATCCAGGCTAGATATAAGGATTATATGTTCTTCACCAGATCCTCAATGCTGAGCTTTCAAAATGAGGAACATATGCTTATGTGCAAAATGGGAGGTTCTTACTACATCCCCAAACATTTACAAAAAGCTAACATGGAGAAATTGATGTAATCTGAGCAAATATATTCTCATTCTTAGGAGCTCTCTGCTTCCAATTTTCCTGCCTTCTGTTGAAGTCCCTGGGAGGAAATAAGAAATGGATAAAGTGCTAGTATTTATACCATCCTACCACTAAAAAAGGGGGACAACATCATATATGTCCTCAGGCCTATTGAGAATTAGTATTTTCCACCCTTCTTTCTTCTGCTGCTCTTAGTCTCTGTTTTTCTATAATCTAAAGTAGTGTCCTGCAAATAGTGTGCACAAAATGAGTGTCTCTCCATCGTCTCTGGGTACTGTTCATTACAACCACGAGAGTCGGGGGTAGCTTCTAAGTTGTGAACAATTTGGAAATAGATCTCTGCACTCCCAGGAATGTATTGAATTTTATAATTTCTGTGTTACAGTCTCATACGCAGTTTCTTGTGGCAGACACCTGGGTTTTAATATCATGTGGGCTTGGCTATGTCCAAGGTGATTAAAATCCTGGAAAGAGGTCCACATCCTGTCTGATTTCTATCTCCTATTGAACAAGCAGTTTAGGAGTGAATTACATAGGTAGAAAGATGTTCCATGGCCCAGAAGTATTCCCATCTATCACTCTTCTGATTACCCACACATTCTCCTCTTCCCCAAGAAGCCTGTTTTCTAGAAGCCCCAGTACTGAGCTGGTTGGAAGCACTAGGACCACACTGATCAATACTGCTTTATGGCTTCTCCAGTAGTTCCTGAGGGACATTTCTTAGTCCTCCCTCACTCCCTAGAAAGGGAAAACACGTCTTACCTGTTTCCTATCGTTTATTTTTCCAGCCTGCTTGACTTCAGAATCACTTACTTTCCTTTGCCTCTTTGATTCCCTTGGTGGATAATTTCTAAAGCAAATGGCCCCCAGAAGAATGCATTCCCTTTTTAGCCTGTCTGATCTGAGTCTGAATCAATAGTCTGCTCACCTATTTGTTATGTTAGCCTCTCAGCTTAGCCCAGGTAGTAGCCACATGGCTTCCATGATATTATACTGTGTCTCATTTACTAGTAAACCATATTTTCCTCATCTCAGTCTCCTTTGTGACCTCTTCAGAGTCTCTGTTTTCTCTCAAGGAGACATGAAACTGTCATTTATATAAAACAAAAGCAATACATATGTCTTAACCTTAATGACCACTTCCTGGCTCAAATGATCAGTTTTGTCCGCTTTCTAGATT
Organism: Herpailurus yagouaroundi; assembly: GCF_014898765.1. Lineage (NCBI taxonomy): Eukaryota > Metazoa > Chordata > Mammalia > Carnivora > Felidae > Herpailurus > Herpailurus yagouaroundi. The sequence continues at coordinate 3,804,580 of NW_024412441.1, forward strand.
GGCTTTGATGACTCCTAATTCCCAACTTAAAAAGGGAGGGCCAGAGTGTTCTAAAGTACTTTAAATGTATCCCTATAGACAATATTTTTAATGTTAAAAGAGTGAAATACTATTCAAATATAATAGTGCTGGTAATGTTATAATAAAACAGATACATTTATACTCTGCTGATGACAGTGGAAATTTGTATACATTATCTCAAAGAGATTTGCGATGTATACCATAACTTGTAAACATTTAATTTTTCAATGCAAGAGTAGGCATTCATCTATGCTAATGAGATAATTAGACTTGTTTGCCTAATTTATATAAAAATACTATTGACAGTTTTGTTTAAAATCTCAAAAAACTGGGAACAAAGAGAAAGAGTAGGATATAAAAGCTAGAATACTTTAGTGTAATAATATTATAGAGCCAATAAAATGTGTTTTCAAAATGTTATTGGCTTCGGAGATATATCTTATAAACAGTATCAAGTATGAATCAATATAAATGAATGACCTGTATTCAGCTAAGGCCATTTTATCCCTCAAAGGTCCAGTTGAACTTGACCTAAGCCTTGTGTCCATGACTCAGTGAGTTCAGAGGCCTTCTGCTTGCTTGCTGTGAAATTTTACACCTTACTTTACCGTGCTGTCTTCAACTACATTCCCCTTTTGTCTTGAACTATCTATACTTAGATTGCATTGCCTTCATTGGTCTCCACAAAATACTTATTCAGAGCAAATATTTGTGTTTTCTGAATCTGTGTTGAGGACTTAGGTGGGCAGGGAGTGCTGGCGAGGAGTAATTATAAGGAGGGTTACATATTGTAACATGATGTTCTGCCTTCTCCTGGCTCCACCTTCACTTTTCCTTCTTCTTTTCATTTATCCCACAAATCATCTAAAAAAAAAAACAAAAACAAAAAACAAAACAAAAAAAGCAAAAGGAAAGAAAACCCTTCCTTAATACCATGCAGTGTTAAAACAGCCAGACCTCAGCCTTTTTACCCCAATTAGGTACAAGAAGGGCTTTCTTCTCAATAGTCTGTTCCTGCAAACTTTTCTAAACACTTTTATCCACTGAATTATGAATAGATTGATCCCTAATAATTACTAATGTATTGATTTATCCTAAACAATAGATACATTTGTTGCTACTTAATTCTCTAGCTGTCTACTCCTCCTTTCTGAGACCACTTGTACCCTCACTAGTAGCACATTTGTGGTTAATGTAACCTGCTGGGCAAATGCTCTTTTCCTTTTCTGCTGTTTCATTTGTACTCACTCTGTCTAGAAGGATGATGTCCATATAAAACAAGACTGTTCTGGCATTAAGGGTATAGAGGTTGCTGTAAACCCACATTAGAGTCACCCAAATGTTTTAAAATTCCATTTGAAGGAAGGAAATAAGTTTTATATACATAAACCAAAGACTGTGAGGAAACACATCAAGATAGTAATAGCGGCTTTTGCTGATCAATAAAATCATTAGTAATTTTTATGTTTTATTTCTTACAGATTTCAAATATGTATACTTCCACACTTTCAATTAAAGATAATAAAACTGTTAACTATATACAATGAAGGATATTTTACCATAGGATTACACACACAGTGTTAGGCCATTGATAGATTAATATTCTAATGGTTATTTAGAGTAATTGTGTCTTCTGTTTTAAATTCAGAAGTATGTTTACTCAGAAATAAGTATTTATTCTCTTGAAACCTAAGAACTTCCAATAAACAGAAAGAATGAAAAACTTAAGCTTCAAACCTTGGCATGTTTCAAGATAGAATGCAAATAGCAAAGTAAGTTCCAAGGTAATTTTCACATTCTCAAGTAAATGTATTATTTTCTTGATCTTTTCGTTATGAAATCTTTCTGTAGCTGAATATCTTATGGAATTATGCTAAGCTTTCAGCTGCTTTGCTCTGGTGGCATAATGTTTGCAAGTCTTTTCTAAGCCAAACCACCTATATTATGCTGTATCACTACACATTAGGTGTCATTAAATATCTATTTCATTTATCACAGATTTCGACATGTCTGCCGTAAATCGAAGACCTGGTTTAAAATTGCTCAATATGGGGCTGTCACTTAGTATTAGACCAGGGAAAAGGCGATATGCTGGCATTATAAGACCTTAAAAAACAATTTTCATCTGTTGTTAAGAAAACAAAAATTGGCTTTCATGTTGTGAATTTTAATGAAAAAAAAAAAAAAAAGAAATTATCTGGACCTTGTTTTGAAAAGGCATTTATGGAACTAGGGAGTTCATTCCTACTTTTTCCTACATGCTGTCATTTGTCAACTCTCAGTATCAATCTAAAAAGAATTTTGTAAGGGATATAAATGGTAAATAAACCCAGTATGAATACCCAAGTATAACTTCTTACACAGGATATTTGCAGGAAGTAAGGAGGTTGTATGATAAAAGAATATAGTCAGATGCATCTTGTTTAAATTGTACATGTTAAATTCTATATGCCCTTGTTCCATGACAATGGTCATAAGTGTTTAAAAAGGTTTGTGTAAATTTTTCTGCATGTATTTCAGCTGTCAGGTTGATAACTAGAGGAATGTTATTAATACCTGAGCTGTAGGGGCGCCTGGGTGGCTCAGTTGGTTAAGCATCCAGCTTCGGCTCAGGTCATGATCTCACAGTTTGTGAGTTCCAGCCCTGCATGGTGCTATGTGCTGACAGCTCAGAGCCTGGAGCCTGCTTCAGATTCTGTGTCTCCCTCTCTCTGCCCCTTCCCTGCTCGCACTCTGTCTCTCTCTCAAAAATAAACACTAAAAAAATTTTTTTAATAACTCAATTATAATTATTAAATTAACCTTTAAAAATTTTTAATGTTTATTTTTGAGAGAGGGAGGGAGAGAGAGAGAGACAGTGTGAGCGGGGAAGGGACAGAGAGAGAGGGAGACACAGAATTCGAAGCAGAATCGAGAGACTCTGAGCTGTCAGCACAGAGCCTGAGGCAGGGCTCTAACCCGGGAGTAGGGAGATCATGACCTGAACCGAAGTCACATGCTTAACTGACTGAGCCACCCAGGCGCCCCTAAATTAATCTTTTTAAGGTGTGGGAGGTAAACCATCACCACATAATTGTCTGAAAGCTGAACTGGCATCTCTAGTATTAGCATAAATCACCAGCAGTCAATATGTATTTGAATTATCAACAATAACAACAAACAATAAATATTTATTGTATATACACTTTGTGCTTGGGGCAGTGCTAAAGATCAGGAGGGACATGTGATGTGTAAACTGTGATTCGAGATGTTGTGGAAATTCCCACAAGTCATGTGATACAATTTGATTCAAGGCAGCCCAAAAGAAGGCAGCTGAGGGATTCTATAGTTCGGTTCAAAATACCCCATGAGCAATTGTTAGCAAATCAAGTCGTAGTACAAATTGTTTTGTGTAACTTTTGCTTCTCATTCTTTCTCACACAAAAATCCAAAAGTTAAACTTGTACTGTTGGTTCTTTCTGCCCCCCCCCCGCGTTAACTTTGCAGCAGTGACAATTTATGGATTCAATAATTTCTCACATTCTACTTGAGAAATGTTTCTTTATCCAAAGGTTAACTCCTTCAGGAGTACAAACCTCTAAATTTTCTCTGTTGCTGTATTAGTCGGTACAACTAGATTCACTGAACTCATAAATCTATCAATTTTCTAGTCTATAACAGTGTAATCCCTGAAATCTCATAGATATAAATGGAATTGCTAATTTTCAATAAATCTACAGAAACAGGTAATAGTGTCATGGGCCCCCAGTTCCAATCATTTTAGCTGTAATAAATGATACCACAGGGACTCACTTTGGTTCATAAAATTTACTGATCGGGATACAGATTTTAACCCCCAAACTGTTTTGTAAGTTTTCCCTTTTTGCCACTTTAAAGTATGAAATCTAAGAATGATTTCTCATTGAAAACTGATTGTAGATGGAAAAGGAAAACATAATTTAGGAATTTTTCCAAGTTAGTACTTGCTTTTGAAAGGAGACAACACTTCAGTAATATTTAAGTTATTTTGAACATGTACATTAGTACAAATATTGGTTACTTGATATTTAAGCATTCTAAAAGAAATGAAATTACCATTTACATTCTCATGTTTTACAAAAAAGTAGTTTACAAAAGAAATGTACATTGCTAATGAATGATAAACATAGATTTTTGAAACAAATTCTCTAAATACATAATTAAGGATTTGAGTTTACTGAAATAATTACAAAATATTTTTCTATTGTTCTTTAAAAACAGAGTAATATACTTTCATTTGACATTTTTATTCTCGTTTCATTGAGTTTTATCAATATGTTTAAAATACTTACCACTTGTCTATAACTATCATTCATCCATATATTAAGATGAATTAAAGATACTGCTTCAGATGTATCTCAAAGGATTTTTTTTCCAACTCTGCAGTTGAATATAGAATGACCTCTGAAAAAAATATGACTCTAATCACCTTTTAAAGAAACTTAAGGAATTGGTAAAAAATGAAATTATCAAGAGTACTATAAATGTAACATTTCAATAAAATAATTTTGAAAGGTATGAGTTGAAATTCATTCTGAATGAATGCTTACCCTGTAGTATTGAAATCTTTAAAGGCCTTGAGTTTTACAGAATGAACTTTGGGATTTCCTGGGCTAAGCTCAAAGTGGATATGTGACAGAAAGGATGGATTAGCTGTGTTCTTTGCTATATTTGTATAATCAAAGCCAGAATGTATAGTGTAGTTGAAATGTTAAATCAGTATTCCTTCATTTATCTACTCTCACCAGACATGCACACACAAATCAGGTACTGGTCAGCAAAACACAGATCTGATAACATTCCAATTCTGTTTCCTTTGTGAATAGCTTATGGTAATATTCAGAATGCTTCTCTATTTCTATAATGTACATTCTCCTCCTTTCTATGTGGCTGAGTTGGTAATAGATGCTAAATAAGCCATAGAAAAGAAGTTCAGTATACAGTTACTTGGAAATAAGTCTTACGTGACTGGTTGTAGTATAAATAAACAGTATCGAAGAAAGCTCTGTGACAGTTGGGATTCACAAAGAGAAATCCTTAAAAAAGTAAACATTTATTATAAAAAAAAAAGTTTCTAGTAATCTTGACAAGAAGATTGGTTTTACTGGTCAGGTCAGTACCCTTATGAAAATTAAATGCTCTGTTATACAACAGAATCTATGCCTAAACTACAAGATGGATCACAACATGTTGAGAAATACGTGAATATACTCTTATACTCTCCATAAATATTTATTAACGGCACACATGATTTTGAGAAATATATTCTGAACAGCAACTCATATATGTCATATTCGAGACATTGAAGAGAGGTGTATGCCTTCCTCTGATTAACTCACTGCAAACAAGATTGAAATTTCTAGGGTCAAAATCATTACTACCGTCTCCGACTTTGCCACTAATGACTGGGCAATAGCTATTAGAATTTGGCAGACTAAGTATTATCATATTGACCTTTGGAGAAATAAAATATTATTCACTAGCTCTGGTACTGACACTATATTTGGATACAGGAATGTCTTTTTCACTTAGCAGGGCCATATGTGTGAATATCGCTGCCTGAACCTTTCACGTGTATGAATTATTCATTCGTTTATTGTAATCCAGGCATTTATCTATTTATGTCTTCCCATAACCTTATTCCACAAGACATCTGAACAGCATATAGGCAATATGGCTTGAATCCTGTCCTGGAACTTGGCAACATGATTCCACTATGGCCTGCTTTTAAAAGGTCCTGCCAGACAATGCGATGGAAAGGTGAGGGCTTTCAGCCATGCAGATGTTTTGTTGCAGTGATGCCAAATGTCCACTAGGAAGCTAAAACAGCTGGATGCTTGAATTAGAATTTTCCCTTTTCAGCAGATTTTTGTTGTTTGGACAGACATTGTGCCAATGAAAAGCCTTTGCCTTTTTGTTTAATGTCCTGGAATATATGAATGCAGATATGTGAACCCAAATTGACAGGCATCTGATTTAAATCGGTGTTCCTGGCCTGACCCCTTTTTAAAATTATAAAACTCTTCCTCTCAAATCATAGAAAATGTATTCAATTGGATGGACCAACATAAAAAGAATCTATTCTAAAAGACCTAATTCTCAGGACTTAATTTTCAGGTTTCTCTTTTCCAGACAGGTTATTTTCTTTGAATTATCATTTTAATTCATGGATTAGTGACAAAAAGAATGTAGTATATGAAAAGATGGCCTAGTAATTATAGGCCTCCCTACAGACTGAGACAGTGTATCACATTGTACACATAAAAACATGAAAATGGTTGAGATATTATTATTTTATATTGAGAAACAATTTAATTATTTAGAATGTGGTTTTATTTTTTCACATGCAGCCAATCATGTTCTATTATTAAAAACAGTTGCCATGGTTTCCAGTTTGGAAAATTATATTTATGGTATAATGGCAACATCGTGGAGGTTTTGCTTTCACATTAAAAAGAAAAAAAAAGGATTGAATAAAATTAGTTTCCCAATAAATTAAATTGTGCCACACAAATGTATTTATAATTAGAACTTATTAGAAATATCCTGTATCAATCCAGTTTGCATTTTGAAAATTCTCAAGTTAGACAAATGTCAGCCCCTTTTTCTTCTTTTCTCTTTTTTTTTTCTTCTTCTTTTCTCAAATTAGGTTGGCTTCATTTTTCACATTTAAATGTTTAGGGATAATCTGAAAACATTCCAGGTAGGATTGCAATATAAGATCTGCAGGGACAGGGGAGGCTTGGCTATGCCTCTGCCTAAAATAAAAGGAGGGAAGTATGCAAGAGAGAGTGTACTCTAGAAAGCAATACCTGATTAATAAGTTGGGGTATTTTAATTTCCTTCAGCGTTTGCTGTCTGTGCCCACCAGGCTTTGTTGCTTTCGTACACACCTTCTTTTTGCCCCCCTTTGCCCAGCAAATTTATAATAATGGTATATATACCATTTTATTCTACTTAAATTACTACCTAGTTCACATTTGATCCTCAGAACAATCCTACAAGGTGCATTTTATGTACCTATTTCAGAGTCTAGGAAAGGACTCCTGAGATAAGCTTCAGCAGCTCGCCCTGGTCAGGGCTGCTGGTGGAACACCGGGACTGCATCTCAGTACTGCACATTCCCCTTCCAGCGTAGGGTCCACTTGGCCATACGCTTTTTTCTGGGATAGCCTATCGTTCAGCAATACTCTGCTTAAGTTGTATGGACAACTAGTTTAAACATGACTTTGACCTTTGGTTGAACCACTTTTTGAGTCTTCTGTTCTTTTCTTCCTATTTTAAGATCATGTGCTTTCTACATCAGGAAACTCCTATCGCTTAGGAGTGACCGTGGCCGACACTGAGGACAGGCCCCAGGAATGAGTGACAGTGCCAACAAGGACCCAGACACCTAGCCCGAAAAGAAACAAAGAAGGCTGTCAATTTCTTATTTGTACTAATTTTCTAAAGACAGAGTTGTTAGCAACGAAAGCTAGACAACAGGATTGAGTTTTTGAAATAGGCAGCTGAACTACAGAGCAAACCGTCACACCCTTTCTCGCTTGCGTTTCACCATGGTTCCAGAAGGCAGGCAGGAAGTAACCTTTCTGGAGTGCTTACTACATAACAGGTTCTATGCCAAGTGTTTAACTATGTATTAACTGATTCAATCTACAGAAAAATATATAAAATTGACATTATCATCCCCACTTCACTGATAAGAGACCAAGAGACTCAGAGAGGTTCATGTTGTTTTTGGAAATTAATAACAGATAAGACTGTATTAGCATTGACTGTGTATCTGTACCATGCTCATAGGGACTAACTCATTTACTCTTTATCACAACTTTAAAAAGGAAGTAGTATTAATTTCTCCATTTCCAAATTTAAAAAATCCAAAGTTTAGAGTTGTTAAGTGTCTTGCCCAAGCTCAGAAAGAAGAAACCGATTTTGTTGTTTCAACCGTATTGTCTTTTACTGAAAATGTAAAAAAAATAAATAGGTAGGACAGGAGCAGGCACAGGGGACATCAGGGGAGGAGCAATTAGCTGCTGGGTGGAACCACTGGTCCTAGAGAATGGCATGTCTGCTGCCCCCATGGCATCTTCTCTTTCTAGTGATACAGCTAGCACTGGGCACCTTGATTCCATATGATGCCTCACCAGGCACAAAACGACTTCACTTGATGAAGTGCCCCTGTGTTCACTCTAAGGCTTGTGGTAAATTCTGGAAGAAATTTCCCAGCCTGAGGTACTATCTCTTAGTAATATCCATAGGTTCCTCTAATGTTTTCTTAGTACCACAAATAAAGACAGAGTGAAAAACTCAGATCAGGTGATGAACTATTTAAAAAATACATTTTATTTTTTTTTCAATATGAAGTTTATTGTCAAATTGGTTTCCATACAACACCCAGTCAGTGCTCATCCCAAAAGGTGCCCTCCTCAATACCCATCACCCACCCTCCCCTCCCTCCCACCCCCCATCAACCCTCAGTTTGTTCTCAGTTTTTAAGAGTCTCTTATGCTTTGGCTTTCTCCCACTCTAAAAAAGAAATACATTTTAGAAGAATAGTTGCTGGAAAAAGACATAACACTTTTTGAATTTTCTATAATTTTGAATTATTTTTGGAAATTTTAGTGACTCATAAATGACAAATATACCCAGATTTACCCTGCACTTCAATGTTTAAAAAAATAATCAAGAGTAAATTGGAAATACCACCAGATTTCTCCTTCAAGGTCAAATACATATATTTAAACACATAAAATATTAGATATATATAATTTATGTATATATAATTTAAAATATATAAATATTTCCTATCATATGCGTATCCTGATTGGCAAGAAAGCTATGGGTTTTTACAGATGTTAAAAGTATAATATTTGAAATGCAAATATATTATTTTGCCATGAATAAAAGGACAACCTAGACAACTATTCCCTGAGTCACTGAATGAACTTACATTAAAATATTAAAACATGAAAGACACACAAGAAAAATAAAATACATATAAGAAAAACTCATTAATCCAGGAGCATTTTGAAAAATTCATTTCAACACCGAATGAGAGAAATAATACCAATAATACCGAATGAGAGAAATAATACCTATATTAGTACTTCTCCATAGAAGTATGTTTTCTAGCTATACCAACCCTATTTGCATAGCAAGGTCAAGAGAGCAAAATACAATTAGAGCCTGAAATCTGTGTGGTTAAATGGAATAAAAAAGATTAAAACAGTTCTAAGTTTTCAGTGATGTGTTTTAATGTGAGCACCAAAAACCGTAAGGATGCAATTGAATTCAACCATGGAATACAAAAACGTCTGTCACATTTATGGATCCTCAATTTAACAAAATATGAAAGTGTTTTCCCCGCAGTGATTGTGTGTCTTGAGTATCCTCTGGGTTAACTTTTTTGCGGTATTTCAACTTGCTTTGGCTTATCTCAGAAGGTAATCATTCATAGCTCAGGTGTATTGGGTCCCATGTCAGAAGCCACGTGCTGTCTCAAGAGGTGGGTGTGAAATATGGTCTTGCAGGGTGATCCCGCAATTAAGGTTTCTTCTCATTTAAAAACATTGCTGATACCAATCTTCTGAATGGCAAAGTGATATGATTGATAGAATGCTTGGAAACATGTTCTGTGCCCATTTCCAAAGTTTACCTTTTACATACACCTTAATGGGTTTGGGATGTGAATTTTCATCAAATGCATAATTTTGCATTTCAGGGCAAAAAAGGTCAAAGAGTTTGGTAACCAAAAGGAAACCCCAAAATCTCAGAAAACAATTTAAATCCCTTGCATCACATGTGGTTTGAATTTTAGGATGAAGTTTGATATTAAAAATATAATTTTACTGCCTCTCTCTTATCGTTCAGGAGGAGATTACTTAAGCAGTGGTATTGGGAGAAAAGTTTTTAAGCAAATGCACAAGAGCGCTTCAGCCCTGAAATAAAGATACAGCTATTCAGAATCGTCAAAGGAAAATGCTCTTTTCAATCTTTCACCTTCACTGTATGCTGTTTGTACATTTGAAAATACTTTACACATTGAGTTTCACTTCTTCAACAGTTGTTATAGCTCCTTGATCCTTTTCTCAGCATGGAAACTGACTCAATCTCAAAGATAATATCTTTCAGATGGAAATATTTCTCTCACTGATATCAAATAAATTTCCAATGTGAAATTGACACCCCAAGTTTTATTTAAAGAAGGAGGAAACTGCACTAGCATTTCCAAAAAGAATTGGCACAGGTATGTGGCTTTATAAAAAGAGGAAAGTCAATGAATGAGAAGTCTCCTTTGGTTCATCAGCAAGCGAGGCATTATTTTCATTGGAGCAAGCATGTTAAAGATTGGGAAGAAGAAAATATGCCTTTGTAAACTATGAATTTTAGCTGCTATTTTTTTTTCTGCAAGCCCCCTGTAGGGAAAGAGTAACCTCAAAGCTCTCTGGAGAGATGAGGTATGAACAAATTGTGCATTGAGATAAATTTGAATAAAGAACATTTACAAAAATAAAGTGGATTGAACACCTTAAAAAATCTCAATGTAATGCTTAATGGTACATTCGAGGAAAAGACAGCTTGCAAATGTGGCATGAAATAAACAGATCATCACTTAGAAACATAACATTCACTAACCCTAGAGACACAATTGAAGTTCATCCCAAGTACAGGGCCTGGGAGTTTGGCCAAGAAAATTATCTCATGGGGTCTAGGGCTTGATTTGTATTTCACATAATATGAAGTGGCATTCATTACCTTGTAATCGATATGCAGATAAGAAGAAATTATTTATGGCACAATTAACTGGGAAGGAACGAGTACCATATATGTACATATGGGAAAACTGAGGGTTTTTGACAGGACCATAAACCATAAAGAGACTTTGACAGTGATCAGACCTCTGAGATAAGCTGCTGCCTTGGAAATTCATCCAGCTTTATGCACTCTAATATATTTGTAATCATCTTTTAGTGTCATGCTTCAAGTGTAAACTAGATGTTTAGGAAATTTCCCTCCCCTACAAAAATAGCTAAAGTTGTTTTGATTTTTTGAAATGCTACAAAAGTGTTTCCAAAATTGTCTCCTTAGAATATAAGTTCCATGAGATGTTAATAATCAATTTGGGAGATACTGGGCTGAAAAAGGAAATAAGATTCCTCGAAGTCTTTAATATTCTAATATATATTGTGCCTCTCCAAGAAGAGGATAAATTATAATAGTATTTAGTATTTCTTATTTAATTATTGAATTACAAAACCGTCTTCTTTGGCATGTCTCTTTGAAAAAAAGAGAGAGAGAGAGAAAGAAAGAAAAGAAAGGAAGGAAGGAAGGAAGGAAGGAAGGAAGGAAGGAAGGAAGGAAGGAAGGAAGGAAAAGAAAGAAAGAAAGAAAGAAAGAAAGAAAGAAAGAAAGAAAGAAAGAAAGAAAGAAAGAAAGAGAAAGAAAGAAAGAAAGGAAAGAAAGTCTATTTTCAGAATTTCACTGATAAGCACTGCAATGTGTCTGCCTTCTGCATCAGACTCAAGGCCTTTATTTCATCTTGCTTAGCAAGAAGGAGGATTCTCCATCCTTGGCCAGAGTGCTTTCAAGCATGGGACACCTATTTGGTAGGGTAGCCTGTTTGACGAGTTTCTTCCCCATTGCATCGTTGATACCATCACTGCCTTACCCTGCAGATCTCACTAAGCCCAGTTACCCAATAAGCATCAGACCACCAACGTCTACTCGGGACTTCCAGGTCTCCCAGGTCTGGTTTTGACCACATAACTGATAACTGGAAATTCAGAGCCTTATGTTCTGAGGCATGAACTGGAATGATAAATAGCTCATAGAAATACTTCTAGCATGAAGGATTACTCTAAAAGACTGTTGACAACATCTCATTAACTCTTGACATGCTCCTTTTAAGTGTGCCTTTACCCATGTAGATTTCCCCACATTAGAAGGCCAATCCTTTCTGCTTTTGTTTTCCAAACACCTTTTTTTTCATCTTTAATAGCAGTAATAGAAATGCCTGAAAGCTATGAAGTGTTTATTATATATTAGTAATTATGCAAAACACTTTAAAGAAGTATCTTTTTAAAATTAATTTCTAAAAGTATATTGAAACTTTATTTTGGGATCTTTAAAAAAATTTAGGAGCACAACCACCAGTGTATCCATTACCCTGAATTTATGGATATTAAAAATGACATCTGTTTTCTTTCATTTTTTAAATAAAAGAAATAAAATACTCTAGCTAAATATGAAGTCTTTTTTTATCCACCTTCTCACATCTTTTTCACCTCCCCCATTCCTAGAGGCAAAGACGATCATGAATTTATTGTATCTCCTTACATTTATTTTTATAGATTCTTATGCATGAATATGATTTCAGGAAAAATATATGGTATTATTTCATGTGATTTCCATAAAAACCCATACAAATCATACCATATTGTACATACATCATTTTGACACTAGCTGTTTTCTCTCACTGTTGTTTATAACCTCCTATTCATATCAACATACTTCAGTGGTTCTTAACCTCTGTTGTGCCATAGGCCCTTTTGGTAGCCTGTTGAAGCTAACAGACTCCTTTTTGGAGGGAATTAAACATTTTTCCTTAATAAAATACACAGAATTAAGGAGAATTCAATAATATTAAAGCATAACCAGCAAAATATTAAAAAACAAATAGTAATGGAAGTAACACATGTCTTTCTTTATTAATGCATTAAATAACAAGACCTAGTAGATAATCTATACTACTCTTATCTGGAGAAAGTGATGAGTATAAACAATATTTCTAGGTGGTTGCAACAACTATAATGTTGCATAAAAAATCCATAAACTCTAATCTTGATGGTCTCAGGTATAACTCATGCCACTCTGGTTTGTAGCCTACATTTATTGTAGAAGAAAATGCTGAGATTTCAGTTAGAGTTTAGTGATAATGAAAATGTAATTTATTTCCATTCAAGCTCTTAAGAGTCCAGAATTATTTATATATTCTTGATTCTAATTTTTTGTCACTTCTATTAATTGGCCATTCTGTTTGATTTTTTAACTGTTTATGGAGTCTTAAGATCAAGAAGTTAAAATCCTTGATTTAGTAATACATATATATATATATACATATATATTACTATATATATAGTAATCATCTTTCCTCATTTATATATATTAATGTCTTTCCTCCTTTAGTAATAAATATATTTTACTATATTTAATATATATTATATTATATATGTACTATATATACATATATATTACTTTGAGAACTTTGCCTTTTGTGTCTTTATAAGGAAGGATATTTTCTTATATTTTATATCAATAATTTAAAATGGTATTTTTTGTGTTTAGTCTTTTTATGTACTGGAAATTTTTAAAATATATCTTGTAAGAAAAAGACTTAATTTTCTTTCCTGCAGTGTCTTATTTAATCTTTACAATAAAGCTAACATTTTGGGAATATTATTATTATCTTCTTTCAAGGAGCAGATTAGTCTTTCCAATGATATCAATGCTGAACAACATTCCCTCTAGCAGGTATCTTCATTTTTCTGAATATGTATTCCATTTGCATTCATCATTATAGTTTTGTACTTAATTCTTCTTATTTCTTGTGAGTTAATTTGTTGCTTCCAAAGATTGAAAACATTTTGAGGATGGAGATAATGTGTTTTTTGTTTGTTTTTTTAATTTCCAGTAGCAACTAGCAGAGTGGTGGGCCAAATGATTGAAATTACTATATTATAATATGTTTTGTTTCTAAGCTCTTCCTAATTTTAATAGAAATTTAGAAAAAAATCACATAGTTCATAGAAGAATTTATCCTTTGAAATAAAGGAAAGGTTTTCCCCTTTTCTGATTAGTTTTTCAGCATTAGATACATTCTTACTTTTGGTATTGCTTACTCCAACATTAAGATAGCCTGAAAAATAATGACAGTGATTTCTATAAGCCACACCCAGACATCAGACCCTTCTCTGCACAAGAGAGATACAATTTCTCTTCTATAGGGAAAAGCAAGAGGAAAGAGCCTTGTGGCCTCCAAAGTCCAGCCTGCCTCCTGCTGCTCCATATCTGGTCTTCATGCAGTCAGGACATGCACGGAGTATCTGGCTGTGAGGACCCCGGGGGACAAGAGACATTCATTCTACCATGATCCCATTATGCCCTCCTCTTCTTTGACTCAATTACAGTTTCTTTTGCTTTCTTAGACTAAAACTCTGTGAGTATGTGAAAGTCAAAGAAACTACTTCCACTTAGAAACAATACAATAGACACAGCAGTTCTCCTTTTCAGTTTCTGGAAATTCTATGCTATTAACCTGAATATTATAACTTGAGAATGTTGTCACTAAAAAGAAAAAAAAAAGAGGAAAACAATAAAAAACCACATTGGGTTCCTTAGTCAGAAAACTGATTTTTCTTTATTCCAGCACGTTTTCTTTTTCTTGCCTGTTATTTTGAAATAATGTTAGATGTACCAAAAAATTGCAGAAATGGTATAGAGAGTTCCTGCATAACCTTTACCCATTTTCCACTAATGTTAATATTTTCTATAACTATAGAACAGTGATAAAAGCTAAGAAACTTTCATTGTAATGATAATATTAATTTACAAAAGACTATTCATATTTCCCACTGTCTCTTTTCTATTTCAGGATACTATGCAGTATCCTGCACTGCATTTATTTGTGGGGTCTCCTTAGTATCCTCCAACCTGTGACAATTCATCTTTCTTTGTCTTTCCTGACCTTGGCGTTTTTGAAGAGTACTTGTTACTTATTTTGTAGAATATAACTCACTTTGGGTTAGTCTGATATTTTCTCACGATTAGACCAAGGTTGTGTTTGTAGCGAGAATATCACAGAGGTGGCATGACCTTCTCAGTGCATCTTAACAATGGGGTAAATGATGTCCATATGTCTTTTTACGAGAGATGTTAACCTTGAACACTTGGTTAAGGTGGTATCTGATGGGTTTCTCTACTGTTACTATTTTTTTCATTTGAAATTAATAAATATCTTAGGGGAGATACTTTGAGACTCTGCCAATATGCTGTTTCTCCTCACATTTTCACTCACTAATTTCAGCAGCGATATTTTTCCTGCAACAATGTTATTGTGACATTTTAATGGTTGTTTTTCTCTCATTTCTTGGGGATTTATTTATTTATATTAGTATAGACTTTTTCATGACTAACATTTTTCTCTATAGGTTGTAATCCAATATTATCATTACTTATTTTCTGCCTCGAATTGTTCCAGCTTTGACTACTGAGAGCTCTTTCAGGTTGGCTCCTGTCCCTTTTTGACAGGGCCCCATCCTTTTTGGAGCACTTCCATAGTTACTTACTGTCATCATAAGATGCTTCAGGCCCATTTTGTATTTTCTCTGCTACAATCCTTAAATCAACCACTTCTCTAGGGATCACTATTTATTTATATTGGTGAGTGATATTTAGACACCAAAGCTAGGCTTTTAAATTTTTTTAATGTTTGTTTATTTTTGAGAGAGAGAGAGAGAGAGAGACAGACAGACAGACAGACAGAGACAGACAGAGCATGAGCGGGAGAGAGTCAGAGAGAGTGGGAGACAAGAATCTGAAGCAGACTCCAAGCTCTTAGCCATCAGCACAGAGCCCGATGTGAAACTCGAACACATGGACCACGAGATCATGACCCAAATCAAAGTTAGACACCCAACCGACTGAGCCACTCAGGCGCCCCCAAACCTAGGCTTTTAAATATCAAATAGATATATGGTAGTTCCTACTTTGCTCTAGAAAAGGGATCATTAATTTTTATAAATGTCCACATTGCAAATAGGTTTTGCAGGCCATGCAGTCTCTGTTACAGCTATGTCATTCTGCACTTGGTAGCACAAAATTCAACCATAGATAATAGCTGAATTAATAGGTGTGGCTATGTTCCAATAAAACATTATACATATAAAAAAATAGGTAATGGGCTGGATTTGGGTCACAGAGTGTATAGTTTGCCAACCCCTGTACTAGAATGACCAGCCATGTGCCGATTTTCACATATAAAAACAACACAGAAACCTAGTATGTTTTCATTTTCTCTTGTGAGGCAGGTACTGGAGTATACTGATGTAAATGGGATTCCCTTAATTATTTATACTTTTTAAAAATTTTGAGTTGGGCTATTGCACTCAAACAGGGAAAAATGATAATTATTATTTCCCATCAGCTTTAATAGCTGGACATGTAGATGGTGCAACATTTATTTTTTTCTTCAGATGAATCAGTAAATAAAAGTTTAAAATAACGCATAGAATATGAAAGATAAATAAGTACAAAATTAATGGTACAGAAGAAGCCAGAAAGATCGGTTCCTACCTTGCTCTGGAAAAGGAGTTGGCAGGTCACAAATAGGCTGTGCAGGCGTTAGTCTCTGTTGTAACTATTTGCAGGGCAGAGCGTTCTGAAAACTTTCATGGAGGAGGCAGAGATTGAAATAGATACCAAAGAAAGGACAGGACTTGAATAGCTTACAAAAGGAGAAATAAGATTGATAATTCAGAGGTAACTTGAGCAAGAAAATGAGAGAGAAACGGGCTGAGAGTTTGCAGGTATAATGGGTAGCAAACAATAGTAATAGGAATTTGTAAAGGGCCAATGGAGCCAAACCCATGCCTCCTAGCATCTCTGTTCTTCACACGGATGAATCCATATCTTTCAAATCATGTGGTGTTATTAAAATCAGTTGAAACTAAGCTTTGTATGTTTACGTGGTCCTATAGAATTTTTAAAAGATCTTGAAATGGGTTAAAATATTTTTGTATTCAACATTACATTAGTTGCAGATGTTCAACATAATGATTTAATATTTGTGTATATTGCAAGATGACCACTGCAGTAAGTCCATTTAACATTTAAACACATAGTTACAAAAAACGATTTTATGCTGAAGACTTTAAGATCTACTTTCTTAGCAATCTTCATATATGCAGTACAGTATTATTCACTGTGGTAACCATGCTGTACGTTTCATCCCCATGATTTATTTATTTTATAATTGGAAGTTTGTACCTTTTGAGCCCTTTTACCCATTTTGCCCTTCCCCAACCCCCACCGCTGACAACCACTTACCTGTTTTCTGTATCCATGAGTGTCATGTTCTGTTTGCTTGTTTGTTTTAAATTCCACATATAAGTGAGATCATATGGTATTTGTCTTTCTCTGCCTGACTTATTTCAGTTAGCATAATGCCCTCAAGGCCTGTCCATGTTGTTACAATGGCAAGATTTCATTCTTTTTTTATGGCTGAATAATATTCCATTGTATCTATATACCACATCTCCTTTAGTCACTTATGGACACTTAGATTGTTTCCATATCTTAGTTATTGTAAATAATAATGCAGTAAACATGCAGTGCATATATCTTTCCAAATTATCTTTTGTCTTTTTCAGATAAATACCCAGGTGTAGAATTTCTGGATCATATGATAGCTCTATTTTTAATTTTTTTGTAACCTCTATATTTTTTTTGTAGTGACTGAACCAATTTACATTCCAGCAATAGTGCACTGGTGTTTCCTTTTCTCTATATCCTCATGAATACTTATTATTTCTTGTCTCTTTGATAGTAGTCACTCTAACCTGTGTGAGGTGATATTTCATTGAGGTTTATTTGCATTTCCCTGATGATTAGTGATGTTGAGCATCTTTTCATATATCTGTTGGCCATCTGTGTGTCTTCTTTGAAAAAAGTCTATTCAGATCCTCTGCCTATTTTGTAATCAGATTGCTTTTTGTAATTGAATTGTATAAATTCTTCGTATATTTTGGACATTAACTCCTTATCAGATATGTGATTTACAAGTATGTTCTCCCATTGAGTATGTTATTGTTTCATTTTGTTGATGATTTCCTTTTTGTCCCCCAAGTTTCTTTATTTATTTTGAGAGAGAGAATGATTGCGAGCAGGGGAGGAGAGAGAGAGAATCCCAAGCAGGCTCTGTGCTATAGAGCCTGCATTGGGGTTTGAACTCATGAACTGTGAGATCATGACCTGAGCCAAAACGAAGAGTCAGATTCTTAAACAACTGAGCCACCCAGGCACCCCAATGATTTCTTTTTACTGTGCAGAAGTTTTTAGTTTGTAGTTGCACTTGTTTATTTTTGCTTTTGTTGCTTCCATTTTTGTAGTCATATCTAAAAAAATCATTGCCAGGAGTGATATCTATGAGCTGACCCCTTAAATTTTCTTCTAGGCATTTTATGGTTTCAGGTCTTAGAGTCAAGTCTTATTAAAAGCATGTTTAAATTGTCTTACATAATTTTTAAAAGATATTTAAGGGGGTTAAAGATTTTAACATTTTAAATATTAGTTTTTAATGTCTTGTGTTAATATAGTAATAAGAATTTGTTGTCATTATCTGCAAACTTTCCAGTTTAATTTTGTAATAAGCATACATTGCCAAGAAGACGATCTTCTAAGACACAAGAACATTTACATTTGTACTCAGTTTCTATGACAAACTTTTTGGCTTTCCAGTGAGTACACAATGAGCCAAAACCCCAAATTTTAAAATTTTGAATCTAATTCCACTTTCATTTTGAGTCGAGTACCTTCTGTCTCAGTTGAATGCAATCCTAATCTTATACACAGGTGATTTTATTGCCTTTGGCAGACTCTGTGTTGGCTCCTAAGATGATGGCTCAGATGGACAAAGGAAGTGTCAGAGAGTTTATGTGGGAATATATCTGGTTCTTCAGTTTTATTTTTCCCCCAATAATTAATTTGTCATTAATGATGGTTAATGGAATCTGAATCCATGAGGGGAGATGATTTCCCAAGTAAAATCAAACTCTTCATGAAAAGTATACTGCAGAAACAGTTCTTATCTCAACTGGCTGCAAATATTCTTTGCAGCCTCTAATAGGTCGACCTCTAAATAGGTCGCTAAATCCATCGCTAACTGTGCTGCAAAGCAGATTAATAAAAAATGACTAGAAATTAAATTTAGCTATACCTTCAGCTTCTTGTATAAAAGCTGGTAATTATTGAATTAAACAGATGCTTGATTCCTATATTTCTGACAATTAACTTTGCTTTGATAGAAAATAATATGCTATAATGTTAGAATCAAACATACCAAAACCAAGCCTTTCTTCTATGGAGTTTAGTGGGTGTAAACTTAATATTTTCCATATGAACTGCCACATGTCAAAGAAAGCTAATTTCAGTATGCAACCTACTCACACTTGCATATCTATGGTAAGGAACCTTCTTCATGTCTGGTTGGTGGTCTCTCCCTTATTCTCATAATCTTTCTGCTTTCTTCATTAAGGTCTGGCCGCCTGTTAGCCAACTTTGTTACCTGCTTTAATATATACTGCCTCACATCCCATGGTGGGCACCACTGAAGCTTCTTCAGGAAATAGCTCCAGGCTTCCCAAATCAAAGACACAGACAGCATCTCTTTATTTATATTTTATTTGGAGCTCCTAGAGAAGGTGTGTGTGTGTGTGTGTGTGTGTGTGTGTGTGTGTGTGTGTGTAGGGTGTGTGTTTTAATGTTCTCAGATCCCAAGGACCATGCCCTATGGGCTATCTCAAGAATGACTCTTCACCCTTCATTTAATATGGTGGGTACATTCCATTCTCCTGCTTAGCCCGGATCTTGAAATGACCTTTCTGATTAACTCTCAGTCAAAGTCCTACCTTGCTTTGAGACTCAGGCTGAATACCTGACTCTTTTTGAGATCTTTGTGGACCCTAGTTCCATCATAGGCCCTCAGTGGCCTCTGTTTCCTGTGAATTCTTACATATCTTAATAGATCCCTTGAAGATGCTGGTTGTCTTTGCTGTCTCCCTTTTTGCACATTGCCATCTCCCCCAGCACACAGTAAGCCCCATGCAGAAAGGAAACATGCCCTGTGCCTCCACACACAGTATATATAGCATAACAGTGTATCCATCCAAAGTAGGCCTTCAGTCAATGTTTGTGAGGAGGTGCAATGGTATTCATTAAGCCCTTACCTTCACCAAGGAAGGGTATTAAAGAAGCTTCTGTACTGCACCAAATTATCTGAAATAAATTTGGTATTCCCAAAGAATCAAGTCTGTTGAAAACCAAATCACTTCAGAGTTCCAGTTATTCATGTGAGGATTTATAAGCAAACGAATTAGATTGTAACAAACCAGTACTCCATTTTTCTTTTCCTTCCTTCCTTCCTTCCTCCCGTTCTTTCTTTCTTTCTTTCTTTCTTTCTTTCTTTCTTTCTTTCTTTCTTTCTTTCTTTCT